>NC_071124.1:16710000-17072500 GCF_024256425.1 Clarias gariepinus
ATTACCACAAAATCTTACCAATTGATCTTAGATCATTGTCGAGAAGCGATCTTGGGGATGAGGGCAGATATGACAGGCCAGCAATACGGAGCCATTTGGATGCGGCACAGACAGTCTCCCGCCGTCTCCTCCAGCTGTCTAGAAAATGGCCGCCCTTTGGCCTTAACCCCGGCTCTTGTTTGAAAGCTAGTGCTTTATTGCTGCACTTATGAAGGCTGTAAAATTATAAGCCAATAACCCGTGGTAGTTTTCAACATGGATCAGGACGAGAGCAAAGATGAGAATTCGGTTTTAATGCGTCTGATTTACAAGGCCAAATTACATTCCGCTAAATAGTTCAAATAGCAGACAGCAGGGCTTTTATCATTTTGACAGTAAAAAAAAATAAAATAAAAAAATAAACATTGATTCCAATGTTTGCCTAATGCAGAAGTGGATTTTTGTCACGTCTAGACGGCTGGCTAGTCAAACCAATGCTCTTTATTATAAACAGTTTAAAAAATGCATTAGAAGCAGCTCTGCTAAATACTATCATGGCTGTTCTTGTGTTTATACATCAGTGTGCTATGAAGATATGGTAATCATGTCATTAGCCTATATTCAAAACTAGTTCTTTTCAATGTTTTCTCAGTGCTTTCTGCATTTGCGAGACTGAATTGGAAACAGCCTGGATTGAACGCTGCATGCTGTGAATGCTGCTTGCTTTTTGGCGCAGTGCTGTGAGCTCTGTCTAAATATGCTTCCGCTGATGATTCATAGCCATGCATGCACCCCTATTCTTTATGATCACCCATTTTCAATCAAGACATTTTAGGCTTAACATTTGTTGTTTGTCGTATTTTGTTGTCCAATTCTGGGTATCCTTAAGGCGCATGCAAAAACCGAAGTATGAAAACTGAAATGTAATTATGATTGTGAACGTTTGAATATTCTGCAAACTGTAGCATCCATACCAAGATACGGTTCAGCAAAAAGACTCAAATGCTTGAAAGTCAACCTTAGCATCTGCATTCGCATTCCCACCGGTGTAGATACTTCATGAGCGTCATCTGTAACCGACATTCACTTTTTTTTTTTCTATTTTTTTTTTTCTCTAATCTCCATAAAGCTGGTGACCTGATTGCCTGGCAGAAAAGCCTGAGCTGAATAGCTTAACCTGAAGCTGATATATTTGTGTTCCTCGCTAGTCTTACGGGCTTATATTCTCCCTGAGGCCAAAGCTGCCATTTAAAACATGATCCTGAGTAGTGAATCCCCCGTAAGCCACGAAATCAAATACGTGCTTTGCTCAGAGACCTGGCTCGCCTCTTGCAAACCCTACTCCCAAGAAACAAGAACCTGGGCTCGAACTGCTTTATTAAATTTAATGTTACACCAAATACAGCAGGTAGTGTATTATGGCTCAAAGTGGCACTTCCTGAGTTTTAATCACTTTTTATGAAATATCTTAAGGCAAGATCTTGTCATGTAATTGCACTAGGGCTATTATATTGGAGGGTGGTTGAATTGTTAAATAAGGTTTTATTATTTAATAGATATAATTATAGACATTTTCAGGAATATGGTAATAGACTTTAGAGCTACGTTGATAAGAACACCCGTACTCCTATATATTTATGCAATTATCCAGTCAGCCATTAGTGCGGCAGCAGAGCACAGCATAAGTCATGCAGATACAGGTGAAAAGCTTGAGGTAATATTCCAAAAGTGCTGATTTTCACACACACAAGAGTAGAGTTTTACCGAATGCAGCGAAAAACCAAAAACGTCCCAAGAAGGCAGAAAAGTTTTATTTGATAAAAAGAATCAGAAGGAAACAGCTAAAACAGGGTCAGGCTGACAGGAAATCTACTCAGATAACCACTCTTTGCACATGAAGTTAGCAGGAAAGCGTCTCAGAAGGCACAAAAAGTTTGCACACTTAAGTGGAAAGGCTACAACAGCAGAAGACTACAGTACATCAGGTTTCATTCCTGTCAGCCAAGAACAGAAATCTGAGGCGACAGTGGACACAAGGTCACTCGAATAGGACATGACAGAGTGACATTTTTCCAATTTTCAGTTCGAGGTTACATTTTGCTCCATTTTGATGTTTGATGTGAACATTAACCGAAACTCTTAACCTGTCCCCGTATGATTGTATGTATTGTGCTGCTTCCAGATGATGAACGAGCAGCTCTCCAGGCATTCCTCTTAAAGCGATTGGCGAGAAATCAATTTTAGGTCTAAAATACAGTTCTCAGTTGTATGCCCTAGTTCTTGCTTCCTACTTTCTTTTTTTTATCTATCAGGTTTGGTAGCTCCATAACACTCTCACGAGTCTTTTCATATTTGCTTTCCGTCCCCCCTGTGCCATGAGCACGGATTACGAAATCTTTAATACTCTAGATACTTGATCTGCTCCAAATAAATCTGACAGTTACCTGGTTGCCTCATCAATCCACTAAGTAGTGTTGAATGCCTAGAATGTGTCTTGGCATATTTTCTTCTCTATGGCTGTTCACTCACTTACTCTTTCTCAGACACACACACACCTACAATCTTACACTCCTCTTTCCTGAAAATCTTTTATTTTCTGAATATCTGTCTCCTTTCAATGCATTCCATCTCTCTTCCCCTGTGTGAGGAATTGGCACATAGTGCATTACCATAACTTTTTTTCCCCCTCTTCTGCTTTTGTTCTCTCATCACTTATTTATTTAATCTGTTTATTTATTTATTTACTTATTCAGACTGAGCTAGATCTGCCAGGAAAGAGTAAAGACAGTTTTCCTTTTGAATAGCATTGACAGCAGGAGCTTTGTTGCCTCGTAGTGTGTTTGCATCTCGTGTCTAACACGTGTGGAGCATAGCACAAGGTGTATACATAAGCAGAGTATTAAAGAGTAAGGGTCTCCCCAGTTCATTGATGCTCATACAGTATAAGCTAAGCTTAGTCAACCGGTCATGCCACATCATTCACATGGATTTTTATAATACAGTGTGCACGTCATAGTTTAATCGGCAAACAAAAACGAAAAAAACAATAATATAAATCAGAGATCAGGGGGTCAATATTTTTAGACAGAACATGATACGTTATAAAAGATTATAGCAAGTTGGAGTTTACTAGCAGAATTGTTGTTTCGCGGGAATTTGTGAGAAAAAACCATGTGTATTTTTGTTACTCCTGGACCAAAAGAGGTAGCACAATACAGTTTTTTTTCTTTCTTTTGCATTTATGCAATTTAAATATTTTATCTAGTTGATACCAATAAGGAAACAGCATGAATATTTTCATCTTTGTAAAAGGAAGCCGCAGAACTTCAGTTTCAATGCAGACTGTGTAATTGAAATATTCAGACAGGTTGACATTAAGTGTGATGGTTTTTTTTTGGGATGTTTCTTGATATTTTTGCAATGAAACATATTAAATAATACTACTCAGATCTACTTAGAATATAGATTGTGCTTGTTAATATATAGGCTAGTTGTTAAACGTGCCAAACACACTAACCTACTCAAGTTTCTTTCCTTTCTAAAATTCAAACATTCCCATTATACCAAGCAGCCCATGTTGTCCTTCTCCCACATACAGTTTGTGCAGATCCATATCTGACGAGCTCAATAGATGAGCACAGCCCAAACCAAACTGGCCACGAGATCAATAACAGCTCGTATCGATCCAAGCTATGTCTGATCTTGAAAGGGCCCCATTGGATCGAGGCCGGCCCTGAAGCCGCACAAAAATCCCATTTAAATTTGTCATTGTGCGACGAAGCCGCGGGGAAGCCGAGGGCATTTCAGATCGGCTGCAAAAGCTGATGCCGAACAGGGCTGTTCGGTGAAATTAAAGCTCACTGGAACAGGGCGACTGTTAAAAAGAAATATGCTGCATTATTATTCCCACTCGCTCCTGGCTGAGTTGCTAATGGCAGTGCAGTGTTATTCTAAAATGTCGCCAGGGTGAAAAAAATTGCCAGCAAGAAAGAAACCTCTAGTGTTAACATTTTATGTTTGTGTTTTTTAAGATTTGCATTTAGTTTTCTCTCTTGAAATTTCCCATATGTAACTTACTTAGTGTCTTGTTAAAGTCTAAATTCATGATGCTAACGAATGCCTTGTTACTGCTACCTAAACTGGACCCACTCTGACCTGCATTTTTCAGAATTTAGGTTTGGGGACATTTTATTTGCTTTAAGAATATAAACTCCAGACTTTTTTACATCCCTATATCGTGTCGTCTCATACCATACCTTTTATTTTTTGCAGTAAAACCTTATAGATGTGCCTTTCCTGTCAATTCTAATGTCCAACTCCTCCGTTGTATCTACCTGAACATACTGTAACTGTAAGCCCAACATGTTCCTTTGCCATTATTGTTATCTCTGTCTGTTCTTCTGTTTCGTTTTCTGCCGCAGTTCGCCGAGTTCCGCCTCGTTTCACCATCCTGCCCTCGAGTCACGAGATCATGCCAGGAGGAAGTGTAAATATCACATGTGTAGCAGTGGGTTCCCCCATGCCCTACGTGAAATGGATGCTGAACTCTGAAGACCTTACGCCCGAAGACGAGATGCCGGTCGGCCGGAATGTTCTGGAGCTGAACGGCGTCCGTGAGTCAGCCAACTACACCTGCGTGGCCATGAGCAGCCTGGGGATTATAGAAGCTGTGGCTCAGGTCATCGTTAAATGTAAGCAATATGTTTTCGTAGACTGATTCCTGTTTTTCGTCTGGCAGTTCTGACAAGTCACGACTAGTATTTATAGTTTGATGAAAGTCTGTAAATCGAGAACTTTTCTTTTAATTGGTCAAACTGAGCGATACCATCTGTTATCTTTTGATTTTGATGGCAATGCATATTTTACATTAGATATTTACATGTCTTTATGTCTCGTGTCTTCGTATCTTTTTACCATTTTTTTCTCATTCACCTTCACATTGAAAAAAAAAAATCAAATCTTTTGGTCCTAGCATTACCCAGAGCCCCCGGGACCCCCATTGTGACAGAGACAACTGCCACAAGCATCACCATCACCTGGGACTCTGGAAACCCTGACCCCGTGTCCTATTATATCATCCAGTACCGAGCAAAATCACCCGATAGCAAGTTCGAGACGGTGGACAGCATCACGACAACACGCTACAGTATTGGTGGCCTCTACCCCAACACTGAGTACGAGATCCGTGTCTCTGCGTTTAACACCATTGGTCAAGGCCCGCCCAGCAACAAGGTGGAGGCTAGGACCGGGGAGCAGGCACCTGCCAGCCCGCCTCGGAATGTCCAGGCTCAAATAATCTCACCCAGTGCAGTGACTGTCAGGTGGGAGGAGCCTGAAGAACCCAATGGCCAGATAAAGGGCTATCGAGTTTACTACACCATGGATCCCTCGCAGCCAATGAGCAACTGGAAGATCCATAATGTTCAGGATAGTGTGATCACCACCATCCAGAGCCTGGCTCCATCAGAGACCTATACCATCCGTGTGCTTGCTTTTACTTCTGTAGGAGATGGACCCTTCTCTGACTCGGTGCACGTTAAAGTGCTTCCTGGGGGTAAGTAAAAACTTTACAACTTTAATCTCTGTTTTTTATTTTGAAATAGTAATAAGATGATAACGATATGATATTAACTTATACCACACAGGAGTGTGCCAATGTGTGAATACTTTAGATGGCATCACCTATAGGATTATAAAGGAATAGCAACAAAAGCAAATGCAAATCCCCTCAAATTTAAACATATACAAATTTTAAAATAATCCATAAAAAAAACTGGTGGAACAATCACCTCCAGGGTCCTTGTTTAATTCCCAGTTAGGTTCAATTCCCGCCTCTGTGTGCATGGAGTTTGCAGGTTCTCCCCATGCTCGGTGAGTTTCCTCTGGGTATTCCGGTTTCCTTCCACAGTCCAAAGACATGCAGATTAGGCTAAATCCCAAATTTCTTGTAGTATGTAAGTGCGTGTGCCTTGCGATGGATAAGCACCCTGTCCAGGGTGTACAATACCCTGCCTCAATCTCCTGGGATAGGCTCCAGGCCCCCTGCGACCCTGATTAAGCTGTAGATGTTGAATGAGTGAGTGAGTAAGTAAATTATATATATATATATATATATATATATATATATATATATATATATATATATATGAATTCCCACAAAAAAGAACCACAATGCATAACTGAATCGATCCCCCCCCCCATCTCTATTATTCATAATATAAAAATGCAACCGTGTCCAACAAATTTGCACCAAAATTGGTCAGCACATTATACATTTTTCAATATAAGCATATTCAAGTTTCATGGAAGAGCATTTCTTTTACAGAATGCCACTTTAACACTAACACTCAGTTCCCTACTAATGTAAGCAACAAAGTGACCCAAATAATAAGTTTTGACTTTTTAGATATAAAATGATCAAATTTATTCTAAAATGACTGTCTTAGCTTTGAGGGATTTATTAAATGAGTTCAAGTTGAATGGGAAACAGAAAGGATCCAGTAAATCTTCAAAGAAAATCTCCAAAGAACCCTTGAGTAATTGTTTCCTTATCTTTATTACTAGTGACATAAACTAGATTTGTGGACATACTGTATCAAACCCACTGTGTGGGAATTCTTTTGATGACAGGTATGTGTCTGTGAGTAAAAATAAAATGGAGATGGTCGGAAAGTCAGAGAGACTGGTCTTATCTGATCTGTCATTTTATGCACTTTTAATTAAATTGTTGCTCAAACCTGATATAAGTGTCTTTTAAACTTGACTTTTCAAATGCTTATTAGAGAAATGAAGCTAAGCCAAGCAGAAATTCTCACCTTGGGAAAACCTTTTAGCGTTGTTGCACTTTAAGCCACTTTTTTATGTTCCACTGGAGCTCATCACAAACGGCTTTGTAATTCAATCATTTTTTTATGCCATATTAATTTGCATCATTTATTTATAACCACTGTTTTAGTCCCAGGCCAGCCGGGGAAGTTCCGGGTGGGCAAAGTGAGAGATACGAGCATCGAGCTGATGTGGGATCCGCCTTTCTCCAAAGAGCCCATCAAGAGCTATGAGCTCATTTACAGAGCTGCCAAGCATGGTGCACAGGTGAGGCATCTGATTTTTACAGTTATTACGACTTGGGTATGGGCTCTTTAGAAGTTTCCGAAGCAGCTAGAGGCATGTTACTAAATTGTATCTGATATATTGCATATTTATTTTCAAAATGCCTAGAATAAGAACATAATTGTATTTTTTTGAACACTTTAATAAACAAATATTGAGTACTGTATGAGGTGTGTTTAAGACAGACTGGGCAAAAAAATTATAGAAGACTTCAAGCACAGTACAGCATGAGCATGAGACTCTTAATCAACGTAAAACATTCGGATGGTTTAAACGTTTTAAAGAAGGCCATACATCCGTGAATGATAATCCCAGCCAAGGTGGCTTGGAACCCACTGCAGTCGTTTTTTGTAAACATTCAGCTGATCCTTGAAAATCGATGGATGACTTGTCACCATCCTGTGTAAGAGAACCATCTGTCTGAGCTGTACACACAATCATTCACAAACACCACTAGCACATTACAGGAACTTGTAGAAGTTATTGCCACATCTCCTATAGCTCCAAGCCATTTCCACATGTTTGAGTCATTAAGGGAGTTCCTGGGAGGCCAGCATTTTATATGTGAAGCAGGCAGTCCAATTGTGGCTCTGGTGTTCTGAAAAAACTTTCTATCTTGATGGTATCCAAGCACTAGTGAAACGATGGGATAAGTGCATTAATGTAGCAGGGGACCGTATAGAAAAATAAATGGAGTTTTACTACAGTATGATAATTGTATTTTGTTATTCGCTGCAATTAAAAAGTCCCGGTTTGACCTGAACATAGATTGTAAAATTCTACAACAATAATGTTAAATTTTTAAATCACATCACATTGGTGTCAAATTATTCTGCAATTTATTCTCTATCAGGGAAAGGTGCATAGAAGAGGTCATTCCAAGCTAGGAACTTAAGCAGCAACCACCTTGTGTGATTTTACTGTATATAATAAACACTTTTGAAAATATGGTGGCGCCCTGTGAGAGAAAACTTGTTAAGCTTTTACCACTATTAGTAAAACTTGATTTTAGTTTTAATTATAAAAAGCTGAATGTTTTTCCTTCTTGATTCCCATCTCTGTGTGCATGGAGTTTGCATGTTCTCCCCTGTGCTTGGTGGGGTTCTTCCGGGTACTCCTGTTTCCTCCCACATTCCAAAGACATGCAGGTTAGGCTAATTGGCATTTCCAAATTGCCTGTGAGTATGAATGAGTGTGTGTGTGTGTGTGTGCCCTGCGATGGATTGGCACCCTGTCCAGGGTGTCTCCTGCCTCGTGCCCTAAGCCTCCTGGGATAGGCTCTAGCTCCCCTTGACCCTGAATACAGGATAAAGTGGTATAGAAGATGAGTGAGTGAGAGAGTTAATCAGCATCTAAAGTTGTATCTTCCTCTTCTTTTTCTCAGTTTTATCCTTTTTCATTCATCCCTTTCTAAATCTTTATTAACAAGTCGGTTATTTTGTACTAACAGGAGAAGAAAAGCTTCGAGCCCAAGTCCTCGTATGTTGTTGAGGGTCTGCGAGCAAACACCGAGTACACCTTCTCTCTGGCGGCCATTTCCAGCAAAGGCATTGGCGCCTTCACCAACGAGATCTTCCACCGCACTGCGCAAGCCAGTATGTCCACGTCTCATCAGAACTACTGTATTGTACAGCTCTAATCAACTGGAATGATCCCATCCCTGAACATACTCATTTCTCTTTATGTTCCATTCTGTTCTTTGTGATGTTAAATGGCTGACGTAGGCTAGATCAGTTTCAGTATGACCTCTACTGTAGTTCAGTATAGACGAATTATGCATGTGACCTCCAAAAATGGCTATTCGATGATTTTTGCATATTGTTAAGCTCAAAAAACACTTTAATCATGAAAAAAAAGCACTTTGACAGACGTGAGACATGGGGTGTTGGGTTGACGAGGAATTTCCGGAGTGCGCTGTGGATTTTTCTCATTTATCCCCATTTTGTCGCTCTGCTCAGTCTGCATGAAACTGAAACATGAAGACGCATGCATGCCTCACTATTCCACCAAGCACCTGAGAGAATTAGCCTGGGTCTTCTAGATATTACGTATCTGTCTGTTGCCTATCTATCCAGCCATCATCATCATCCATCATTATTCATTAAGCAGCTTCTCTATTCATATCTGCCACATTTATTTGTCATTTGAATGTTATGTAGCCTTTGTGTCTGCATTTTTCTGGCATTTACCTGCAATACAAAAAGCCACAAACAGACTGGATGGGATTTTTGTTTGTTTACATTTCATTTTCCCCTTATTCCCCTTATTCCCTTACTGTATATTTATTTTCATTTCTATTCTTAATTCCCTCCTTTTTTTTAACCGCTAGCTCTAATACAGCACAACATGGTTTACCAAATGACGTCAAATTATCTTTTTTTTTTTCTTTCTATTTTGATAGTATGAGGTCATGTTTAAAAAAATATAAATATAAACGACCAAGATAATTTACTGAATGTAACAGCATCTGAAGAACCGGTAAAGTGGTAAGTGAGAATCAGTCTGGCCTCTGATGGGACCTGAGACCTCGAGTGAAGAACTGCACTGACATGGCATGACAGTACCACCACTCACGGTAAGCCTCTTTTTTATTTCCCCTGGTGATAGCGTGTCCTTTAGTAGCAGCACTTTATTGTACAATGTCCCACACTTGGACAAACTTGGCATTAAACCAGATTTTTAGTCGGTATTCAGGCTCTAAAGTTACCTTGTCCTGGTACAGCAAAACAGTGACACAGGATGACAACTCTAAAGCGCACAGGGACTACATCAGTGGACCGAAAATACCGAAGTAGGCACAGACTCCGGATGATTTACACAGTCAGTGGAAAAGTGTGACTAAATCGACCGCATCTTCAATTTCAGGTCATGATCACATTAAAATGAAAGCAAGACAAAAGACAAAGTTTCAGATTGAGACTGAAAACCTTGAGTTGGATTAATTTGTGCATTTTCACTAATAATTTAATATGTTTTGTACATGGCAAAAGAAAAGCTAAACATCCAACAGCGGGAACCATAATGTCATATACTGTAGGTGTAATGATGCTGTGACATCAGCACAATGTCAGAATTAGGGTTGATCCTAGATGTTGACTTTATCCTCAAATGTCTTGATTTCTTCATATTTTGTTTCCAAACACCTAGACTTTCTTGTATTTTTTATGTAGTCTTGAGGAATAGTTCTCCAGTTTTTGGTTCTCATTTCCAGTCCAGTCCCTGTACCTGAGCAGCTTTAGAGGAATGTTATTTGTTTGTTAAACCACATAATGACCTATGAATCATTCAAACATAAAATCCCATCTAACTTAGGGAATGAACCAGTGAGAAACAGGTGTAGAGGATGAGAGGTGATCAGGCCGGTGATTATTATACTGGTGGTGCTGAATGCTGAGTGGAACATATGATAGTGGAAATGAGGTTGTTGGTGAGGTTATTACATAAACAACCAAATTTTAAAAGACACTTTGCAACCTGTCACATAAAAAAAAGAAATATTACCATGATGTACGTTATAGCGCTCAAATGACCATACTGTAATGTAGTGCTCCCACACTGTATAAAACTTCATAACATCTGATTCCACGGAACAGGTTTTTTTTTTTCGTCTTTTTGGCTGCTTATGTTTTGATAAATTGCAGTTTGTCTGTTTTATTTATTTATTTTTCACCTTAGAGCAGTTATTTTGTGATGCTTGTTGTTTGACAAAGCAATATATATGTGCATTTACTAGTCTCAGCAGCATGCTCCCTAGTGGCCTATTGGTAAGCACGCAGCAAGCGGAGTTCAAGTCCCACGCAGGCCATCGGCTTAGTTCCAGAAATAAAAAAATAAAAAAACAAGCCTACAATCAGCAGTGTGAGTGTTACATAGATACAGTATATTTCATATGAGAGATCAAAAAGAATGCTAGGATTTGATAGGTTTAAAGTTGTAAAGTATTTGCAACATTGTGTTGGGGTCGCTTGTTCAATGATATGCCTGTGTCATGGCAAAGTTATTGTAATTTAATTTAATCCCATTGGTGTCCCTACTTTTAAACTGTTGCCAATTTTACGTACCCACAACATATTGAAAAGCAAAAAGTCCTGCTGGGATAAAATTTTACAAACTCTTGGTCGAGACCAAGACCATATTGTGAACGCGTAGTGCCAAGTCCAAGCATGAATGCCAGTAAGTCAAGTCTGAACTAAAAGAGAAAAATGTCTTGGGTACAGATTCAATAGGCTTTTATACACTTTAATTTATTTCCAGAACAGTAAAAGGGAAATCATTTTAGCTAGGAACTAAACAAAATGTTAGACCATTCATTGAGCAAATCTCAGTTCAAGTATTAATTGTTGCGGACATTACAGCTGTGTCACAGATGTGAGTTAGAAAGTTGCTTTGGTGCTTTCCAGGTTGGTTGTAATGACAGATGTGCATATACAGCTGTTTAGACCTAAGGAAGCGCTATTTCGTTCATATTCAATGTCTCCAAAACCATGTTCTTAAAAGCTAGACGTCTGGCAGCACAGCAGTCCCACTGCCTGTTATGACTGGCTATCAAAGCCATTATATCAGTTTGATAGGACTAGGACAGAGACACAATCGTTCTGATTGTCCTACGTTACAATAACCTTGAAGAAGAATTCATCTACAAGACGATCCAGGAGAAGGCTGTCAGATCAAGATAAGCGTCCTGTTTCACCCATGCGAATGCATATTCTACCGTTTTACTTGCAGGAATCGTTATCTAGCAAATACATGTGAGCGGATTGAATCCGCACTGCTGATGTTTCGTCCTAGAGTCTCAGAAGTAAAATAAAAACCTGGTAATGATTTAAAACTTGCAGTACGGTATAGAAGACTATTTAAAAATAGACTCCTCAGTACATAATTTTATCTTTCTTTTTTTTTTTTTGCTTGTTCATTTGCCTCGCTTTAAAATGTTGCCCTTGGCTAGAAATGTATGACAATTTTTTTTTCTGACTCTGACTTTTACTGTCTGAGATGAGTCAGTACATATTGAGCGTCTGCAAACATCGCCACGAGCTTCATTGCTGCTAAATCCGAGACTGTAGGATTCTAAAAAGGAAATGGCATTTCTAAAGAATGGAACTCTTGCCTTTCATTTAAGGAAGTCATAATTATGAAGTAGTCCACTGATACCATTCGGAGGCAGATTTCAGAAGATGGTGACCTTTTATAAAATGCTGGTTTAATTTTCGAAGGCACATCCAAATATCCATATCATTATGCCATAAGTCATGTAGTCTCGCAGTCCCCTAACTGATTTTACCTTTTTATAAAGCCTTTTTAAGGGACGATCAAATGTCGAGCTCAGGTCAGCGCTGAAAGCTGACTTCTTTTGATTTTGCCCTCATGGTGGCTGCCCGCAGAGTGTTGACCTGTAACATATACACAATGGGAGCCACACTTAGCCTAATTATCCTGTGTGCGTGCTTTAGATGTTGTTCCAAGACTAACCATTTTGAAAGCAATTATACATTGTCGTTACTTAATTTCGTGTGTCATCACTGATACCCTAAATGTAATTATATTGCCATGTTTTAATTATTGTATTACATGACTGGCCATGCCACATCGCTGTGTACGCGAGATCAGGCAGTTCATAGAAAGAGCATTATCACTTTTATTGATTATTATGACTGCGTGACGCGGATCCCATTATTTCTAATAAGTCCCTCGCTTCTGCTGCTTCACCCATCAGCGCAGCCTTCAGCTGTGGAGCTTTCAGGCAATTACCCTCAATCACAGAGACCAAAGATCCAAATTAACCCTGCTGCCATTCATACTAACGCCATCTATTAGTGTCATTCTATGTGGTGTGGCAGCACATAGTTCACACGTTGAAATGTTAAGATTTCTAGGAGGGGATGAGTAATTGGTGTAAGGCCACAACTGTTTAAAAAAGCAAGTTATACGTATATGTCAGGCTGGATAGTTTACATCACATAGTATGAGTAAAGCATTCTGTGTATATGTTGAATCTGCTGTAGAAGGTAGTCTGTACATTATCGTTCCAAGCAATCTTTGAACTCTGTTTTTTTCATGGCAAAGCTAACTAACTTCTAGCACAGGGCTGAATCCTAAATCCCTCTCTAACCCCTGATCAAGGGGACTACTTACTGCAGTGGGGGAACAAGTACAAGGGGATTGTAAACCCTACATAGCACTTTCCATTGTAATGTTATTTGGGATTCACCTCTGAAACCCTGGATGATAGCTGATACTCTGAAGCAGAATAAGTGGAACTATAAAGTAAATCTTTTGCCCATAACCTCTATTGTTTATTCTCCTTGACGCCTGATAATTACACTAACAGGTTGCTACCTGTTAGTCGCCAGCTCCACAAGTTGCAGTTGGTTCGTTTTGCCATTCTCAGAAGGAGAGCAAAATAACTGATTAAATAAACAACCTAATCATAGTCTGTTGATAATAAATGCCATTTGTGTAATTGTTGTATAAAAGCGATATCACACTTAAAGTTGAGGTTGTAGTGAATATCAGCACAGCTTATACAGTGCCTTGCAAAAGTATTCATACCCCTTGAAATTTTCCCACATTTTATTACATTACATCCACAAACGTAAATGTCTTATTGCCTTTTTACATGATAGACCAACACAAAGTGGCACATACTGTAATTGTGAATTTGAAGAAAAAAGATGAATGTTTTTTACAAGTAAAAATCTAAAAAGTGTGGTGTGCATTTGTATTCATCCCTCTTTACTCTGATACCCCCTAACGAAAATCCAGTGGATCCAACTGCCTTCAGAAGTCAGCTACGTAAGTTAGTAAATAAAGTCCAGCTGTGTGTAAATTAATCTCAGTATAAATACAGCTGTTTTCTGAAGCCCTCAGAGGTTTGTTAAAGAACATTAGTGAACCAAAAGCATCATGAATCCCAAGGAACACACCAGACAGGTCAGAAATGAGGTTGTGGAGAAGTTTAAAGCCGGGTTTCAGCACCCCGCGTTACTCCTTTATCACAGCTGTGCTGAGAGTCAGCACAACACAACTACTACTTGTGTGCTATTGCATGCTAAATTATATTTTTTTCTTCTTTATGTAAAAAATGTGTCACATGGGTGGTAAAACAGGTCTGCTTTTTATGTTTGCATCTAATCTGTGGACTAGAAGCAAAAATTGAAAAATTAAACAAAATGCATTTCTTTTAAAGACAAATGAAGCGTGGCAGGTCAGTACTACTCATTTTTGGGTTCTAAATCATTTTTCACATTTTCCTCATAGAAAAAGACAAGTATCATCATTGCTTATTGAAAATTAATATATGGTCGAGTAATCTAATGCGGAGAACAAAAAGATTTAGTGTGTACATTGTAAGTTCTTTAAGGGAGTCTAACAGTGCAAAGATGAAGAAAACCCTTCTTCATATTACTCTTCAAAATGATCATTTGAGTTGTATCTACAGTATAGTGGTGGCGGAAAGTATTAAAACAATGTGAAATTCAGCTTCAATATGTGCTTGGCTTAGTCTAATACGGTGTTAAAACTAGTTACGATGAGTTAATTTTTCAAAATCTAGGCTAGCCAAGTTTTACCCCAGACAGCTGTAACAGATGTTATCATTCACCTTGTAATTTAAGTCAAATGTTTTTTTTTTTGTCCTAAAAAAACATTTGAGTGTGAGTTTTCCAAAACTATGTCTTCAGTTCTTAACATTAATATTGATGTCTGCCCTGGTGTAGCAATGTTTGGGCGCAATTGTATTTATCTGTATTTGTATTTATGAAGCAATTAGATATTTTGGCCTTCACATCCTTGATAGCCAGGCACCATCTGTTGATTCTTTGGAAATCTCCCAGACCACCAAATATATCACCGTGGCGTAAAGACACCATGTCCTTTTTAAAATTAGAAAAAAAATTAGCTACTCTATTAGAGATAATCTTGGAAAATTGGCCAGTAGATGGCTGCTGTTTGTTGTGTACTTTAACTTTACTGTAACTCCTCCCAAAATCTCTAAACCCTTTTCAATTATTTTCCTTTCTTTATTATTTTATACATTAATTTAGATATTTTTTCTAATTCCTATTGCTTTGGTCTTGTTTGTGTTTTTTCATTGTTAGTTATTTCCTTTTATGTCTTTTTACTTTTGTGTAAATTATATTTTTGATATTTGACATATTATTTTCTCTTGTTGTTCTTTATTAGATTTGTTTATTTTTGTTTTTGGTAGAAGAGTTACATTGTTTTGATAGAATGATTATAAATCCTTTTCTTAACAAAAAAAAAGTAAACTTTTTTTAATGATATTCTGTTTCAATTAATGACAACCATGAAGATGATAAGAATAATTTGCTTTATGCAATGAAATGGCTTTACAACAAACAATATTTAGTGTGACGTTATTTATTCTTCAAAACCTGCTGGATCCAGCTGGGAATAGAGCCAATAAGACATCTGCAGTACTCTGGTGTCACTTGCTCAATCCATGCAAGCTTGATTGCTTCCTGAAGATCATGTACAGAATATTTGCCACAAAAGTTCTCAATCACAGTTTTGTGCACAACTAGAACTATAATAAATGGCATATGTTGTCTTAATACTTTTGCCACCATTGGAGGTTTGAGCATTTCTTTGGATTCATTCTTATTATTATAGTACTGCATTATATCATGGGTGGTGTTCGGTCACATTAAAGATTTACTGTATATTAGTTCGGTATGTGTTACTCCGTAATCCATGATGAAACACATGGAAGAGGTGTCACAGTCTTTCCGACTAATCTGCAATTCAACAAATCGAAGACCAGTTGAAGCACAGCACTACACACAGCACGCTGTCAAATGAGTCAAATCTCCTCTAATATGGATGTGTTCTGGTAAATCACGTTTATCCATAGTCCACAACTACAACGCATTAACCTTTTGTAATAGCTGTCACTGCATTCAGTATAATCAGAACACGAATGCTTCTGAAGGGAATGCAGTTGATGAACTACGATTTTTGTATGCTGTCTACCGTGTTTTTCCTTGAGGAAGGAGAAAGTACAGATTTTAGACTGTAACAATTATCTATCTATCTATCTATCTATCCATCTATCCATCTATCTATCTATCTATCTATCTATCTATCTATCTATCCATCTATCCATCTATCTATCACTGTGAGACACAAGTAACCCTATGGCCAATGTCTCTGCAGCATAATGACAACTGATATGTATTCTTACCTCATTTGTTATCTAACTAAACAATAAAGCTAATTAGAGTTGATTTGTGGCATATGCTCAGGAGGATTTAATAATCCTTCAAAAAAATCTTTTTTAATAACCCTTGATGGATTGTAAATGAAATGCTTCGTATCGGTCTCAGACTGCGGCACAAGGCTTAGTTTCACTTGCCATAAACTGTCACCATATGGATGAGAAGCCTGATCCGTTTCTACGCTCAGGCCAGATGTCCATCCACCCATCCATCAATCACTTTTTTCTGCTGCAGCAGAATAAGGGGTGACGGGTGACAGCTATCCATTGCACACTCCTTTAATTAGGTTGCGCGTTCCAGTTCAATATGCTTCTTTCATCATCAGCCGGGCGACTGTTTTAGTGTTTCCCAGGTTCTTTCAGGTAAACACTGCTGGTGCTTCATATTAATCATTATAGACCCATTAACAAACATTATCAATATAATTTCTTCTCACCACCTCATTGTATGTTTTGCTCGACTCATTCATCTATTAAGTTCTGACCCAAATTGAATTTGGTGCCTATAATTAGGTTTATTGATTTGTTTGTCACCTTGGGAACACAAAATCGTCTCCAGTATCTCATCTCCGCCATCTGATGTTACATTATTACATTTTCAGACATGTGTTTCATGTTTATCGAATTTCTCTTTCTTCGCGCCGCTCCACCCTCTTGATATTTGGTTTCGATTATCTCTGCCCACTCACGACCCTTTGGCTGCTCTGTGCATGAGCTCGACTCTGGCTCGTACTTGTTAAGCAGAAAAAAGTTATCAAAATTGAGGTGGATATAGTACACTACGATAGGTCTTTTTATTATAAATGTTCCTTGTTTAGCCATATGGCTAACTGGAACCAGGCGTACAATTATTACTTGTGAAATACACTGTAACATTAAAAGATACCAACAAAAATCCAAGGTATCCCTTTAAGTGTGCTTCCTTCGATACAGGTGTCTTGGTAAGCTAAAGGCATATTTCCAGACTCTTAACTCAGGAGTTGAACCTTATGGGTTTTAAAATGAATCAGATGTTGACAAAGAATCTGGTAAAGTTACTGCTTCAATGTGGCTGTGTTTAACAGAGTAGAGCTCACACCCTTAAAGTAGATAAATATAATACGGTCCAGAGGAACCAGAACCAGACGACTTCCTGCTGATATGTCCTCATCAATAAACCTGTAAATGAGTACGCTATTTAGCAAATCAATCCTTTTTAAATACCATGGCACACATTAAAGCATGATGAATTCACAAAAGAAAAAACAAGAAGAAAAGCTCCAGAATTATTGACACCCTTGTTAAAGAAAAGCGAAAAGCTCATTTTAAGTGTTGTACATTTATGTACCTGTATATTAGGAATACTTATCACCAAGTCTTCTATATGGCTCTCTATTTAAATCCTTTAGTTTTTCAGGTCTCCTTTATGTTGAGCCCTCTACGGCTCACTTTGGAATCAAATATTGCATGCTGCCCTCAAATATACTAGATCGCACACATATGTGGTTTTTGCAGATGCAATCCCAGATTCAGAATGCTCTTCCTGTTATAATAGCTCCCAATCTTCTGGGATGGCTTTCCACTTTATTTTGGAGTGTCAGTGTAAAGATTTGTGCCCATTCAGCCACCAGAGCATTAGTGAGGTTAGGCACTGATGTTGGACATAAACAGGTCTGGCATGCAATCAACCTTTCGAAATTGTCTCAAAGGTGTTCAGTCAGGTTGTGGTCAGGGCTATGTGCAGGCCATTTGAGTTCTTCCACTTCAACCTTGGCAACCAGGTCTTCATGGAGCTCGCTTTGTGCACTGGTGTATTTTCATGCTGGAACATGTTTGAGCGCTTTAGATTATCAGTTATTTACAATGAAAAAAAAAACACAGAAATGAAGTTGAAGTTGTTTGACATATTTTTAAATGCATTTTTATAGTTAGATAATACCCTGTTCTTAATGAATTAATATATAACCAATGATTGTGTGTAATGGTTTCTAAAAAAATATTGGAACAATAAAAAATAGTAATATAAGTATTATAAGTATATAAGTAATATTGCAGCAGAAGATGTTGACAAACCTAAGTAATCATTTAAAAATTACATGTAACATTGAAATAAAGTCTACATAATTTTGCTCTGAGATTCAAAAATACTTTTATGAATTAGTTTTACAAACACAAAACAAAACATATGGATAATATAAGATCCACAATGCATGCTGCTGAGTAAAAACAGATTGAGAACTGAATAAAGATCTCCGAGTGCTCATCATATTATCCTGTAGTTGACTTGCATACACAGTACTGTACCCTGCAGAGACGATCCCATCTCCTCCGGCAATGGAGACTGAGTATCACGGGAGCCCGAGTGGCAAACTGCTAATTGCTAAGAGACAAGAGATGATACAAGCCTGGTCCTCTGCAGGGATACTATGTGTGCATGATTGTGTAGAAGAAAATGTGTGTGTGTGTGTGTTTGGAGGAGAGGGCACACTGTAAGAGGAAGAGTGTGATACATAAATAGATGTGTGAAAGTGACGTAAGGCTGCCTTTGAGTGCAAGGTTGTTGTTGGGGTTTTTTTTCATGCTGAAACAAAGCTGCAGCAGATACAATAGATCACATCATATTTCGTCATAATTAAAACCTTAATCGTTATATAATGCCACATAATAGCGTATTAATGAATACCAAAATATGTTTGAGCCATACTGTTACTGTTAATCTCTATCTATCTATCTATCTATCTATCTATCTATCTATCTATCTATCTATCTATCTATCTATCTATCTATCTATCTATCTTCACCTCCACTTTGGTCCTCATCCTTATGGCTTATCTCATTTAAAATTTAAGACTTTGATGTTTTGTACCAACAGACAGAAAAACTATGGGACTTACAGTACTGTCACTGACTAACAGAGGATAGAATAAAGTATTTTAATTCTTCCTGATTTATACACCTCTGAACTGATCGTGCCTATTGGTTTAGTTCAACACTGTGACCTTAGAAAATCTACCAGGCTGCAGCCATAGGCTTTATACAGCTATGATGGAAAAATTCCTTCCATAGCTTTGAAAATACACATTTTCTTTACATATGTATTTGTGCAAATATGCCCACGCATTTTGCTAAGGATCCATACATTATTATATGCTTATTATTAGATTTTATATGCCAGCACTCTCATTTACTTGCTATTGAAACTGGTGTAAATGTATCACATCCTAAGATTCCAAGCTTTCTAATGGCATATTGTGTTACCATAGTGCTTGACAATTTAATGCTTTAAAACCATGTACAGTACAATATTCTGGAAGTCTATATGTACTCGATGTAAAGAGGACACCATTAGCACATTAATATTATTATCAATTATATACCAGTAAACTGGGCGTTGAAATCAACCCCAGCCTTAATACTTGTGTATTTTCTATTTGTATTTCTTTACAAGCACTGGAGATGTATTGGCACTTTTTCTAAAAGCCCTTTGGCCTTACTGTAGGTTTTGTGAGCATTTCTGCAACCGTATTATTGTTGTAGTGATCAAATTAGCGTTGAAAGAAAGCTATGATAGATCACAGCAGCTGTTGTGTGCGCAGAGGTAAAAACCCATAATACTAGACTTCAAAGTAGTGCACTTTATCCAAGGGTTGATTTTCACCACAGTGCTGCTGAGAGGCTCTGTGTGTCTGTGTGGGGTCGGAAATCACTTGCTATTTTGTGACCGCTGTGTGACTGAGCTCAGACGTGTGAGTGTGTGTGTGTGAATGTGTGGGGCAGTGCCCTCACAGGTAGAGGTAAGGATGCTCATCTCCACTGCCATCAGGACAGCATGGAGATTTGGTGTTGCCAGGGCAACAGAAAGGGCAGAGCTATGGTTACCAGATGTAGGAGAACAGGGAGTCTGACAGGCTGGTGTGCATCCGAGCTGTGAACTGGAGAATGGCCAGGTGATGTCATTTCACATCGCCTTTTGTGAGGCTTTGGGTACAGTAAGCATCATTCGTTGAGGTGGATATTTCTTTGGAAATCATTCTCCTACACAAGAAAAGTGCCTAATTTAAATCTAATGTAAACCTTGACGTAAAAGACTTCAAACATAATTTGCGAATATTATTGCACTATTACATAGTCACGTTTTACAATTTCTTTGATAAGTTGACATTGGTGTCAGAGATCTGACTTAATGCTGCAGCTAAAAAAATAAACTCCCACAGAATGCATTTTTTTAATACATTAAACTCCCTTTATCCCCCCCCCCCACCTCAACTTGCAGTTTTAATGTAAATGAGCTCCTGCCAAGCCACGCTCCACCAGAGAGCTGCACAGTTGAGGAACTAGCCAGGGAAGGGATTCCTTTATATGAGATCACATTAGGAGAAAAATCTAAAGTCCTAGTCAGTGCTAAAATAAAAAAATATATATTTGTTTGTTTGTACACACACATTGGAGATCCATCTGTCTGCAAAAAAAAAATAGAAGTAAATTTTGTGTAATAGGCCCCTTAAATGAGGGAAGCCAAAACACACCTATAAATTAAAACAGTTAAAACATTTAACTCTGGAATACCAAACAGCGTCATATAAACATCTGATCTGTCTGTGAATGGTAGCCGTAAAAAAAGAAAAAAGTCTGAAGAGTCACTTTTTATTATCAATATTATATATTATACAATATTTGTATTGGCATAAGGCGGCATTTGGCTTAGTCGTTTTAGTGGCACTGTCGCCTTGTACCGCCAGGGTCCGGGTTCGATTCCCGTCTCGGGTCTGTGTGCATGGGGTTTGCATGTTCTCCCGTACTCGATGGGTTTCCTCCCACAGTCCAAAGACACACAGCTAAGCTAATTGCGTTCCCAAATTGCCTGTAGTATGTGAATGAGTGTGCCTTAGTGTGTAAGGCTTAAATGGTTTAAGCATGTAATGAATCAGTGATTTTTTAATCTATTGGTAATGTAAAGAGCTACGTGATCAAAAATACTTTAACTATATCAAGTTCAGCTGATAACACAGTAAGAACATTATTAGAACTGTAAAAATGGGAAGCTTATTGTCTACTGTCTGTAAATGAAAGTGCTTGTTTTGATTTTGTGCTGTGCTTAATCAGGATGATATATAATACAGGCCTAATAGCTCTCTTCACAGCTTTGACAGGTTTGTTAGTGATTTGGACTTCGGACTTGGTCATTAAATATAACCTCTTTTTCTTTTTTCAAAAGCTATTCATTTTTATAGCACGAATGGACAGACTTTTAGTGGCTTTTTGGTCATATGTGGTAAACAGAATGTTTATAAAGACAAACTGTGCTGGATGTATTAAATAAATAATGGCTAAACTCATATATATATATATATATATACAGTATATTTATATTTCCTGGTGTACAAGTAGTCATTTTTTTATTTTTGTTCAGTAGTGGTTAAGTACTTTTATAGACTGGACAGACTGTTTTGAATAGACTGTTGGCTGAAACTTAAAGGTCACCTATTATGCAAAATTCACTTTTTATACATTTTTAAATATGAAGGTGGGTTTCCAGTCTATGTGTACAAACAAAAGAATGTAAGTAAAAACAAAAGATTTTTTGCTTTTTGTCCTTTTTTTTTGTATTAGCAAGGGCTTAAACAAACCAAATAGATTTTCCCCCTATGTGACATCATATAAGATAATCCCCTCCTCATAGCTTGTTGCTCAGCTCTCTGGTAAGGTGTAACTCAGGAGTAGCTCATTTACATGTACATAAACACTGAACTGCACATGTGAAAGGAGAATTATCTGTATTAGATGTATTTTAGCTAGAGCATTAACACATACGCGTACTGTGGGGTAGCTTTGAGATTTGTGTTACTTGTTAAGGAAATAGTAAAATATGGAAGTTTTAAGATTACATTTTAATCCATATTTTAATCTTAATCCAAATTCATAATGAGACTTTACCAAAAATGGGTAGCAAGGTGATAAACTAGTGTTAAATAAATAACTTTTTTCAGCTGACTAAATATGTAAAAAAAAAAAAAAACGGATTTTCAGTGTTTTTTTAATTGGCCTCATTTATCATTGTTTTGTCATGTTTTCATAGGTATAATTTAAAAAATCTGATTAGGTTAGCATAAGTTTCAGTAACGATATTTTTTGTACATACACGTACTGGCCACTTTAATAGGAACACTACTACCCCTGCTTGTTCATGTAATTATCCTGTCATTAATTAGTAGCATAATGGAAAAATCATGTACGTACAGTATATATAAAGGACAAAAACCATCAGTTGACGTTCAAATCAAACATTATGATGTTGTGAATGTCCTTGAGCCAAACTCTTAACCTTCAACTGATCACTTTTATCCTGATTAAGTTGCTCGGGATAAAGGCATCATGTTTTCATAGGATCATAGAAAATATTAGCTTCTTTTGCTAATTTTTCTTAATGATGTGCCTTGTTCATTCAAGCTTTAGCTTACAATAATTAATGCAATAGTGGCGAAAGCCTCAAATCCACTCTTTCATAAGTAATGTTTCAGTGAAATGGGCGTTTTGTAAGCACAAATGGCTCTTTCTTTCTGTCACTTTTTCTCTTTCTGCTTGTTAGCCTTCAACTCTTTTTGCTTTTCCACCCGGCTGTCCATTCTCCCTTTTCAGAAAATGGCTAGCTCGTTCACTTGATCGCTCCCTCCTTCGCTCCCTTTTTTCCTTCACTCCTACGCTCCCCCTGTTCCTGACTCATACTTTTCACATTCCCTCACTCTCCTCCTCTCCATTGCGCCTCTCTGTTTTTCTCTCTCCCTCACCCTGTGTATTTTTTTCCCTCTCTTCCTGCTGGCACTGTATTAGTGAAAAACGGATGATGCGGCAAAATGTGTGAGTATGGCTTGCACATAAGGGGAGGTGGAACTGCAGTTTAGGACTCTGCTCCAGAATCAATGGTGCCCTTGCTAAAGATGGGTGAAAAGGGTTCACAGTTAATTAGCACAAGTTCACGTCGAAAATATGAGCCAACATTTATTATTTTAAAATTTTTAAAAAGATTTTAAAAAGACATTAAACACTGCACGTTAATCAAATCCAAATGTCTCACGATTGCGACATGTGGACCACTGTATATTGTAATTTGTGCAGCGTACTCCTCTTAATAAAGATCCGTGAGGATGCGGAATACAGCTTTTCCAAGGCCCCAGTTCCTTTCTCCTGGATGTTGCTCATCTGGGACTGTGATGATCATGTCAGAAGCTAGATGTCGTGGTCATTCCACATTTTTTCTGTGGATTTAGACATTTTTGGATGGTTATCCTTTAGCAGTAACTTCTTGGCAGAGACGGGTACTTTATGAAGTCCATAATATCATGTTTCCTAGAAAGGGTTCCAGAGCATTTGGAGAAACAGCTCTTTCTTTTTTTTTTGGTCTTATTTGACCATAGAACCCAGTTCCAGTAAATGTTTCACAAGCATGTAGCAAACACTACGAGCATACATTTGTAGTAAGATGAAAGAAAAGGCTCTTTCCTGGCATTCTGTACCAATAGTTTGTTGACACAGAAGTGGTCTGTAATTTTAGATTTGTGAGACTGTGTGACTTCCATCTTCTGCAAATATTGAGTTGAGATACTTTTTCACTCTCCAAACATCCTCCTTATTGTGCATGGGAGCTTGCATCCTCATCTTTCAGGCTGGTTCATTCCAGCATTGGTTTCAAACTGTAATTATCGCAGTAACAGTAGATATCTGTATTTACAGGAGCTATTTTTACAGCACACAGTTTTCTCCTTTTATTTGCATATTCTCTAATATTTCTCATCTTAATGAATAATTGAAGAATATCATATTTACACCCTAGTGAAACAGGAAGTCCTGGGTGACTGCTTAACACTCTGAACAAGTTTCATTCATTTATTTGCGATCGGTAGGCACTTCAGTTTGGGCAGGGTCATGATGGATTTTGAATAAATGTACTTAAATTAACTATTAGTTACTTATGTTTTTAGTGCAAGAGTAAG
The DNA here is from genome assembly GCF_024256425.1 of Clarias gariepinus. Lineage (NCBI taxonomy): Eukaryota > Metazoa > Chordata > Actinopteri > Siluriformes > Clariidae > Clarias > Clarias gariepinus. The sequence goes on from NC_071124.1 coordinate 16,734,292, forward strand.
CTTTAGCATACGATTACAGTGATCAGCCATAACATCAAGACCACCGCAAGGTGAACTGAAAAACATACACCAGCAAAATTACACCCAAGGCCCACCTATGCTAATAGGGAACCCAGGCGAGCCTGTACAGCCCAATTCCACAGAAAAGCCAATGCAGTTCAAATCGCACAAAAATGTCAGTGCTGGCTATGATAGAAAGCCACCAGAACACCCAGTGTACCACAGCATGGGGCCCAGCAGGCAAAGAGCCCAAGGCCACCCATCCAGCTTCTAAAGTCCCAGATCGAGCACCCACGGTCTGCACCCAAAGCATCAACTGACAAATTCTTGTTGTCAGACATCACGGGACATAGTCAGAAGCCCTGCAGAACCCCAACCTGAGGATATACAGAGTGTGGGGAGTCCACAAGCGAGGTGCTTTTAATGTTAATGGTTTTAATGTTATGGCTGATCAGTGTAGTTCTGTCAGGCTACAGTATGTGCGTGTATGTTACATAAACCTGGTTATGAAATTTCTTCACAATGGCTTCACTGCCTTACACTTGGTTGTAAATGTGTTGTCTTGATGCTGAGACAGATCAACCTGAGCCGACACATTTCAGACCATTTGTGTGAAGCTCATTAGAGCAAGTTCTCCTTTTGAACAAGTGTTTGTACTGTACAGTACACCCCACAGCTTAAGGAAGAAAGATTCAAAACTCATAGGACTTTAAAAAAAGGCATGACTTCATTGTAAAAATATAGAAGTAGAAAAAAGTAGATTTTGATCTCTTAAATGTGTTCTGTTATTCTGCACAATCTGTAGTCCTGGGTTGACTTGAACGCCCCTAGTATGTGACACAGTAGGTATATATATTTATATATACAGTCCAGTATAGTGTGCGTCAAAATTCAATGTAAGTGTGAGACAGTTAATGTGACTGATAAGGTGCGTTACACATGCTGTATATGTTTAAGAGATTTTGTATGCGTGGCAGGGAACAGAAATGCGATCCATATCGAAGTTACTTGCACTTTCTTTAGTTCAGATTATGAGATAGAGTACACTACCTGAACAGCTGCGGAAATCTCATCAGGAGGCTTTAGAGCAAGCGCTCACAGGAAATTGGCTTTTGATTATTTTGTAAGGACTGTCAGTATTAGTTCCCCTGTTGCACACGTTTATAATCCTCTTCAAGTTTTGCATGGATGGAGATTACTGTATTCTTTTTTTTTTTTTTTGCTTGCTTGAATTGTAAGAGCAACAAGTGCATTGTGGCCATTTTTAGACATATGATAGTCGTACCTTTAAAAAATATTGTAATTTACAGTATTACTTTGTAATGGATCCAGGAATTAACTTTACACCTGGCTTCTGTTATCCACTGGATTTGCTCTATACCCAACCAATAGCTCTGCCATTTTCCTTAAAGCTTTGTACTGTAGAACGCAAATTGTGGGATTATGGGTAATTGTCTTCTATGCTTAGTCTAAGTGCGTGTGTGTACTGTTTAAGATAACATTATTTACGTGTGTGTGCATGCAAAATTCTTTTTTTAGGCTTTTTTCTATTTTGTTTCCAAGTGAAGTGACTGTTCTTTAGTAACTTTATTACAAGACAATGTTTAAAAAGGCTGTAGCAGTGCAGGAAAAAAAATCTATTTAACAACGATGCAATGTCATATTTATGCTTAAATTCTCAAATGAAGGCAAAAGCAAGTGTCATTAGAGAGGTTTCTTGTTAAAGAATTTTACCAACAGATCAGTAATTCCATAAGTTTGTGTATGTGTATGTGTGTGTGCGCATGCGTGTGTGTATAAAAAAATCGTCCTACACAGTAGCCCCCTTCCTCTCCTCTCTTGTCTTACCTTAGCCATGATTCTTTTTAAAGGTAAAGTGCAGGTCAATTTGTTTTATTCTTACTTAATTTGTATGAATATGTATATTTTGTATGAATTATTTTTTGTTTTAATATTATTGGGTTGTGGAACAAATCCTCGTAGATTCCATTATTTCTTATGGGAAAAATTCACTTCGGTATTTGAGTGGTTTAATATACAAGGACGCTCGTGGAATGAATTATGCTTGTAATCCAAGGTTTATATACATAAATATACACATTTTACTAGAAAAATGGGCTACAGCAATAATAACAGTAATTCCCAATCAGAGCTGTTGAGTTTTGATGTATGCATATACTGTATATATATATATATATATATATATATATATATACTGTATATATTCCCCAACAGCTGATCGCATTGTTTTCTGCATGTGACCTACTGTACAAGGAGCAATGCAATTTGTGTATTGCATTTCAGATTTTAATTTTTTTTTATATCGGTGTGATTGCTTGTCAGCTACTGAATCGCACAGTGAAATGCAATGCAGGTGGTATGGATTGCTTTTAAACCTTGATCACATTCACATCACATTGACATTTAATGCATAAAAAGCAATCCCCTGCTCAATGTTTTTCACTGAAAAGATCAAGCAACACGAGAGTAGTGCACTGAAGGTTTTGCTTTTCAGTGCGGCACGTTTGCGTTGCATTGTGACCGCGAGTCTTAAATGAAAAGCAATTGCGTGTGTGTCTTGCATTTCATCTTTTCGTTCACGGATTGCTTTTCGATCTGGCACGGAATCTTCTCCATACTCACAGCCTTCTGGTAATCTGCACAATTGAGGAGGCAGCACAACCCACATCGCAAGTGTTCTTCCACAAGTCGCTTGCAATAGCATTTTATTTTCCCACCAGAGGGAAATTAGAGGGAACTTTTTTAAAGGGAGCTTGCTTCTCTAGCATGCATCTTTTTTTAACATTGGAGGAGGTAGCGTTGTATGTAAAAAATGAGAAGAGCTGGTTCTCATTGCAAACACGATTCTTTGTTTTCTTTGATCCCATTTACCAGGGAGCACTCTGGGTACTGCAAGGGGACCATGGGAACCTTCCTACCCATTGTTTCCTCCACTTCTCTTGGATGCTTCTGGATTATGGAAAAGCAGGAAAAATCCAGGCACCAATGCGATAAAGACACGGGAAACCATTGATGCCATCCACAAGCGCGTTGGTGGACGATGTAAGGATTCACGCTCACAAACGCGAATGGAAACCTTTTAGACCGGAAGAATCACCCCTACCTCCTCCACTGCCTTCCTCCACCTTCAACTCTTACCCAGCAACACAATTAATATTGCCCTCAGTTGAAAGGAGCTGTGAATGTAAGAATGATATGCTCACAAGCATGCAGGTAAAAGTCAGTAGGTCGTGTTGGTGTTGATTGCAGAGGTAAGTGAATGTAACAGCCATGTATATTTTTAAGGGAGCATATTACAGTAAGTCGTGGAGGGGCTTTGCACTTAGTCATCCTTGCTTATCAGGTTTCATTAATTTCTTATAAATCCCATCCATTCCCACTCCAGTTTGTTATGTGGCACAAAAAATTTGGTTCATTCCAAAAAGTTGTCACTGTTTGAATGTCCATGTCCATATCTCTGTTCTTCACAAGAAACACAGGAATCTAGGCCAGCTCTCTCTGGAACACAGCCAGGGTGACATATGCGGCCCTTCATAACCGGCCAACTGTTATCGTCATGCTCACACCTTCTCTCTTTCCCAGAATTCCCTACACAGCCTTCCGCTGATTAAAGGAACAGCAGGAAGGAGCTCACACACCACCCTTCAATATTTCCTCTGTGTTTAATACAAATGTGTCACCTTTTGATTAATAATTGTTTTTTTTTTTAATAATGGGACAATTATTCTTGTGTGTTTTGACAGATGTTCCCAGGAACTTCTCTGTGAATCTGGCGACCAAGACAAGTGTGTTGCTAACGTGGGAGTTTCCCGAAAGCAGCTCCCCCTATCGATTTACTGTGAGTGTCACCAAGATGTCAAACACACACAGCATGATGTAGAGCCAAAAGCATTCGCTTCATAAGTGTTTAAAAGTTTAACAGCTAATAGTTTATATTATGTAAGCCTTTTTTTTTCCTTGCAGAAAGCTCTTGTTTAGAACTTAGTAAAAGCATTGCGAGTGGGAAAGTGTTTCTTGCTTAATTATGCATTACGTTTGTACATCTGGAAGCAATTTCCATCTATCTAGTCTAGATAAAATGCTACAGGGAATAATAAAAAAAAGCACTTTAATGGTATCATCACGAATCATGATTATAGTGGTTTATATTTATTGGAAATGAGTGGAAAATTACAGTTTAAGGACATTAATTAATTCTTGTTTAAGAAAATTTTAATTCAAATTATGCTTTGTTCGAAGGGTCATTGCGTGTTGTGAGCTTTTTTTTGTATCAGTAGTGCAAAAGCCAATATAGCTTGCAGCTTCAGTTTATTCGCTGCCTTAGTGTCCTTTCACTTCATTCTGATTCACACATAGAACATGTCTAGTCCTGTATAGCAAAGTGTGGAATTGGGTCCATTATCACTGCTCTGTATGACAAAGCAGCTACAGCCTTGTGTTGCATTACCACTGTTATAGAATCTCTATGACTGTTAAAAAATGATGATATGAAGATAATCTAAATGGCTTGTCAGGTGGAGTACAACCGTCAAAAGATGGAGGTGGATGCTCGCTTGAGGAAGGCTGTGATCCCGAACCTGATGCCTGACACCAGCTACGATTTCAAAATCACCAGTCCTGAGGGCAACCTGGGAGGCCTGAGACACCGCATCCATGCCAAAACCTCACCTCCCATGGTCATCAATCGGCCAGAGATCGACCACAGTCGTGACACTGAGACCACCATCACAATCATACTGCCATCACTGGATACCAGGAACAATGTTAGGTGAGTGGGGAGCGTTCACACATACACAATATATCATGTGCATTTATAATATATGTATGCATTACTAACACAGACCAAGAAACTATTAAAGATGGGTATTCCTAGATCCGCTTTAAAATTCTGTTTTTTAGTCTTTTTTTTTAAAGGTCGGTAAGGGTAGCAAACAGAAAGAGAGTTTCAGAGGGTGGTGCAGTGCTATAAAATAATTCCTTTCCCCTGGGTTTGGTGTTGAACAGAAGAAGATCTGGAATAAGTGAACAAGGTTGCTGTGCAGAGTATGACCATGTAGTAGATTGGACGGTTGAAAGGGTTTGTAGGTAATAAGGAGAATCTTGAACAGCCATGAAGCCTGTGGATGTAATGTAGAATAGGTAGGAATGTGGTCGCAAGAAAAAAGACAGCGTGAGAAGATAGGGCAAACCAACAAAGAAGCTGTTGCATTGTTTGAACTGGATGTGGTTTTTGTATCAGAACAGGGTAGTAGAGTTGTTAATTTCTTACAAAATGTTACTGATGGATTTTTTCTAATTTATTGCCTGTCAGCTTGAAGTCTGCTCTATCCATGGTTTTATGTCTTTCAGACAGTTTGTGAAGGTAGAGTAAGTTTTGGCTGTAATAGATTTGGTGGGTTTGTAAAGTTGTATATCGTCAGCATAGGAACAGAAGCTGGGTGGCATATTGTAGCAGTGGAAACTGGGTCCATCTGATTCTGGGAAGCTAGAAGATAAAAAGAAAGGGACTAAGCACTGAACCTTGGAGGACACCTTGCTTGATAGGAGCAGTTGATGATTACTAACAATAAAAACAATACAATGTTGATGTGTATCTTCGAAATTGAATAATGTTTCCAGGCAAGACAGATGAAGGATGGAGTGTTGATGATAAGTATGCCGAGGTGTTCGGAGTCAACAGACAGCAGAAGATTGTTGGTTACTTTAAGCAATACTGTTTTAGTGCTATGGTGAGAAGGAAAACAAGGTTATCACTTTTGAGCTTTAAGCTGTGGTTCAACAACACATTTAAAAATGTTAAATAAAAAAGGGAATGTTTGAAAGGTGTCTGACTTTGCTGCATGTGTGGAAGGGGAATGAAGAGAGAAGTTTGAGGCCAGAGGGAACTCGGGCAAGGAAGAGGAAAGGGTTTACAGTGCCAGTGATAAGTAGACAGATGGTTGGAAGGAAATTCTTTAAAAGGCTAGAAGGGATGGAGTCCAGAGGGCCAGTGGTAATTTTATTATGCTTGTGATAAATGTCAGCAAGAACAATTGGAGAGAACTGTCTAAAAGGCTGAATTGTAAGGCGGTGGTTGAAAGGGGGTTTTGGAATTTGAGTGGAAGTGCTTCTAGATAGGTTGTTGTAGATGCACTCTAAGTATTCTGAAAGAATAAAAGAAAAGCATTACACTTATCATGTGTGAATTGCTAAGATGTACAGTAGTCCAGGCTGCGCTTAAAGCATCTTTGCGTTGTAGAAGATAGGCTTGAATGTGGACTATGAGGCCAGGGCTGATCTACAGTAGCTGACGCTTACAGGATTTCAGCTATGAAGTGCAAGAATATACCAAGGGGCAAAATTCTTACTTATCATGAGACTCTGATTGGGGCCAGTTGATTAAGAGCTTAAGAGCGTTTAAGAGTGTTTCATTGCAGTAGTTTAGTGGTAGAAGTATGGAGTTGGATCAGCTTGATAATTTACATGTATGTAAATATGTTACTAAATAATAATAATAATAATTTATGTATTCAGTAATCCACATGTAAGTGTATGGTAGTTAACAACTGTATTTTGTGATTACGTTAATTTACAGAATGATGGATTTGCATTTACAAATTTTGTGAACCTCCCTGTATTTGTATGTAGATTTTTAAGACTTTCCTGATGTGGTTTGATGCACAATTATGTTTTAGTTTTTTCCAAAAGGGCATTCCCTGCAGGCTATCAAATGTCTCCTACAAAGTAGATTATTAAATCCGACACACCACTGTTCATAACATCACTTTTACTTAACATTTTAATTTCAGTGCATAACAATGTGCTGTCAATTCGGGTATTTTACACGCCCTCACCTCGGACTTATGCGGTTCTGTTTGTTTTAATGACCTGCATTTATCTCGTAGTAACGCTTCACATGACTGCTTTTTATTAGCGCCACAATTTCGAAACATATGAGACAAACTGGTTTTAAATTTCCCATAGGAAGAATAAACACACGTGGATCTGTCCATACCTTTTTAAATATTCAGTTTTCATAGTGTACCTGCCTATATTTTAGATTAAACCTTGCTGTGTCACATGTTGGGTTGTTCTTTTGGGTCGTTTAATGTGTGAAACATAAAAGGTATTATTGCAAAAGCAGATTCTGACAAATGTACAGCCAAAAACTTTGTTTTAGTTTTATAGATACGTGTAATCATGTACAGCTTATCAGATTTTCAGATAACTGACCTGTGGAGTGCAGCAACCTGAAGCCATGCTAACGTTCCAAATCTGTTCATTCCATTGATACATATACGTGTGGTTCGTTCTGCCTGACTGAGTAGATATAAAGAAATATGCTTTACCTTCAATCATACCCCTGCATTTACATTCATGTGATCACTAGGATATTTGATAGACTTAACTATCCACACACAAATGCAGTGATGTTTACAAAAGGCAAGCAGTTTCTACATGGACATTTGTCAGTCTGTAAATAAGTGTTATCACAAATACATTCAAGAATAACTTGACATTCATATGTGGGTCAAAAAATACATTTGAGAATCGGGTTACATTTATATGTGAAGTGAAGAAGTAGTTGAGATGTTTTAGAGGTTGCAAAAAATGATTTTCCGTAGATGGTGATTTGGGGATCTTCATGTCTAAGAGAATGGCCAGGAAGTCGTGAGCTACTGAGTTGTGGATATTTAACTTGGTTATACGGACAGTTACTGTAAGGCGGTGTAGCAGTTCCTGGAAATCCTTGGTGATTGTACAATTGTAAAACCACATAAATATTGAATGGAGATGGAGTAGAATTGAGACGATGTGACAGTATAATAAGAATATGTTTTTATAACTCCACTGTCACAAGTAAGTTAAAGATGAGAATCTATTTTGGTACCACTTTCACCTATTCAAAAGTATTGAATTTGTATCGTCACTATTTTGTCATATTGTGATACATATTATAAATCGTGAAGATGATAGAATCGTCATTTCGTGTATGTTTTATTTCTGTAACTTGATTTAAATAGTTGTAGTTTATGGAAAATTTTATTCTGCAACAACAACAAAAAAAACCTTTATTGCATTTCACTCAGTGTAAAAAGAGAGAATTACCCACAGCTTCAAACTTCCTTTATCATGATGACAGAACTAACATTAATATTATGTTAAATCAGATCTTTCTAATTACTTAATTGACAGCCATCTGCCATAAACTACCCCATAATATTAAGAAGAAGAAAGTCACCTTGCAGCATCTTGCTTCTTTCTAACACTCAAGGGCATTGACTGTCAGGCAACTTAAGATATTTCTGTGCCAAAAGTAAATACCCAAGCTTATGCACAAAACATGTAAAGCATTCTTGTAATTGGGTTGAACTGTTTTGTAATTTGGACTTTGGGCCGCACATTTTTATTTGAAAGAAGATTTTTTTTTATGCTATATCATGCATTGAGCAGAGACACTGCACATTTATGCAAAACCATAGTATATTTTTTAAATTGGAGTTAATCCAAAAATTATAATACAAGTACATAGCAGAGCAGAATAAAAGCAAGGATTATCCGTCGTTAGTAAGTAGGAAACTGGGCAAGTGTCTAAACTAGGATATGTAATATACTGTATGGAAGAATACAGAACAAGAAAAAGTGGAGATCTAATCTTGGACTTAAATCAATCAATGACAAGCCATAACTGGAGACAGGACTTCAACAGAAACGATGAAAACATAAGCAAATGACAACATAAATGCATTAAACATATAACTGGTCTAATTGTACAATTAATGCAATTTATGCAGCATTAACCCACAGGTCAAATGACAAAATGACTACAGCCATGACTAATCATCCATAACTCATGTGTACAAACACATCTCCATAACACCCAAACACACATAGTGAAATTGAATCACACATCCATTCACATATATCAACCTCGCACTTCCATCCCATCACCCCCCCTCCACAACTACTTCACACTCACACTTCCATATTTCTTCGAGTTTCTCAATATGTTAATAATTCAGGCTCTTGGTCAGTTTTTGTTGCCCAGTTGTCTGTCTTGTGAAGTTCCCAGTCACACTGCAGGGAGAAAAAAAAATGCTGCACCAGCATTTCCATCTGCAACCAAACCTCATAGAACGATCATCTGATACAGTACACGTACACACACACACACACACACACCTCATACAGCACTCCTTCTTTTTTCCTCATGCCACAGAATTGCTCGGGTTAGTGTTTTTCCCCACAGGCTTGACCGATGATAAATTGCTGTGTTGAGCGCAGTATTAAATTCACCTGTATGCGCCAATGCCTTCTGCGTCTGCTGGTGTGGAACCTGCCAGTAAGATCAGAAGCTCCTCAGGGGGTTTGGTGCTGAAAACATTTATTAGCAGACTCCATTGTTCTGCTGTAAGCCTAGTTAATGAGAAGCCTGACAAGCTGGCTCACACTGTTGTCTCTCTGTACTCACAGGAATATCTATGTGGTGGTGGTTCCTCTGAAGAGAGGCCGAGGAGGGAACCGGCATCTAAAGAGCCCAGATGAAATGGATTTGGAAGAGGTATGCTGCATGACTGCTATTATTGTTTTCTATTCGCCATCTGTCTACATTCCAGTTAAAGCAGTTTGCATCCCCCATAGGTTTTAATTAGAAGAGGGTTTTTTTTTGTATGGATGCCAACAATATGAGGTACATGATCATATTTTTGGTGCTTTTTCTAAGTTTGTATTAATTCACTTAACGAGGAAAGTACACTTTCTGGCCTACACAGCACACAATGTGGTGGCCAGTTCAGGTGTGAAAATAATTCCTCATGCTTCCAAACCTTTTGAATCCTAAAATAATCTTATACTATCAAGGAAGAGAAACCCATAGATGTTATAACCTGGTCGCTCAGGTCATCAGCTGACTTCATTTTATTGCTACATAACAGTCCAGACCTGACTAACTAAAACAACCCCAGACCATAACACCGCCTCCAGAGGCTTGTATATTGCATGATGGGTGCATCGCTTCAAGCGCTTTTACCTTCTTCCTCTGAAATAGAGACAATCTGGGCTCATCGGACCACATGACATTTATCCATTGCTCCAAAGTTCAATCTTTATGCTCCCTCGCCAACTGAAGACTTTTTTTTCTGATTAGACTCACTACCAAGTGGTTTTCTCATGGCCACCCAGCTGTTTCCTGTAATCCTATAAGTTCATGACGTCTTGTGTACATATAGAAAAACTCACCAAGCAACGTCACCAAGCTTTTAAGTGACCACAGATCAGAATATTTTTTTTTTTCTGATTACATTTCTTCCAGGATATTGACAACGTTTAACACTATCCTTCCATGATTTTCTAATGTGTTGGACATTTCTAAACCCATTTCTAGGAAATCTACATTTTGTTTGCTTGATGCAGTCCAATAAGTTGACCTTTTTGAAACTGTTTTTCTGTTAACTGGAACTTTGCAAGGATAGCTGGTTTCTATGGCAAATAAAACATGGAACTGGAAAGCACATTAGTAATTTTATTTATCAATTGTGCAAGATACTGTAATTAATGTATGCTCTGTCCAAACATAAAAGAATATACTTTAGCCTGATAAATCCAACACAGTTTTGAAAAAGTGTTCAGACTTGCAGGAGAGAGTGCATGAAATATATCATGAAGACCTAAAGGGAAATATTTATAATGTATTTAAACAGTGCATGTCTGTGGAATTACTAAATGAGCAACCAACATTCTCTGTATAAACAGGTTGTACTGAACTTGCATTATTATGCAAAGTCTGGATTTCTATAATAAAAAAAAAGTATTATGCCAGCACCCTGTCGCTTCAGAGCAAACGTCAGCGAATTGCAAATTGGCTTGTCTTGTGGGTAAACAGAAATCTGCCTTAGTGTACTGTCACTAAAACATTGTTAACATTTATGCCATTATACCTACTGTAATAATGTGCAGAAGTGCTATTTTGGTAAACCTAGGGTTTAGAATAGGTTGACTGAAAGTGTTTTCGGGTACCAGCTTGTTGATTTAATGCAAATGCCTGACATTACCAAGTGTCTTACTGTACTGTCACTAATAATAGTGTTAGTTGCTGTTGCATTTTTGATCTTTATACAGGTGTTATACTAAAATAATCAGTTTAGTCTGTATGTAAGTGTGTTTTTTTGTTGTTTTTTTACTTTATTTAAATATAAGATACAACGTGCTAGAAGAGATGAAACAATTATGTGTTACTTTAATTTGAAAACTTGATTTAATGAGTTATAAAATCTTGTAAATAATCATGAGTTCCAGATTAGATTCCACACGGACTTAAAATATGAAAATCCGGATTTCTATTAAAAATTTATTAAGTCAACATCCTGTAGCGCCTGAGCAAATGTCAGTGATGAAACACGTCAGTGTTCCTGGTGGGTAAACACCTTTGACTTTTTGTACTCGCACTATAGGTAGTATGGCATTTTTGACATTACAGTCAGGAGAGCTGAAGTACAGCTTGTGTCACACTTTTTTTTTTTCCTGGCCTAAAAAAATTAAGTTTACCGGTGTTTCTTAGAATAGGATTCCAACTGCAAGTGTTGGAAAATCAAGCTCACCAAACCGCAATGCTGTTCCTCCATGCTTCTTTGGCACACTCGTGTCTAACTTCAAGGTACGTCTCTGATGCTGTTTGGCCTGCAGGCAGCGGTATATTGAGTCTGAGTGATGAGGGTACTCAGCAGAATTAAGTGCAGGGCTGAAGTTAGCTGCTACTCGGGGACTTTCAGCTGTCTGTTCTCTGAGTCTAGAGCACATGATAAGTGAAGAGACGTTATGCAGAGCTGTGAACTTCAGCCTATGGGTGTGTGTTTGTGTGTGTACATCCCAAACATGCACGCAATAGAGATGGAGGGACAGATTTGTGGATGATGACAGAATGATCTATGGATGGAACATGTGATTAGCGGCAAGATAAAAGTGTGTTTAGTCAGTGAGTTTTGTTAGACTCAGGCTGATTGTCGTGATCGCCGTGAACATCGTGATCAGTTGATGTTAAACAGGGGGAGTTTTTGTAACCGAAAAACAGGAAGTCATCAATAAATAATGCACAAGGACACTGAACATGACTAGATGAGGAGTTCAACACAGTGTAATATAAAGTAATAAATTAAAGGGGACATGGCAAAACATGAACAACCTGTCTTTATTTCCTTAAAGAGGACAATTAACACTTGTGGCCTCCAAATTACAGGCACCTTAATAACACCAAATCCACTAATGGTGTTAGAAGTATCAAAAAAGAGAGTTTCAGCTGCATTTGTTTAATTTTCAGCTAGAATTTTTTTCTTCTTCTTTTTTTCTTTTGTCATTTTAGTTTTTCTTACTTGCCTTTCTACCTTGGTAGTGATAAAATCTAATATGAGTGTCTTCTTTTAGCTGTTGAAGGACATTAGCCAGAAGCAGCATGACCCACGGCAGAGGCAAGTGGACCTTCGTCGTGCGTACATCACCGCTCGCTTCACTCCCTCCACCCTGCCTGCGTTCTTCACACTTGGGGACCAGCTGGACTACGGTGGTTTTGATAACCGTGCTCTGGAATCCGGCCAGGAGTACGTCTTCTTTATCCTCGCTGAACTCAATTCCACCACTGGGGTAAGAGGCTGCAGCTGAGCAAGCAAGTTTTTTTGAGATGTTTATGTAAATGTGCTCGCTACAATTCTCCATGAAATACACCATCGCTGCTGTGTCCCTCCATCACGGAAACTGTGTAAATGTTGCTTGATATGAGAAATGAAATCTCAGATAGCATTATATTAGGTATACTGTATAGAGTGCACTATGTTGTATATAGTGACTTTGTTTTATACCCTATGTGGTTAGAATAACTAGTGAATCTGTATTATTTTTAACTTAATGCTCTCATCTCGTCTTTATACTTTGTATGGCAAAAAACCAACAAGACGGAGTTAAAACGATTGTAATGATTGACGGTTTTAGTTTCGATGACTTTGCTTTTCACGTTTCTGAATAAGACCCTTAGGCGTAGTGCAACCTACCTGAGATCCTGTCTAAATCGTCATTTATTACATTACTGACAAATATGCCAAGTAATTTGTTCTATATAACATACAATAATACACACAGTGCACCAGGCTGCAGGACAGACAAATTGAAATCAGTTTTTCGGTTGAAAGAAAACATTAACAGTTACCCCAGTGGCATTTATTCATTAAAGTTGCATAGGAACAAGTGTAGAATGGAAAGCAAGAAACGTCTGAAACAAGTCTGATTCATGGCATCGATCAGCTGTATGGACCCCACCCATTAATCTCTTATTTGCATGTCACATGCATAATTTATGCAGCTGTTGCGACTAGGAATCTATAAAGTGAAAGCATGCAGCAGGCTAGATCTGAGGGAAAAAAGATCTAAACGAAACAGGGGGAGATAAAGCTGCGATAGTAATTTTTTTTTTAAGGTTACTGCAAATAAAAACATGATTCTGAACATGTGCTATATATGGCTGTCTTGAGGCCATAATCAGGCAGATAGTTGAACTATTTCTTAACCTCCCCTGCAAGCCAGGTTTTTATTCTGAATAATTATACAAAGGTATGATATTTAAAAACAGGAATGACTCATTGTGGCCTGTCTTGTGTTTAAGCTCATCTGTCATACAGCTGAAGGCTTAATTAGCTGAAAAATATCTATCTTTACACCTCTGGTTCACATTAAGTGTGAAAAGGTAAAAATAAAATGTTACGCTTAACCTTACACACGCTGTGACCAGAAATCGAAACCAAAGGAAACTGTCATTTTGCTGTCAGTTTTGACCATCTTCTTCATCTCCAGTTTCTCTGGGACAATAAAAAATCTTTAAGCAGCACAGCAGCGATACTCTAGAGACAGCAGGGACAGCGGAGACATTCCTCCGTGTAACACTGCTGTGTTTGTGTGTTCAGAAGATGTTCGTTGCCAGCCCCTACACGGACCCGGTTATTGCACCTGACTCAGACCCCCAGCCTCTGGATGCTGGAGATGGACTCATCTGGGTGGTGGGACCCGTCCTAGCTGTTGTCTTCATCATCTGCATCGTCATCGCTATCCTGCTGTACAAGAAGTGAGTAACGATCATTTGTTTAGACATCAATTCCACTGTTTCAAGGCAATACAGTAAAATAGTTTCGGACCTATTTACGTATACAGTATGTATATATAACGCGTTACAAAATTACAAAGATTACTTTTTTGATGTAATGAGTAACGCGTTATGTCCGCCATTTAAGTACTCAGTTATTTAGTTCCTTTAAAAAAATGTGATCCGTTATTCAGACAATTAATGTAATCCATGAGGCAGACAGCAGTCATTCCCAATCCTTTATCCTATGTGTGTGTGTGTGTGTGTGTGTGTGTGTGAAAGTCATTCTACAAGCCCCGCCCCGCCCCGATAACCCAACAATAATCGGAAAGTAAAACTGTAATTTAACTGATTATTTTTTAATGACAGTAATTTTGTAATGTAATTAGTTACTTTAAAAAGTAACGTCCCTCAACAATACATATATATATATATATATATATGTAGATATATATATGGAGATCGCTGGTTTAAACCCCGGGTGATTCTGTTACCTCTCACAGACGGAGGTCTAGAGAGAGCTGATTGGCCGAGCTCTCTCAGAGGGGAGGGATTAGAGGTACTTTGTGCTCCCACATTAATCACAGCTCTACAGCCAATCAGGGGCATCTGTGAGCTCGCGGCTAGCGCTTTCCTCCGAGTGTGTGTGAGCAAGCAGTTTAAAAAGATGCGGCCGGCTGGCGTCATGCGCTTCGGAGAAAACACATGATAGTTTTCGGCCCTCCCGGCTGAATGGTAGTAGTAGCCTTAATGTGGGAGCCCCCTAGTGACGGGGAGGAATTGGCCACAACTAAATTAGGGAGAAAATCTGAAAAAAAAAAAAAAAAACTTATCCTGACAGTTACTAAGGATGAATAAATCTTGAATTCTATTTGTCCCGTAAGCTTTGGGTCTGACTGCTCAGTTACACGCTCATGAAAGTAAAAACCTGCTATTTACTGTGTCCCTGTAAACCCTTCTGGGAACCTGTCTCTATTTCCATCTGTTTAGAACACAATATCTGTTCATTCCAAATAATGAATTTGTATTTAGTTACCTAGTGGATACTTATTTATGCAGACTTTAAGTAGACTTATAAATGATGCAGCTCTGAAAAAACGAAATCGTGAAAATGGTGTAAAATTTCTTATCGGCTTAGTTTCCATATATAGATGGTTAAGTGAAAGAAGGAAGGAAAGGGTAAGAGGAAAAAAAGATGGCTGGTAATAGGGCCACTATTACACCGCGTCAGTGTAATGGAGAGAATTTTAAAGCAGTGATTAAATATGTAACAGGGTGGTATTTTTGTAGTGGAGAGAATAGTATCAGAGTAAAAAAAAAAAAAAAAAGACATTAAATGATAACAGGAGATAATGGGATAGCTGCCAACTGATTTTTCTATTCAGGGTGCCAAAATCCTGCAAGCCGCAGCGCATAGCAGCTTATTATGAAGTGAACAATAAAGCTAGATGGAGTTTAAAGCAAGCAGTCATGTTCACTCAAGAAGAAGTATCTGTCTGCATTTTGCGTAGTCTAAACTGTAGGCAGCCCCCCTGACCTTGGCTTATTAGACCTCATTTTTGGAATGTAAATCCCCTGGTGAGCCTTACCACCATCACAGACCTTCTATTTAGTCCGGAAGCATTGCCGTTCCCGGGGGGAAAGGACTTAAATGCTCCCAGAAGCAACACACTGTTATCTGGAGGAGGTGTCATGTAGCTTGTGCATACGAATGCAAAATATTGATTTTTTTTTTTGTTCTTTTTTTTTTCCTATCCCACCTTCTGGCCCTTGTGAATTATCCGTCCCTCTCTCTCTCTCTCCTTTATCTCTTCCTCTTCCTGACTTTCCCTGACTCTGTCTTTCTCTCCCTCTCATATTTCACATGGTACTCTCCGGGGACATCAGCAAACCAGACAGGTAAGCCAGTGCTGACCTCTGTTTCCTAATGGAACATTACAGCATTTATTCTAAAAAAAAAAAAGGGGGGGGGGGGAATTCTCAAATAGCAAATACTGAAACCTGCTAATGAGGGAAGTTTATGGCTAATAATAGGCGAATCGGCTTCCTGTTATAAAACGTTTAGAAGTTGGCTGCTAGAACCCCTATTAAATGCTGGTTTAGACTTGTAGATAGGATGTATTGATTTCTGTGTCCTCAGTCTAGTTAAGCTCCTGAATTTGTACATGGGTGTTTTTGTGTGTGTGTGTGTGTGTGTGTGTGTGTGTGTGTGTGCCTATTTGCGTTTGTGTGGGTGTGTTTGTTTCTGCTAATTAGCAAGCGCAAAGACTCCGAGCCTGGCACCAAGTGTTTACTGAACAACGCTGAAATGATGGCTCATCACCCCACCGACCCCGTCGAGATGAGACGCATCAACTTCCAGACGCCAGGCACGTAAACACACACACACTTTTAATACACGCACATGCTCTCCATTTTCTCTCTCTCTCTATTTTTTCCTTCCTCGCTCTCTTTTTTTTTTCTTTGACCCTGTGTATATGCGTAAGGAACACCTTTGTGTAGATGTATTGGTGAAAAAACAATGCGCATCCATAAGATAAAACAGGGAACAAAAACAGACGAATCTGTGATAGATGTATTTTCTTACAATGAGGGAAACAATAGGAGAGAAAATAGTGGGTTAGATAGGGAAAAGATAAGCAAAAAAAAAATGAAGAGTAGAGAATCTCACCATTTAAATTCAGTGTGACCTTTAAAGTTGGCACATAAGCATTAATTGATACTCGACATAAATAGATATTTCTGGCACGGTATAATAAACTCCTCTCCTTTACAAGAGATAATATTCTTTGATTCCCTGGGGACGTGAGAAACAGCTGCTCCATTCTCTTTTTTCCATTTCTCATTAACTTTTTTTTGGTAACCTAAACTCAGGGTGTCCCCATGGACTTCGTACACGGAAGAATAACATAGTCTTGTGAAATGTTTCACATGGTGTCCATACATATATACAGTATATATACCCACGCAACATATATACTTGTATGTATGTATGGTATATATAAAGTATATATACAGTATATATATTCACACAAAATGTATATGTATATGCTATATATACACACCCACAGACACACACATGTGAAACATTTCACAAGACAATTATATATATATTTATATTATTTTATTTATATATTTATTATATGTATATACTGCACATTATTTTTCTCTTCCAATTGTTTTTAAGACAGTTGCTTCATAATTTAAATATTGAATTTTCACAATAAAGCTAAATAAAGACCATTAAATAGTTTTCCAAACTAATTTTTATCCATAAAAAATATATATATACGTATTGTACAGTCCTTACTACTGAAAATTTACTACTTACTTAATTATTGCTGGTGTTTTTATTCCACAAAATTCATTTTCTTACAGCTTATATAAGATTTGAGCTTGGCCATATTAAAGTTAATAATTTATACCTGGTCATTAGATTCCTAATGAACGCAATGATTTCTTGGTAGCTCCAGGATTTGCAGTATGTCTACACTAATAACATAGCTAGGTATTATGTACAAAAAACACCCACTCGATTTCCCACTTTCATTGCCAATTTTTACCACAAAAACGTTTCTTCACAAAAGAAACATTATTTTCTGTGTCTAAAATGCACCCCCGCAGTGCATCACTGTCTGTCAGTGTCTGAATGAGCATAAAAACATTGTTCTTCACAAAAGCGGTAGACATACCCACATTAATAAATGACAAATAAATGACTTCTGGACAGTTTGTGCATTGTAAGTGGGAATTTGGGATGAGAAAGTTGCATTATGTAGCAATACAGTAAAAGTGATTTCAGTTAAGTGCTTTCCTAAAGCTTTTTGTGCTGCCTACTGTATGCCTCATCAAGCTGAAACTAAAATGTGTCTACGGTCGAACACATAACGGCAAATTATTCAAACTGAAAAAGTAATTCAGTCTCTGAAGATAAATGATTAATATATGTACAGTACAGGTGTGCATATATTTTTCTCTCAGTTGACAGAAATTTAAGCAGCGTTTAAGTAGAAAAAAACTATTACATTATGTGATGCTAAGAAACAAAATACTCCTTGGAAATCTAGTTTATTCACAGTGTGCTGGCAGGCAGCAACTTCCTTCTCACTTGGAGAGAGTCGATCACTTTAGTTACACCAAATGCATAATTCTGAATGATTTCAAATCTGCTGCAGTTGGCAAAAAAAAAAAGCCCTATTAAAAAGATGCCAAAAATGGCTTTATTGATCCCAAACAGGATTCTTCCTCCATCTTATTCTCTCCGCTCATTATTTTTTTCCTGGAAACAAAATGGCCATCGTCTCTGGAGATGCAGACTCTTATGATGCATAACTGTGAAATCATACTGAGGTGAAAGTCTGATTCCTTTCACCATCGCCCACCCACCACCTTATTCATACATACAGTATGTACAGTACATGTGAAACATTTACACCTATGTTGTTGCCTACCCACAGTACAACACACACTATTGCATCCGCTTACACGGCTCATTAGCACAGTCGTTCCCATGACTAATGACGATTGCGGTCTGTTCTGATCTTCCGTTTTGACCTTTGACCCCCTGCAGGTATGATGAGTCACCCCCCTATTCCCATCTCCGAGCTGGCAGAACACACCGAGCTTCTGAAGGCCAACGACAACCTCCGGCTCTCCCAGGAGTACGAGGTGACTGATGAGAGTGGGGGGGCCTTATGAGGATTGAGAGAGAGAGAGAGACAATACTTGTGAGAGAAAAAGAAAACAAAAAGGATAAAAACAACGTATAAAAATGAGACAGATAAGTGAGGAAGGGTGCGATTATTTAGTGGGAAAAGTGGGAAAAAAAGAATGAGTAGAAAAGGAAAGGTGATCATAAAATCCAAGGTGACCTTGGTGGAAGCTCATCAGCCCGTGCAGTCAAGCTGCTACTCGGTGAGAGCCTCTGGAAGCGGCGCACGTAATACAGTCGATGTTTTATTAAGGAATAGCTGGAAGCAGGTTTGTTCATCAGGGAGGAAAGACAGCAATAATTCACCCTTCTGTTGTCTGTCAGTTCTGTGTCAATCTTTTGAATAGTTCTCATCGTTTAAAGTTCTTCTTGTTCTCTCCCGCTTCTATGTGGTAGTCTATTGATCCCGGGCAGCAGTTCACATGGGAGCACTCGAACCTGGAAGTGAACAAACCAAAGAACCGCTACGCTAACGTCATCGCCTATGATCACACCAGAGTCATCCTCGCACCAGTGAATGGTAAACCCGAAACAGCTTTCCCTCCCTTATATGCAACCGTATCCGGTATGGTGTATATATGTATAATCGAGGTGGTAAAAAGAAAATTGCAATGTAGCACACAAAGTTATTGAAGAAACTCCTTCGTAAAGAAAGTGCTCCTGAAGCTGTAGGAAGTGTAATCAAATTTTCCTACAGGTGCAATGCAATTTTCACTACCACTTCAATTATTGTAGTAACCTGCAGTCTGACTGTTTTTTCCATTCATCATGCACCCAGTCTATACACAGGCTCTAGAGTCTTTACATGAGAAAATATCCACATTCCTAAATGTAATAGCTTTGTAGAGTGATCGTTATGTAATAAAGTGTGGTTCTTTCTAACATATTTTTGATACAAGTGCTTAAAGTAGTAGAAAGTATGACAAAAAAAAAAAACTCAGACAGAAGAACATACCTGGATGTTTAAAGAGAAGCTTAGGGTTTAATACAGAAGACCTGGACTCAATCAGGACGGGACATGGTTCAAAGACAGGTCCAAAATAGATGTGCGTATAGATATCTCAAACCTTCCTAATGGCGTTACACTATTGATTTTTCTTCAATTATTTTGCCATTATTATGCATGCCCTATTCTTTAATCTGGTTCAATTATATTGCAAGAAATGACTTATCATTGTTTATGTACAGAAAATGTATAGTAACATTCATGAATAAACACATACACACACAAAAGCACTATATATATATATATATATAAAATAGGTCTAGGATGCACTTTTTTTTAATTCCTTTTGGCTCACCAAACAGTCACTTGTTTGTGCATGTAAGTGAACTAATCAGCTTCTCTTCAGCACAGACCCTAATTAACATTTAATATTATCACCAAGCTTGGGTCACTTCCTATTCAGATCGCTAGATTATTTTAAAATCCCGCAACTAGAAATAAACAAGATGGTTAAAAGAAATAAAAAATATAGGACAAATATTCCTATCTGGAGTGAATGAACTGAAAAATTGCATTTGCAGGCAAAATCAGTGTGTGTGTGTGTGTGAATATGCCTAATTATGTCATAAAATTAAAAAAAATCTAAGGCCTTTAATTATTCTCAGCTGCGTTCAGATTTGAATCTATAGTATACTTGTTTGAATGCATAATTTAGTTTTGGTTTTGACTAGACAGCTTCTTCATGAGGCTGCCACCTGGTGTTCATTGTTAATAGAAGACAGGGCCATTCATTGATTGATGAAAAGGATTTCCTTTAGGTAATCTAACCTACTTTAAATTCAAGATTAATTTATTAAATAAATATTTTTAAGCTACCTTTATAAACCTAATGGTTTTCAGTGGTTTCCTACATTACATTTCCAGTGATGCCAGTAGGGTTTGGCCCCTGCTTCATCTCCACCAAATAAGAGAGTTGAAGGTGAGATGAGTCCAGTCATCTCACCTTCTCATCTGTATACTCTCCTCAGACAGATCAGCTTTCTTGTAATACATCATCGTGCCTGTTATCGCATGAAACACTAACAAGATAGTTGACATTTCTTTTCCGATTAAACGCGTCGTCATCGTCGTCGTCAGGACACCAACCCACAGGACTAGATAATTTCAAAAAGAAAATGAACACCCGGCAAATTAGAATTAAAAAAAAAATCTAAATCACTTTTTAAGTGTATTATGTTTCAGGGTGGAGTTTCACTGAAATCATCTGTATTATTGTTCAAAACAAGGTATTGCATCATTTAAGAAAGAAATAGGTCTCCTTTGTACCCCACTTCACTGATCTGTACAGTGAAATATTGGGTCATTGCAAAGCACTAATTTGTGCATTTCGGATTTATGGACGCTAATACACATTTTATTACCAGTCTTGTTGGAATGCCATAAAGTCCATTCTTATTTGTCTTGCGTATTTCCGATGGGAGCCGTTTTAATTTCACCCCCATTACTACATATAACCACAGTATTACTGCTCGTCCATAAACTGCTCTACTACGGGCTCCTCTCTAAAGCACGACCACTAAGTTTAAGTGGTGAAAAATTACATTAAAGAACCACTAGCACTTAAAGTTTTTTTTTTTTTCCGTTCTTTTTTCTCCTGGCATAAACAGGTGTTAGCTCCAGGACGAAGAAGGTCCATGTGTCTATTCCTGATAAGACGCAATGTATTTATCTTAAGCTCCCACCTTTTGTTTCGTGCTTGTCTGGCTGGATACAGACTCAGATAGGACAGAGTTCTTTATAATATATCCTACAGCTAATCCTGGACTCAAGCCTTTGTGTTTTTGAAAAAGTTTCAATTTAATACTAAGGAAACGACTCGGGTCTATGTATTGTATTTAAACACATATCCATGCCTCTTGCTTGTCCATTTCAGGCATTATCGGTAGTGACTACATCAATGCAAACTACATCGATGGCTACAGGAAGCAGAACGCGTACATCGCAACACAGGGCCCGCTGCCTGAAACGTTCGGAGACTTCTGGAGGATGGTGTGGGAGCAGAGAGCTGCGTCGATAGTGATGATGACTAAACTGGAGGAGAAATCACGGGTAAGAGTTCCTTTTAAGTGGGTGTGTAAGGAAAAGTCTGCCAAGTGAGTGTGAGAGAGTCCCGTATTTATGCTACTGTAGCATAAAGTGTAACTTTAGGTGTGTGTTTGTGTACGTGTGTATGTGAGAGAAGGGAGAGTTTTACTGTAATGTGTAAAAGATAGTGAGAGACAAAGTGTAAAACGCAACACCTGCTTTTATTAGCAAAGGGTTTAAAGCCACTGTCGAAAATGTGATCGAAATTAGCTAGCGTAGCATGTCTACATGGTCAGGGAAAACAATAGGTAGTGAAATATAAAGAAATTGAAACCTGAGGTGCAAATTGTACTTTTATGCTAGCAATGACATGCTTTTGATCATGTGTTTGATGTTTGTCATCTGGTTGCTTATATTGGAAAGGAGAAAAATTGCTTTATTGTAGTGCTTCATTAAATAAGTTCTATTTTAGTGTATGTATTTCTTGGTTAATACATTTTAATTTTTTTTTCTCAAGAATTTTTGTCTACTCATCTTTGTGTAGCTTAGTGGTTAGCACTTTTGCCCTGGACCTCCAGGGTCCGGGTTCAATTCCCACCACGGGGTCTGTGTGCATAAAGTTTGTATGTTCTCCCTATGCTTGTTGCTGGGTACTCCGATTTCCTTATACAGTCCAAAAACATGATTAGGCTGATTGGTGTTCCCACATTGCCTGTAGTGTGTGTGAATGAGTGGGTGTTGCCCTGCGATGGATTGGCAATCCATCTATGATGTACCCTGCCTCATGGGATAGGCTTCAGGCCCCCACAGCCCAGGATAAAGCAGTATAGGTGGGGAGTGGGCGGCACAATGGCTTAGTGGTTAGCACTGTTGCCTTACACCTACAAGTCCTGGGTTTGATTCCTGGGTCTGTGTGCATGGAGTTTGCATGTTCTCCCCGTGCTTGGTGGGTCTCTTTTGGGTTCTCCGGTTTCCTCCCACAGTCCAAAGACATGTGTAAATGCGTGTGAGAGTGTTGACCAGACGTCCATGCTGTCTATATAGTAGGTATATCTGTGTCTTCCTAGATGTATCACATTCTGAATGTTTGTGATTAATGGTAGTTGTGTGTCTCTTTGTAGATAAAGTGCGATCAGTATTGGCCCAGCAGAGGAACGGAAACTTATGGCCTGGTGCAGGTGACACTTCTGGACACCATGGAGCTCGCAACATTCTGTGTCCGGACACTCTCACTGCACAAGGTGATTAAAACATATTCTACGATACACATTAAATAATACATCCTAATGTAACTATGCATATAATACAATAAGGTTTAAAAATATCTGTTAGTTTTCCTTTCATCGTCTTTAGCTCTCAAACTCTATCCCTCTCACACTGTCTGCTTTCAGTTCGACTAACAGGTGATATTTCTTTCTACTCCCTGCCTGTCTCAAATTCTCTGCTCGTAGCTCTTTCTCCATGACTTGCTGTCTAAATTAATCTCAATAGTTGACATTCTCTGTGTTTCTTACTGACGCTTTCCTCCAGAGACTTGGAGACTCAGGCTCTATAATTACCTTCCTCCCTTGTGGAGAGTGTATCACGTATCAGGCTTCTCGCTCTCTAGCTCTCTCTCTCTCTCTCTCTCTCACTCACACATACATGCACACACTCACACAAAGGAATCACCCACCTTTTGATTTTGTGGCAGATTTTTTTTAATTTGTCCTTGATTAAGAGAACTTGAAATGTAATGAATGCTTAGGCTGAATTATGAAACCTATCGACTAAGGTAACGAAAAATTCCGGCTTCATAACTGACGCTCGAAGTGATAATAAAACATGATTTAAAAAAACAACAACAAAAACACACTTTATTCGAACATTTATCACAGATTAATAAATTAATATAATTACAGCCATATATTGCACTTTACTGAGAGACATAAAAAATAGAAAACAAGCAATCTTTTAATTTTACTGTCCACATTATTAACTTAGTTTTAAACTCTTTTTCACTCTTTTTGTGTCCCTGTCTCTCTTTCTCAGGGTGGCTGTAATGAGAGGAGGGAGGTGCGACAGTTCCAGTTCACGGCATGGCCTGATCATGGTGTTCCCGAGTATCCTACTCCATTCTTGGCTTTCCTTCGCAGAGTTAAGGCCTGTAATCCTCCAGATGCAGGGCCTATTATCGTTCACTGCAGGTCAGAATCTAGGGCATCTCTCTCTCTCTCTCTCTCTCTCACACACACACTCACACACACTCACTCACACGCACACACACACACAAACACATACTGTTTACGCACACAGTCCATCCAGTTTTATGGGTTTTGATATAATTTGGCTTTAGTCATGGGGCATTGAGGGATGGCGGCTCAGTGGTTATGGCTCTGGGCTGCTGTTTAGAAGGTTGTGAGTTTAAATCCTCGCCCTGCCAGGCTGCCTCTGTTGAGCCCTTGAGCCAGGGCTGCTCTACCCCCAGCTGCTCAGCTAAATTGTAAATTACTTAAAAATAATAATAATAAGGGTAAATAAACTTTGCTTGTTTTTGTTGTTACATTTGTGTTTTGTTTGACATTTATTCATATTTTCAGAATAGATTTGATTACCTTTAGGTTGCGTAGTCTTAGAGTTACATATATACTATATACAGTACAGTATGTGTATATGAAGGGTTTCACTACAAAACTTTCAATAAATCTGGCATATATAACCAAATATGTTTTTGCACATTGCAATATATTCTCTCTCTCTATCTATCTCTCTCCGAAGCTTTAAACGCACATGTTTTGGGCAAAACTCTTCATTTTACAGGATAAGGTGACGTATCCAAATCACATTGCTTTTTTCGGTGCCAGGATCAGTGAAGTGAAACAATCAGCATTTGTTGCTATTCATTTTTATTAAAACTATTAACATATTATGAATACTAAATTGCATATTTATATTGCTAAAAACATAGTTCCAGCCTGATTTAACAATTTTGACAAAACTATGGTAGGATTTCTAGCATTTTGCTAAATAATAGAACAATCAAACTGGCACGGCAAAAAATGTATACAATTTAAATAATATTTTGGCATTTGTTCCTTTTATAACATCTTTTGTGACTCAAAAATGATGCGCACAATATTTTCTATTAAATTGAAATATTCCTTGCAGCCTTTTTAAAAAGGTTTCTCTTAAAACTGCCACAATGCATTTATCTTGTTTTGCAGAGAAAGCCTTTATATATTATATGTCTGTAAGTATTTACATATGTGTTTACTGGAAAACCCTTCACATGGTCAAATTACAAAGTTCTGTAAAACTACAGATATTCGTAAAAGAAAATATGGTATTTTAACCTACTGTATCTAAGCTAAAGTTTTAAAATGGCAATAAAGTATTTGAAGAAGTTATTTTATTATTTCGAAACCTTTCAATTATTTTGTTCAATGTCGTCTCATTTGGAAATGGGTTCAGGATTATCCTAAGTTGTTTATACTTGTAATATTTTTTAACTGTTTTATAAATATAAACTGCATATAACTGTATAATTACAGTTTATCAAAGAAAAAAAAATTAATATTGTTTGAGTTCTTATTTGTAATAATCAGCCTTTATGTTTAAAAAAAAAAAAAAAACGACACATCCAAAGGGTTTTCCCTGACTCCCTCATATAGACATCCAGATTGGGTTTGGGCTTGTGTCACTCCACTCCACTCCATACCACAAAAGGCATATTATATTCCAGCATTTTTCCCATAAGTTATTTTAAGAATAGACAACCTCTAAAACTGTAACATGCCCTCTAATCAGGCTTAAATAAAAAGTAAGATGTTGATTTCTTCTCCACTTTCAGCAGCGTATAAAATCCTCTCTTCTGTCTCGCTCTGTTTTTCTCTCTGAGCCTTACAGTGTGTGGTTGATTAACTCAGCTGGATCTTGTCTCTGGTCATGGAATGTGTCTATGGAGAATTAATTATACATCATACACACAGACTGAGAAGTCTCTGTCTCTCTCTCTCTCTCTCTCTCTCTCTCAGTGCTGGCGTGGGACGTACAGGCTGCTTCATCGTGATCGATGCCATGCTTGAGCGTATCCGTCACGAGCGCACAGTGGACATCTATGGTCACGTGACGCTGATGCGTTCTCAGAGGAATTACATGGTGCAGACGGAGGATCAGTACAGCTTCATCCATGAGGCCCTGCTAGAGGCTGTCACCTGTGGCAACACCGAGGTGGCAGCACGCAGCCTCTACTCCTACATGCAGAAACTGGCACAGGTGGAGAGTGGCGAGCATGTCACAGGCAGGGCACTGGAATTCAAGGTATAGACACCATGTCTACTGTCGAAAAAGTCTATTTAACTAGCCACATCTCATGTATATAATAAGAAGTGTCATTTATTCAAGAGCATGGAGCGATACAGCAGCATGGTACACAGGACTGTGTAAAGGCTGAATGGTAGGAAGGGTTTGATTAGACCAGCAGTGTGTTACAAAGTCTGATCACTTCAGGGAAGAGGCAGTTTGTGTAAAAGTCCGGTCATGGTAGCACGGATGCTTCGGTACCTCCTGCCAGATGGAAGATCTTTAGAGGGGTGTGAAGGGGTCATTAACAATTCTGGTGGCCTTGTGGATGCTACAATTAACGTTTTAAGCTCGTATACTTATACACCGGTTTAAACTTTTTAAAGAAGACCTTTATAATGTTTAACCATGCTTCTAAACCTGTAATAAACATAATCATTCAGAAGAAATCTAAAACCATTTTAGTGATTTTCAGTATTGTATGGAATGAATATGATTAGTTTATTTATTTCTGGCTCCATTTTTCAGTTTCCATTTTTTCTGACCCAGAAATTCAGTTTGACTCGTGTACTAAAAGCTGCTCAGCGCTAATCGACAACTTATTTGGCTTAAGTAGTTTTAACAAAGGGAGTGGTGTTGGTTCGGGAGATTGATAAGGCTGGTCGATGTTTTCTGTGCAGTTCTCCCCTCAAACAAAATTGCAAACTGCCTCTTTAACTTAAAAAGAGTGTATTACCAATTTATGTTATTACAAATGGATAATATAGTGGTATAGGATAATATAGTGGTGTCCTCGCACTTCCAGCATCAAGGGTTCGATTCCAATTTTCTCCCACAGTCCAAAGACATGCAGATCACGCTTGCTGGTGTTTCCAAGTGTGTTAGTGTGTGAATGCTTGTGCTCTGTGATGAAATGCCTCCTTGTCCAGGGTTCACTCTGCTTAGTGCCCAGAGTCTCTTGGGATTGGCTCCAGTGGAATAGAAAATGAGTGAGAGAGAGCTAAAGAGTAAATATGATGGTGCTTGTTTAACCAATTTGTTTTTATTCATTTTGGATCTTTATTCACTTTGATCTTTCTCCTCTGATCAGTTTGCCGGACACTAAACAAATGTTTTATTTGTTTCTCGTAGCGCCTGGCGAACACTAAAGCTCACACGTCCAGGTTTGTGACGGCTAACTTGCCCTGCAACAAGTTCAAGAACAGGCTGGTGAACATCATGCCGTATGAGACCACCCGTGTGTGCCTGCAGCCAATCAGAGGCCTCGATGGCTCCGACTATATCAACGCCAGCTTTATTGATGGATACAGGTAGAGGATGGCACCCTTCCAGACTAAATCAGCTTGTTTTAAGGGCGCTAAATCTGTGTACAGTTAAAGAATAGGAATTGTATGGAAGTTGTTTCTTATATATGAAATAACCTACAGTACGTGGTTTTTTAAGACCTTTTTTTTTTGCATTTTAATTATTAGCACTGCCAAACAAATGGCATTTTAGTTAAAGGAAAGTGTGTACAAGTATGACATTTCTAATAAATGTAGAGTTATTTTAGACACAGAGAAATACAGTACAAGATCTGTAAATATATAAAAGTTTAGTATAAACTGCATTACAGGTTAAATAAGATTGTCTAGAGTGTTCTTGCTCATTCTGATCCCAGGTCACAGCATGTCCTTTTATTCCCCATCTGCTGTGTTCTGAACACGTTGCCATTTAGCCCGGGGTTTAATGCATTCTAATGTATTGTATTTTCCTCTTCCAGGCAACAGAAGGCGTACATCGCCACACAAGGTCCTTTAGCAGAGACCACAGAGGATTTCTGGAGGATGCTGTGGGAGCACAACTCCACCATCGTGGTCATGCTTACCAAATTAAGAGAAATGGGGAGGGTGGGTAACGACCTGCAAACACACCGCCAAAAATAGCTGGGATACGGTATATGACTGAGATAAAACAAGCAAAGATCATTAACATGTGCTGATGCCTTAAATGTGCTGAAATTAATAAACTCATTATAATGATTACACCCTGCTGTATTAGGGCTTGAAAATTTAGTTATGTAATATATGAGATATTATAAACCTTGCTGTATTATTTGAATCATAAAGTGCATAAAGTATTGCCCAGAAATTTAAACATATGAACATATATTACACAAAACATATGGTAGGTACAAACATTATATGGGAAAAAATGCTATTTAATGTACATTATGTTAGATATTATAGATATCTACTGTATAATAGATATTATGTATCTAGTATAGTTTTTAACATATGATTGTAGATAATCAGGGAAGGGCTTCATGGTCATCCTAGATTAGATTAGATTAGATTAGATTAGATTAGATTAGATTTTAAAATGTAATTTTATGCTCATTAGAGAAATGATAATAACACATAATAAATTATTCTATATTTTTAACATGAACACTTCGAGTCATGATTTTGTACAAGTGTATAAGAGAAGTCTCCGTAGCATTGTGTTCAAAATCTTTTTGTCTGTGTGCACATGCAGGAAAAATGTCACCAGTACTGGCCTGCCGAACGCTCTGCCCGCTACCAGTACTTTGTTGTGGACCCCATGGCCGAGTACAACATGCCTCAGTATATCCTGAGAGAGTTCAAAGTTACAGATGCAAGAGTGAGTTCCGCACAACACTAATGGAATATCATACGAACATTTCTGCATAAGAATAATTTTTCTTTTAAATTATTTGGATATTTTTATTATCTACATTGCCAATCAAAATACATCAAGTGTTCCATCAAAGATCCAAGATTGCAGTTCACAAGCATTTTCAGTGTAATATAAGTGAGTAATATAACTCAAACATAGCACACATATGCCTAATTGCTTTTCTAATATAACGCAGATTAATGGTGGAAAGATCCTTTGGAGCAAAAAAATGTTTAAATTCATGAATGTGTGTCCTGATCACATGTCAAGAAAACCTCGCAGGGAAAAATGCAGCATCATTTTAAGCTTTAAGTGTTACCTTACATGGGAAATACGAAATACTGAGAAACATCAGAGAAATTATGGTGTTATTTATATATTTTGTGGCTTACAGTTTTCATTAATCCCTTCCTGTGGTGTTAATTTAAACCATTTTTTTTGTCAGATTTTTGACACAGTTGTCTGCACTCTGTGTTTTTACCATTTCAGGCTCAAACCCCACATTGTGTAGTTATTAAGTCATCAGTCAAATGTGCATAATATAAGGGGTGTTCAAGTCAAACTGGGACTAGTGAATAAAAGTGTAATACTGATTGACATTTACAGAAGACTTCAAGCACAGTACGGTGATGAGACTCAGCAAAGTATTTGAATGGTGCAACGTTTTAAAAAAGACCATACGTATGTGAATTGCGAGCCCAGCCGAGGTGTCTCTGGGACTACTAGGATCATTCTTGTAAACAAAAAGTCCGGGTTTGACTGGAACATCCCTCGTAGATGTGTTTTTGGCATCTGAAAGATGCCTGTGAACATTTCTGTTAGGCTTGCTCATTTTCTATGTGTGCTATGTGTTTTTCCACATAAATCTATTAAATCAGGCCTAAATGAGGAAGGAGGTGAAAGAAAGTACTTACAGATAAAAACTTTTCCTAAAAATCAGTTTTAACACATAAACTTCTGCTGCTACAAGACTTTTCATTTCTGTTTCTCAGTTTACAAAGGTTTCTCATTTTTCTCAGTTGCATATAGAGTGTTTTAAATTTGCTTGCCTTACCAAAGATGCAAAAATATAAGGTTTCCTGGCAATGTGTACCAAATATAATCTACGCAGGGTTCCGGCTATGTTACATTTTAATGCAATTTAAAAGGGGAAAGAAAAAAAAAACACAACAGGGTGTAGTATAGCGGAACATTTTGCAGGAAAAGTTACAGTGATCACCTGAAAGTTAATCACAAGTGTTTTATTCCACAGTTACAATATTCAATTTATTATTGAATAAATGATGCCTGCTTATAGTTAGTTCCTAGTTAGCTGGTTTACTTACGTTATAACAAGTTGCTAAATAGTTAGCGATCTTTTAAAAATGAATAAGACAAAGATCTGTGGCTTGTGCATGCCACAAATTAACCATAAAGCACATCTCATAATGGAAAACATACTTACAAAGCACTGACACCATACTTACAAAGATCTCCCATATCAATGCTTATATGATATAATTCACAGAGCTGCTGTTAGAGGAAATGAATCAACAGCTAATGCCGAATTAGATTTGGGAATTCGACAGCACCATGGTAATTACGGATAAAAATAATTACAGTATATGATAGACTCTTGAAACCTGAATGTCTTCATATGAGGACATGACAATTTCTCCCAACTACAGTGTCTCCATATTATTATAAAATCCTCATATGAGGATTAGGTTCGATGTAATTCTTTTGCCAAACTTGAGAAGAGACAAAGTAGACAAGTAAAGAAATGATACTAAAAAAGCTTTGTCAGTTGTTTTAAATGTTTTTTCATCCCATTCTTCTCTGTTCCTCTCTAAAGGATGGACAGTCACGGACAGTCAGGCAGTTCCAGTTCACGGACTGGCCTGAACAGGGAGTGCCAAAATCAGGAGAGGGCTTCATCGATTTTATCGGGCAGGTGCACAAAACCAAGGAGCAGTTCGGGCAGGACGGGCCAATCACTGTCCACTGCAGGTTTGTTGTAGTACTGGATTGATCTGTTATGCAGCGCTGTTCTGCTTATCTGCGATAGCTTGGCTCTTACTCAAGGGGTCATGGGAGCAATCTCCACTGATGGTTACCCTTGGAAAAAAAAAAAAAAGCACTTGACCTCATGCGAATACAGGGCAGCTACACATGCAGCTGGTTAAATATAAATGTCCTCGGAGACCACGGTAGTCACATGGCACAGCTGAAACTTAACCCTGGATTCTAGCTGTAGTGCAACCCTGTACTGCTTATCAGTGCTTTTTTTTTCTGAGGACACAGGCAGATTCAGTTGTCCTCTGCAAACTGTGCCATGGTATTGTTAGTGGTTCCGAATGGTCACCAAGGACAAATAGGAAAAAAAAAATGCATTCAAATAAATGGGAGTAAATCATACCCAGCATATTCACTTCAATGCTGCATTAGTGAAATGCAATGGAATTCCAAATGTTTCTACAGTGTTTACAGTATCAGAGAAACATGATGTTGTGTCAAAGTTATGTTTCTCACAGGCCTTGGGTGCCCGTGATCCTGCTAGCAGTTTAGTAGTACATAATGGATAATCAATGTTAATGTTTTGAGGTTGTAATATTATACTGATTAGTGCATACACTTCTGATTAGCTCCTGTTTATTACTAGAAATGCACTGAGTCTAAAATAATGATGGAGATAATGTTAATGTTAATCTGCAGAATGGATGCAATGATGACCATAAGCTAAGAAAATGATTTAGCTTCACATTATATTGCGAACAGAAACACCGCCGATTTCATTTCGACCCCTTCAAACTTGGTGTTTATTATATTTACCCCAGAGATTTACTGTGAAGGTTTAATATCGAGCAGTGTAACATCTTATAGAAAAATGACAGGGCTGCTAAAGGGCAAAGAAAGGGTTAGAATAACACCTGCATGGGCCGCTGCATCACATTAGACCAAGTAATAAATCAAATAAGAGTGATTCATTAAGCAGGAGTCAACCTTCTCTTCCACTTCCTTTTTTCTCTCACACCTCATCCGTCTCATTTGCTTACTGACTCATGCTCCACACACACACTGTGTTGTTGATCTCTCTCCTTCTCTTCTCTCTCTCTCTCTCTCTCTCTCTCTCTCAGTGCGGGCGTGGGGAGGACAGGTGTGTTCATCACTCTTAGTATTGTACTGGAAAGGATGCGTTACGAGGGAGCTGTGGACATCTTCCAAACAGTCAAAATGCTGCGCACACAACGACCAGCCATGGTGCAGACGGAGGTAAAAACAAACCTCTAATTTTAAACTAAATACTGTTATGAACTCTACTTTAAATAAAAGTTTTCAAAAGTGGCAAAAAGTTATGGTAATATTTAAATCTGTGTTGTTTCAATACTCATATCGTTAGGTTATGCAATAATTAAAATGGATTTTCTAAGCTTAAAAATGTAGAACATGCAAATCATCTGTATGTGGTTTACGCCTACATAGTTGCATATTCTGTTTGAGGAACAGCATGTTCAATAGTGTCTAGGCAACCGTCTTTATAGACAAGCAATGCATATTTAACACTAGCTTCAAATGACATTCCATGATATTTGTACAGTCCAGAACACAGGTTTCTGCATTATATAATGTAGGAAACTGACACACAATGGTGCTGTAGAGTCGAACTAATATCAATCACGACCAGTACCCTTAAGATCAATTTCAGACTCTTTCATAACTAAGACATGTCCCTGTTGGAGGCCTATCAGAACTTGCAACTTCCTAATAGCACTTAAGTCTGTTTGATCTATGCATGAATATAAGACTCAAATGTCCTCCCAATACTTATTCTGGATTGACTTATATTGCCTGGCCAAAAAAAAATAAAAAATTGTCGCCACTTCAGAGTTAAATTATTGGGTTGGATCAAGCAAAGAAAACAACTAAAAAGATTAGAGAACATAAGAGCATTTCCACACGCACAATGTGATGAGAACCCACGGGATTGGAACTAACCACCTGTGAGGTCATAAGGTGAAACTAATCAGAAAAAAAGACTTCAGTTTGGTGAAGAGCATAAAGTTTGGAGTTTGGAGCAAAATGGAGAAGGTGTTGTGGTCTGATGAGTCCAGAATGACTCTATACCAGAGCGAAGGGCGTGTCAGGGTAAGAAGGAAAAGGCGTGAAGTGATGCAACCATTCCAAGACATAGGCTAATCAAATAAAATGAAGTCAGCTGATGACCTGAAGGTACTAAATGAACGTTTTTTTTTTTTTTCCTTTCCTGAGAGTACAGGCTCCATTACTCAAGTTGTGAAGGATTGATTCCGTGAGCTTGAGGAATTGTCGATCTTGTACGAAATATTAGCACTTATTAGATATTAGAAATATTAGAAATGATTTTTTTTACTGGGTGGTCTAGATGTGCCTCTGTCTTGGGTCTTAGTCTTGCTAAATACAGCAAAGGTACAAATATTGTTTTTTTTTGCTCTTTAATTTGGCACGAGCAAGGTTTGACAAGGAATAGTCAGAAAAACAGCTTTAATCGTTGGTATTATGCATGCATTCAGTCAAGTACATGATGTTAATAGATTGGTTTCAAAAATGTGAGAATGGTTTTGCTCGAAATTGATGAGTATTAACCCCCTTAGAGATATTCGTTTATTCTGACCAGTCTTAGTCTTAGATTAAGCACAATTGTGGTATTAAATCCTCACCTTGCACACTCAGTTACTTTCCTATACCTTCAATTCTTAACATTCTTATGTTTTATTGTGATGCTTTCTTCAATACACATGATCAAGCTTGTGAATGGCTTAATAATAACCTGTTGATTTGGATTAAGTGTGTCACTATAAGGGAAAAAAAAAACCTGACCAAAGCAAGTTTCTTTGAAAGATTCCAGCTTTCTAATTGAGATCCATGTAAAATCTTCAGTAGTGGATTTAACCCTGTGTGTGTCTCGGTCTTTGTCTCTCCAGGATGAATACCAGTTCTGTTACCAGGCCGCGCTCGAGTACCTGGGAAGCTTCGATCACTATGCAACATAAAGGGAGGAAGAGCACACTCATCTCACCAACACCTGTGTCAATGTTCTACAAACGCTACAGAAAGTCTCTTGTTCTCTTGATGCCATTGTGAAGGGGAATGTTTTTTGACGTACGATGACATCGGAAACTAGTGTGGAGGAGGGGGGGAAAAAATTACAAAAATGACAAACTAAAATGTTTTCTCTCGAGAGCTTCCCAGGGAAGTTCTGTATCACAGCAAGCTTATTACCTCAGTGTTCAGTTATTGATATTAATGTTGTGGTCGCCTTTTTAGAAATATTACAACGTGGATAAATAAATGAAACCTCTTTCAAAACAACAACAACAACAACAAATATGATATGTAAAAAAAAAAACATTGAAATCAAATGCCTGGAAAATTGCTGCACTCTTTACTGGGAGTTTAACCTGAACTGTATTTGCCAACAAAAAGATCAGAGGTGAACTCCAGTCAGCTCCTGTATGACGAAGGTTTTCAGTGGCGTAAAGGAAGCAGAACTCGTACCTTCTGTGCCTAATGGAGCAACAACAGCGGAGGGTCAAAGGTTACGGATTCTCTCGTTTTTTTTCCGGAGGCGAACGGCTGTATCACTGACTCTTCTTACACTACATTATTAATGTGATATAATCAGCTTCAGTGTCTCTTTTACTCCTGGTCAGTTGGAGCGCTATTGTGATTGAACCTTGCCTTTTGAAGAGCTGTCAGATATGTCTATAGATTTTGTCGGTTTTCGACAGAGCGCCTGTGAATACTGTTATTCTGATGTGTGTCACTCTTTCTCTTTCTTTCCTTTTCTCTCTGTCTCTTTCTCTCTCCACAAATATGCTGCTTATACCCTGTGTGTGAGAGAAGAAAATGAGTTAGCAACGGCTTAAATTTAGTCATCTC
Source organism: Clarias gariepinus (assembly GCF_024256425.1). Lineage (NCBI taxonomy): Eukaryota > Metazoa > Chordata > Actinopteri > Siluriformes > Clariidae > Clarias > Clarias gariepinus. Next base: position 16,769,011 of record NC_071124.1, read on the forward strand.
CTGAAAATGGCAAGAAAAAAAAATACATGAAGGTTCGAGATTGAAAAAAAAAAAATAAAAAAAGCTGCTGGTTTGGTTTGGGCCCACATGTAAATGGTGTTCTAACAATCTGCCTTTATTGTGTAACGACATAAACACTAGGGGTAGTAATAACCATAACATGACCATATACCTTGGCAGAAAATATCAACCTGAAGTATCTCTACTTCTAAAAACACCGACTCTAAACGTCGCGATAAGATTTCCCCTTGCAAGTGAATTTCGAAGCATTCTAGCGTTCCTACTAAAAACTGAAAAAGCTTCATAAAGTTAAATACAAACCCTTGGCAAAAAAAAAAAAAAAAAGACTGATTGCAGAAACCAGTCTGATGTTCCATTTGTAATTTATCTAGAAGAAAACGTTCTGTTTTTGTTTCGTGGAGGACTCGTGTATAGGCGTAGCACAGATGAGTTTTATATGAGTAGTTCCAGAGGATTTAGCACAAGCTGTCTGAAAAAGGAGGAAGACGGAGGACAGTTTTTTCATAGGTCTGATACTCTTCTCGTCAAGAGACTAAAAGTGAAGCCTTATCGTCGTCGTCAAATATTTAACCAACATGATTTTTTTTTATTTTGGTTTTTCCTGATATTATGCTTGTATTTTTAACGATATTTATATTCTTTTTTTTTTTTCGAGTACTTGCTGGAATATAATCGACGAGATGTTGTGTAGTTGGCAAGCTAACGTGACTGTACATGGTCCCTCTGTACGTTTTTTTGATATTTCCTGTACAATTCTCTCTTAGAATGTCCTGTAGGAACGAAACAGCACAAGGCCTGGACCAAGCTTGTTCCTTAAATAAAAAATAATAATAATGATTTCCCAGCCGGGCCAAACAACACTCTTTAAATGTGTGAAAATGACCATGTACTCTGTTTCTTGCCCGAAAGATCATCTCTCCAGAGTGTCTGTACTATAAATACAATTCTCCTGCTTATAATATTGATTAGGCCAAAACAAATACCAACCATTTGAAATACATTGGAGAGAGAGATTAAGGGACATTAAAATGACCACATCGACTTATCGAGCCTGTTGTTTAAAGCACATACTGATGGAATACTGATGTTATTTTAACTTTAATATTTATTACCCTTTATCATCCGATCTACTTATTTATATAGGATTACGACTGATGTTCGTTGAAATATATGGAAATGGTTATGGTGAAATTGCACAATATATACAGCATTATGATCAAACTTATGAGCTCTCATATGGAGCATATGTTCAAATGCACTTTGCAGTTTAATATGGGCTGAAGGGATAGAGGAGAGATACGTATTCTCAATCCTTGTCCTTTAAGGTAAAGCACATCTAGAAGAAAGAACTGAATATGTAACAACTTTAAACCAACTGTACAAACAGTATATACTGTATAGCCAACTTTTGACTTATCTTACAAATACTACAGCGCATACAGTGTCCACAGAAAATATTCATCCTCTAGTGAGTCTTTCCCTTTTTTTTGTAGTGGTGTAACAGCAAAATTTCAGTCCATTTTAATACATTAGAATGGGATTTTTTTTCCTTTCTCCTTTTGAAGTGATTAGTTACAGAAATAAAATTAAAAGGACTTATTTAGATCATTACAAATCAATCATCTTCATTGATAAGGATTCACATAGCCAACCCACATACCCAATTCTTGTCAAGTGCATTGTATTTTTTCAGCAAGTAGTCCTTGGGAGTCATCATGGATATGTCTCTATGAGCTTAGCACATGAGACTCACCCAGTAATCAAAACCCATTTAAATATCATAATGATGAATTTAAATCATTAAAGCAAACATGATAAAGACACACACACACACACACACACACACACAAAAAAAAGGGACACCCCCTATATGGGGGGTAGAGATTGAACCCCTAGGCATAACGCATCTTAATTTTACTATTGTCTCCCATTTCTTAACACAATTTGTCCCCAAATTTGTCTCCCTTAAGGAGTTTTACAGCTTTGCTGCTCTTTTTATAATGTTTCTTGTAGCTTCATGGACAGATCTTGTATTTTTTGGTCCTCAAGACAGCAGTCTAATGGATCTGTTGGATCTGTGAGACCTCACAAAGGTTTTAGATTTTTTTTTTAAACTAAAATTATTATTATGAGAGCATCCAAACAATGGATTTTGTTTTATTTATGTAAAGGGTCACTCCAAATGAAGTCGACAAAAAATTGCATTCTTGATGCATATTTGATGTTGCATACAGCTAAAAAAGAAGAACTAATCACTAGGGGGTGAATACGTACTGGAGGCAATGTAAAAGAGGGAAAACAAAGCAGGATAACTGAGAATTTAGACGAAAAGGACCCCAAGATTTTAAAACATTGCAAGATTTTCAGGCCGAGTGCTAACAAGTGTTCAGACTTTCAACCTCTTACTTCTCTCTGCTGATTTATTTGAAATCATGTATGTAGATATGTTGACTTTGTAATAAAAACAGAAAGACTAGATAAAAACCTGTCTCCAATGAGTCTGCTTTCTACTTTGCCAGATATTTTCCTCAGTGGCAGGTGATCAAGTCACATCTCAGTACCATGCATTATTTCTGTTCACGATTTCAGGCACATACAGAATCCAACAGTTTAAAAGCGATGAGTCAGTGAATAGCTCAACATTTTTGTGCTTCATGTTTAATAGTAAATTTCTTCCCAAGCCATGAATTGCAATAGCTTGTCAAATTCTGTTTGCTTTTCCCTCTCTTTCTATCTCTCTCTATTTTCCCATCTGATTTATTTTTATGCTTCTCTACCGGTGCCTCAATTCATTCTTATATCACCATTTCTGTTCATTCTCCGTCCTCGTCTTCGATGCAATCATCTCTATACCCATCTCTTGTTTTTCAAATTCAGGTAGACAGAGAGATATAGAGATATAATCCCCCATCTGGCATATTTCTTCACATTTATCTTGCTGTGTGTAAAATGAAGGTCTGATGTAAAAAAAAAACTAGGCTAGAGAAAGTGGAAAAAATCTTCTCGTGGTTTCTCATACTAGTCAGTTCTAGCTATAGTTTTCTAAGTATTAAAGGAAGGTATTAAAAGCAATAGCACTCACGTACAATGATAAACTGATACATTATGACCGTTATTACACTATTGTGTTGTTTTTCCTCCACATGCCACCAAAACAGCTCTAACCCTTAAGGCATGGACTCCACAAGACCTCTGAACATGCTATGATAGATTAGACCCTGAGACTTTCATGTGCTGTAAGTTGTGAGGAGGCTCAGATCATACTTGCCTCAGACTTCTTGTTCCAGCTGCTCAATTAGATTAAGAGAATTGTGAGAACAGCTTGTTCCTCAAATCCTTCCCAAGTAACACGTGCGGTGTGGCAGAGTGCATTTTCCTACTGAAAGATGCCACTGCCATCACTGAGTACCATTCCTGTGAAGGGGCGTGCCAGGGCCTTAACAATGTTTAGGTACAGTAGATAACGCATGGCAAACATCAATGCTTGGGCCCACAGATTCCTAGCAGAATATTTGCTCAGACTATAACACTGCCTTAACCGGCTTCTCTTTCTTCCACTATTTATACGGTCGCCATGCCGTCACTTTACCAAGTAAAAGGGGCACATACTGTATACCAGGCCGCCAATTGGACGTAAAAAAAATTAAATAAATGACTTATTTGGACCAGGCTTCAAGGTTCTCTTTTCATGATCGAGTGCCCACTGTTTCCCCATTTAAAGTCGACAGGGGTTAGCAAGGGTACTCTGACCAGTCTGCGTCTATGCAGCCTCGTACACAGCGGGCTAACCAGCATTAAAGCAAGTGAAGAGTTCATTTGTAAAAACAGATAAATGCCATCTTTAAAAGAAATAAACTGACTGCTGAGTATAATTCTTTATGCATGCCACATTCTGAATCCTAAATCAGATGAGTTGTTTTTACTTAATCAGAACAGCACTGCACCAATTTGATAGATATTTCCTGGGGTGGATAATAAAAAATATGATTTGTGACAATAAAAAAAGGAGATATCTGTTTTTGCAAATTACCCCTTCATTTGTGTTCTTTACCCAATGTGGCGTAAAAAAAAAAAAAACTAGTGCAAGTTAGCTGTGGCGCATATGTCTATCTATCTATCTATGGATATCTAACAAGGTTGCATCTGTTTAGCAAATTAAAGAGATACAGATGCAGAACAATAAGAGCCACTATTCAAATAGTGCTACTGCGTCCTCCACTAGATGGCGATACAGCAGAAGATCTTTACAGCAATCCAGCAGTAGTGTTCAGGCTTTATTTCTTACCAGGTCAGATTAAACACATGTTCAGATGTTTAAAAAAAACCAACAAAACAGTGCGTTTTTACTGGACAGAAACTATAACAAGAATGTTTCTCTTGTTTGTTACACAGTCAAATTCCTGGGGTTCACCTGTTAATTACTATGATTAAATGTTTAATAATACCCTGCCTGATTTAACCGCCTGGATGCTGTTCACTCATTTATTTGCTGTAAAAAAAAAAAAAAAAGAGATATGGTAAAGTCCCTGTTTCCCATATTCATAAATATCCTACCCAGGGTGCTTTGTGTGTTTAGTTTTTCCTTTGTTAAAGTCTCTCATTCTACTTGTACTGTATCTCATTACTGTCTACGGGGCCTGTGTCCTGGAAACCGGAGGTAATCTAATCTTTCCCATGTCCGAACAAGAGTTAGGTTGTCCTACTCACATCCTTAGCCACAGGTAAATCCTCATATGATATGCATTTATTTTTTTATTTTAAAGAATTCAATGGTGTATGAAAATTTCTTGTTTTCTTTATATTGTATGTAAAGAACATTGTGAGACCCCTGAGATGAAAATGAAGCGTAGCAAGTGGAAGAGACAGAATTCAGAGGACAGCGAGGACAGCATGGTTCTGGACAGAGCCCTGAGGTGTGTTCGTGTTAAATGTTTGTATATTAATTATTTTTAAGACACTGGTAAAGGGTGGTAAGTTATTAGAAAATTGTGTGGTTGAAAAAAAAGGATTCATTAAAAGGATAATGCATGGGTTCGAATAATGAATTATGGATTCAAAGGATTTTTTTTATGTATGTAAATCTGACTTTACAATCAAAGTTTCATGATTTTCTTGCAATCAATTAACAAGTATTGTTTTGTCACAAGTCAGTAGGTTAATGGTTTTGACTTCTTTGTGTACGTGCAATTAAAGGAACACACACAGGTCTTTTTTCATGTCACTGAGTATGGCTGCTCCTGACTTGGCACATTTTTTCTTTTCATACTGTATTTAATTTAAAAAAAAAAAAAAAAAAAAAAAAGGTTTGTGATCTAGGTAATATTAAAGAATGGCAATGTTTGGGTACAATTTTTGGGTAATCTGGTATGTTTAGTCACCCAGGACTGAGTGAAAATACAGGAGTGAAATGTTTAGGGTGTGTTCTGCATACTGCATGTGTCGGTGTATCGTTCCTGATTTTTATTTCTTTCCATATTGTAAAGCAACGATGAAGGCGTCCAAAATATGCCATAATCCCATTTAACCAGTTAATGTTGAGATGATCTGCTACTCATGATCTTGGTCTTTATAATGGCTCTAATCCGATGTGTTGTTAATTAGTGATTTCTGAGGCTGGTAACTCTAAATGAACTTCTCCTCTTAAGTTTTGGTCTTGCTTTCCTGGGTAGGTCTTCATGAGACATCATGAGTTTCATCATGGTGTTTGATGGGTTTTGCGAATGCACTTGGCAATACTATTCTTGCAAGAACAACCGACTGTTTTGTTGTTGTTGTTGTTACACAATTACCTAATTCCATATGTGTTATTATATAGGTTTGAAATCCTATTGTTGGAGAATGTAGAAAATAAATCACTCAACAAAAACAAAGACATTTTGTGACCCCAAACTTTTGAACGGTAGTGTGTGTGTGTATATATATACTGTACATAATGCAACATGACAAGCTGGTAAGACATGACTAATTGGTTACTCAGGGTGATTAAAATAACAAGCTAACACATTTTTCCTTTTATTGGTCTCTAAGCTGACTGTAGAGCTGGTCATAATCTTGGGTAATGGCTCCTGTAATAAAAGGTGCAAGAACGCCCAAGGGCTTTCTAAGAACAGATACACTATAGCTGATGCAAGATCTGAAACAAGCTTCTGTTAACATCTGCACTCCTCTCACCCGCTTGTTTCGCTTTGCTTTCGCTTTTGCTTTATATATATATATATATATATATATATATATATATAATATATATATATATATATGTATATAAATTTTATCCAGGCTGGAGCGATCAATAATGCTGCACTAGAACACAGAGTTTTCAATGTGGTGTGTACAGGAGTATGAAGCGTACTTAATGCTGTTTCTGCCACCAGAGGAATAAGTCATTGCACCAGTGGTGCTAATTTATTTTCTCACCTAACCTACAGGCGGATTTACAATTATTTGCACCCTTTAATAAAATGTCCATAAATGCCTAAGCAAAACAAAAATCATACAATGATTCATATTTTGACATCAAACACATGAAAGATGTAAGTTTTTTTTATAAATATATTTTAAGCATATTTGCCTGGAGTTTTTTTTTGTTGTTCAAAATTAGTAGCATCCTAATACTTGGTAAAGCCTCCCCTGTGGCCTCCAGGTGTATATTGTATTGGGATCGTCAACTCTTCACTCTTCCATGTACTGTACATTTCATGCTCCCTTATGTTTTAAGGTTTGCATATTTGGACTGTGCTCTTCAATTCACACCACAGGCTTTTAATCAGTCTAAATGTGTGATAGTGAGCACTTCTGCTTTGCTGAGATAATCCATCCCACCTCACAGGTGTGCCACATCAAGATGCTGATCTGACATCATGAGTAGTGCACAAGTGTACCTTATACTGCCCACAATAAAAGGCCACCCTGGAATGTGCAGTTTTGTCTCACAGCACAATGCCACAGATGCCACAAGCATTGAGGGAGCGTGCAATTGGCATGCTGACAGCAGGAATGTCAACCAGATCTGTTGCTCGTGCATTGAATGTTCATTTCTCCACCATAAGCCATCTCCAAAGGCGTTTCAGAGAATTTGGCAGTACATCCAACCGGCCTCACAACCGAAGACCACGTGTAACCACACCAGCCCAGGACCTCCACATCCAGCAGGTTCACCTTCAAGATCGTCTGAGACCAGCCACTCAGACAGCTGCTGAAACAATTGGTTTGCATAACCAAACAATTTCCGCACAAACTGTCAGAAACCGTCTCAGGGAAGCTCAACTGCATGCTCGTCGTCCTCATCGGGGTCTTGACCTGACTCCAGCTTGTCGCCGTAACAGACTTGAGTGGGCAAATGCTCACATTCGATGGCGTCTGGCACATTGGAGAGGTGTTCTCTTCACGGATGAATCTCGGTTTACATTGTTCAGGGCAGATGGCAGACAGCGTGTGTGGCGTCGTGTGGGTGAGCGCTTTGCTGATGTCAGTGTTGTGGATCGAGTGGCCCATGGTGGTGGTGGGGTTATGGTATGGGCAGGCATCTGTTATGGACGAAGAACACATGTACATTTTATTGATGGCATTTTGAATGCACAAAGATACCGTGATGAGATCCTGAGGCCCATTGTTGTGCCATACATCCATGAACATCACCTCATGTTTCAGCAAGATAATGCACGGCCCCATGTTGCAAGGATCTGTACACAGTTCTTGGAAGCTGAAAATGTCCCAGTTCTTGCATGGCCAGCATACTCACCGGACATGTCACCCGTTGAGCATGTTTGGGATGTGCTTGACCGGCGTATACGACAGTGTGTACCAGTTCCCACTAATATCCAACAATTTCGCACAGCCATTGAAGAGGATTGGACCAACATTCCACAGGCCACGATTGACGATCTGATAAACTCTATGCGAAGAAGATGTGTTGCACTGCATGAGGCAAATGGTGGTCACACCAGATACTGACCGGTTCTGAGTCCCCAGACCCCCAATAAAGCCAAAAACTTCACATTCCAGGGTGGCCTTTTATTGTGGGCAGTCTAAGGTACACCTGTGCACTACTCATGATGTCAGATCAGCATCTTGATGTGGCACACCTGTGAGGTGGGATGGATTATCTCAGCAAAGCAGAAGTGCTCACTATCACACATTTAGACTGATTTGTGAACAATGTTTGAGAGAAATGGTAATATTGTGTATCTGGAATGAATTTTAGATCTTTAAGTCCATCTCATAAAAAATCGGAGCAGAAACAAAGGTGTTGCGTTTATATTTTTGTTGAGTGTATATATATATACATAACTCTATATATATATATATATACATATATATATATATATATATATATATATAGATGTGTGTGTATATATACAATATAACTCACACACTCATTCACATACTTCGGGCAATTTGGGAACAGCAATTAGCCTAATCTGCAAGTCTTTGGAATGTGAAAGGAAACCGGAGGACCGGGAGGTAACCCACTAAGCACGGGAAGAACCCAATGCATACAGAGATGGGAATCGATCCCAGACCCTGAAGGTGCAAGGCTAAGGGCTAAACCACTGCGACGCCTCATATACATTACTGCTAGTAAAATTCTTTATTCTTGCCATACCATCTGTGCTATTTCTTTGCCTATGTGACCCATTTTTTATTTATTTATTTATTTTGCTTAGTCATGTTTGGGTAGGTGGGTGAAATAAAATAAAAATCCTGAGCCTTGTATATATTTATATATATATAAAAAAAATAAATAAATAATATATATATATATATATATATATATATATATATATATATATATTATATAATATATATATATATATATATATATATATATATATATATATATATATATATATATAAAATAAACAGCCAAGCAAATAAGGCTAAAGTACTTTAAGCTTTAAGGGCCATGACTGTGCTGGTTTGTCATGCCATTCCCTACATTGTAGCCAAAGTTTGTTATTGTCAAAGTTGGAATGTATGTTTTAGATTCATACATGAATCACATTTTTCTACTACAGATAAGAGATGCGGAGAGATCTCAGTTATATGATGTCTCACAATACTTACAGTACCTGCTCTAGTGTTCATTGTGTTCTGATAAGCTTCATTACTAGTTCTACGTTCTAGTACGTTCTATAAAGTGGTATCTTTGTGTATAAACATAATATATTACAATATATCGCTGTTTCTCTCTCTTGCTCTGTACGTGTTTACCTAATTTTTTTTTATGTTCAAAACAACCTAAAGAATTTGTGCATGACTGCTGATTACAGTCACCTGCGTATCTGATACGTGTCTGAGAATTAGGAGCAAAGGGTGTTGTGACGCCTCCTCACCTGTTCCCTCATAACTTTGCATATTGTGCATGTGGTGGTGTAGAAACCATGCTTCCTGAAAGAAAACCCCATTCAAACTCACTCCAGTCCAAATGGAGCCCATGCATCCATGGCAACTGTTAAAAAGGGGAGTGGCCTTCAGTCTGAGTGGGTGGGGTTAATAGAGCATGAAGAGCATCAGCCCTGTGGTCTGCTTTTCACAAAGCAAAGCTTTTATGATTAGGAAGAAGTCAGTGTGTGGAGAAGACAGATTGCGAGTGAAGCTGAGGTCTGATCAGGCTGATTTGTCTTTGCAACATGGATGGAAATAACGAAATGAACAGGAGATTTTCACTGGATAGTTTGGGGTGAGTTGCCCACTACTGCAACATATAAACGTATAGTTTATAAACATATAAACATATTAAACGTATAGTTAAATATGATGGTTGGGATGGGGCATTAATATAAATTTAATGATGAAAAAGTAAAAAAAAACATTATATTTCAAAATTCAAATATTGTATAAAGTACATTTTAAAGTTCGTCTTATCATGGTGCATGATGGTACAATCTTAGTGGGATGTCCATCTTTTTTTTTTCCTTTCTTAAATAAAGCTAAAACAACTACAAGTCACATTAAAAAAACATTACATCATGGGCTGGATGAAACAATATCATGTTGCGTTTAGGAAATCAACTTATTTCTGTTATGTAATAAATATGACTATCATGTCTGGCACCACCCACAGTTTAAGTTGGACACAAACACACGAGGAATGCGTGCTATGTCTGACACAAGGGGTAGCTGTAATTAACAAGCTGATCAGAACATCTTTACAGTATAATGAATGGCACAGATGGACATGGTACATATTACCTACATGTATGGAAATTCAACCAGGAGTCAACCATGTGTAAAGATTCATAGTTGTAGACAGTAATTATAATCGTTCATTAGTAACTGTTTAAATTACATGCATATTATTATAGTTCTGTTTTTTATTACTTAGTACCCAAAAGTGTTACTCATGTCAAGTTAAAGTTCTTCAATTCATGTACAAGATTTTACATTTTAAAGTCGAAGAAAGTTTCACTAAAGGAAAAGACACCTGTCTCAGATCTTATAGCGATTTTAGTTACTGATGATAAATTAAACACCATCTAACACCATCTTGATTTTTTAATCTCTGAATTGCTACCTAGTATGTTAATGAATGATAATAGAAAATAACTAATTCTTACTGCTGTATTTAGCCTTCTTAGAAACATCTTAAAACTTTCCAATGCTGGAAAGTCACCTTATAATGATGGGCTGTAGAAATTTATAGATTAAAAAAATAAATAAGTAAGTAAAAAACAAAGTGCAATAATGCATACCCAGGACTTTCCATATTTTCCAGAAGGTAACTTGTATTAACCTTCAAAAAATCTTAAATTTTTAAATCTTAGTTGATTTAAAAAATATTTAATCTTAGGGCTTATTTTCTCCAATAATAAAAAAAAACATACACAGCACCTATAGAAAATGTGATTATTTTATCATCATGGTTTGTGCTCGGTTTACTAGAAACAAATTTGTTGGCACAGCCGAGGTCAACATACCATACACTAACATGTTGAATGTAAACAACTAACCTGCTCAAGATTTCAAAATGAACCATCATATGAGTACTTGAAGCTTGTACAGTAACATGTTTCAGTACCAGGTAAATAATTTGTATTCATGTTTTCCTGCATGCTCTTGACTTGTGTGACCTTTTAACAAATAGAAATTACTGAGTGTTAACAAGGAATAAAACATACCAGAAATATGCTGATATAACAGAAACATTATCAAGGATAGGGGGATGTGATGAATCCTTCAACAAAAGCATTAATACTACTACTATGGCAATGGTCGATTTATTTTTCTATACCAGCATGTCATGTAGTGCTTTATTTCTCTTGCACAACAATGGTGCTTAGTTGTATCCTATCCACCTTAAGGTTCAACATACTGAGTGCTCTGAGGTGCTTTTCTGATCACCAGGGTTGTAAAAAGTGGTCGTGTAAATTATTGTAGCTTTCATATCATTTCAAAACAGCCCAACCATTTTCTTTTGACCTCGATCGTCAAGACATTTCCACCTGCAGAAGCCACACTCTCTGGATGTTTTTTGTTTTTCTCACCATTCCGCTACTGACTAGTATGTGCTAGTGCTATGCTACTGACATTTTCTAAACTACTCCACCCAAGCATGTCAGGTCACTGACATTACATTTCCCCCCATTTTAATGTTTAATATGAACAATAACTAAAACTATTGCCTTGGATTTTCTGGATTTTATGCATTGAACTGCTGCCACATGATTGGCCGAATGGACAATTGCATAATTGAACAAAAAAGGTGCTCCTTTTAAAGTGGCTGGTGTATGGTGTAGTTTCATATACGTCAGCCATAACATTAAAGGTTTTGGGTTCCCCTGGTGCCACTGGGGCTCTAGATGTGCTGTGGTGTCTGGCACCAGAGCATTGGCAGCAGATCCTTTGGGTGCTGTAGATTGTGAGGGCGGACTTCCACAGATTGTACTGGTTTGTTAAGTATATCCCATGGGTCCTTGACCAGATTGGAATTTGGGAAGTTTGAAGGCCAGTTTTGGCAATTTGTGTTGCATTGGCTTTTCAGGGAATTGGATCAGATGGGCTGGCCTTTGGCCCTACAGGCTAAGAGTGAACATTGGGTGCTCATGACCCTGTCACAAGCTTCAATACCAGTAGTATTGTATGTGACTATAGTAGATTTAAATGGTCTTCTTAGGGAGAGTTAGTACATGTGATTCGAATGTAAAGTACCAGTCACAAGTTTGGTCGCACCTTCTAATTCAGTGGTCTTTCCTGATTTTTATTTCTTTGTACATTGCAAAAGAATGACAAAGGCATCTCCTTTAAAAAGTTTATATTGAGATGTGCCTGCTCTGTAAAGCCTCTAATCTGAGGTGCTGTTATTTGGTTATTTCTGCAACAGAGGTCAGTTTTGGTGATTTGGTGGTCTTCATAAGAGCCAGGTTCATCATAGTGCTTGTTGAGGTTCGCAAATGGACTGGACATTATTGTTCCTGCAAGAACTGATCCAGGACGACTGTCATTGGTGTCTAAAAATAATGCTTGACTGTTGATGTTACTGTTGTTGTTGGTACTTAATTACATAGCTCCATATGTTTATGTAGGAATGAAAAACAATAAACAAAAACAATTAAATTTGTTTAATTAGTTAGGTGCGTCCAAACTGTTTACCGGTACTGCATTGTATATATCTGCGTCAAGTGGTTTATAAACCCTATTATAATATTTTAATAAGTTCAGTGTTATTCATGACAAGAATTTGTATGCACTTATTACAGAAATGTGGTTGATAATGTTACTTATACTATCTAAAAACTGTTGACATTAAATTAATATAGCGTAGGGCAATTATTATAGCATATAGCAATTAATATATTTTAATACTGGAAGTGACAGCATGGTATGCATGTTGCTCCTCCTTCTTTTTTGTTATGTCTGCTCAGTCTGTTTTTTTTACCAGGAAATTAAGGGGTAAAAGGAAACTGGTTTTCCCACTTTTGAAAGGTTTTGAAAGTAAGTTCCATTCAGGCGAAACAGCACGGCTATGCAATCCAGAGGAGAAGCAAATGTACAATCAAAGAGTCTTGCTGACTGAGCATGCGTTATGTCAAATCGAGTGCAATTTGTCCACATACCAGTTTGGCAGGTGAACACTTTCAGTTAATAAAGCATTTATGAGGTGTTGCGTGTGTGAAGTGTTGCACTCTTCTAGCCTGGAGTAGCACATTTCATTATCTGCTTGCAGTTACTGTGAAGAGTGGTCTCCGGTGTAATATATGGAGCATGAATCTCCTGAATTAAGGGGAAGGTAAACTCTTTCTCTCTATAAAGGTAATCTTTCACTTAAATAAATATGTATGATAATCTACATATATGTTGTTAATTGTTTTAATGTCATGTTATTAGTAATTTTTCATGATCAAGAGACAATGAAAAACAGAGTATATTCTGTTACTATTTAAATTACTTCATGTTAAAATATTGTAAAAGGTGTTCAGTGTTTTAACAGCTTGAAGTTATCGTAAGCTTATATTTTTATTTATATATTATCTCTCTAGATCAAAAATGTCCTTTTGTTAAAAGTGCCAGCAAATTAGAAATCGTTCTTGTCATCTGTTTATCTCTTTACAAAAAAATAATGATTAAGAAGAAGGGGTACTATTCCACACATCTTTCTTTAAACTGTACATTCGATATATGCTAAACTGTGTATTATGACTGGTTTCGGCTTACAGTTAAATTGAATGTGACGCTGAACTTTGTAGAACCTGCTATTATAAGATAAAGATTTCTTCATCATATCAGTTTTCACTTCGTTTACTGTCAAAAACTGCTGACCTGCCAACCGTTTCCCTTAGCCACAATGTGTCACGCCACAAAGATTCCAATTACCTTTTTACTGGATGTTTAACCTGATAAAACCTTGAGGTCTGTATTGATGTCACTTGTTTAGCTATTTAATCAATATATTAAGGAATCAATTTGTTGCAGCAGTTTTATCAAACTAGATGAGTGTCCTTGTGATATAATTATAATAATGAGGTTTAAACCTTTAAATGTATTTTATATTTATTGCTAGTTACAAATTCACTCGTACACCTAGTCTTTTATGTAAATATATTATCAGACTGTCACGTGGCAGCAAGGTGTAAATTTAGGCTAATGCATTTCACTTCAGTTATCATTCATACCAAACACCAGAATGAAGGAAAATTTGACGTCATCGACTATGACCGTGACATGGGAGCCAGACTCCTCGAGTATTTCAGGACTTGCTTGTGTCTTTTTGGGGTTTTTCTCACACAAAATTCACTAAAGCTGTGCGATTAAATCAGTTATGCAGTTTTATCAATCTTTTTTTTATTTTTAGTCTGTGTGATTCATTGACTCGATAGCACTTTCCCCTAAAAGATAGTCATATTAGATCTTTTGCTAAGTATTTGCAAAATCCTGTCTTTTTTCGAGATTATTGGTTTCTCTTCTTCTTTTGAGTTTATGGCTGAGTGATGCAGTTAGTGCCACATAAAGGACTGGAGTGTGAAATTAAAAAATAAAGAACAACTTTCACGTTCTATGAAATGGCATTTACACAATTAACACAATATACACAACATTTCAGAGTTGTTCAAATACTTTAAGTAATAATATTTTATAAACTGTAGCAAATATATCTTTGTGAGATAAATCAAACAACAAACATTAATGACATCAGATTGAAGGGAATAAGGTTTGAGCTAATAAGGTTGAAACGAAAGGTTACAGTTTCAAACTTGAGCGCCACCAAACTGCCACTGTTAGGCCCTGAAGCAAGAACAAAAATGATCACACTTTAAAACCATGGTGAGTTGAGAAGCATCTCATGGCATGTAATGAGCAATTGAATAGTTTAAAAACTTCTTTAGAAATATCTTAAAAACTTCCAAAATTATACCTCATCCCTATAAATTGTCACCTAAATAAATTGTTACAAAATACATTGTACGCTTATTTTACTGTTAATTATTTAATGATCCTTTTTTTAAAATTATTGTTTATTGTTTAGTGGCAGTAATGTTACCACATGTCCCTGCTGCAGCTATTCTCCGTATTGTGGCGGATACCTGGGGAAGTCCAAAGAGTGCAGAATGAGGAGGAGTTCTGAGAGCATGAAGGGTCGTGCCCTGGATGATCCGCATTTTGACCCCCTGAACAAAAACCTCCTGAAAAGCAGCTCCATACGGTTAGCACACAGTCTACATATAACCATGCCACAGTCACTGCCTATTTGTATTACAGGACTTGTTAGACGACTTAAATAGCTATAATAATAATAATAAGAAGAAGAATTCAATTCAATTCATTCCATTTTCATTTGTATAGCGCTTTTAACAATAGTCATTGTCGCAAAGCAGCTTCACACAATCAAAAGAATTATTTAAGTTTGTATGGAATGTGAATGTGTATGAATCAAAATGGTCAGATGATAATAATAATAATAATAATTATAATAATAATAATAATAATAATAATTTAGTTTGTAATAATTATACACTTAATGCAATTTTAAAAAGTTGTTTAACAGTATTTAGTTTTTTTTTCCTATATAAAAATATCAGTTCTGCATCATTACATCATGTTTTTAATGACTACTATAATAGCTCATGATTTGCCTAAAACATTTAATGAAATAAAATCTACTACAGTTAGGAAACATTAACCAGCTAATGTGACTATCTAAGAATCAAATCATCTTTGCTAAAGTACAAAACATTCTTATAAGAATGGCAATGTGTCCAACAGAACCACCAGCACAATAGAAGAGGAGAGGGCTGAACAAGCAGATGGACCTCCTAATCGCAGCGTGAGTTATTCTTTTCTTTCTTTCTTTGTTTTTTCTTAAAGAAGTGTGTATCTAATTTTATAATTATAATTTAAATCATTTTGTAATGTAATGATTGTAATCTAAGTGAGTATTACTCTTATTATTACTGCACAACGGTGCTGCCGAGTTCTCAATTCTGATTGGTCCGAAACAGATCAGTAGTTTCAGTGACAACATTCATATTATTGCGCTTGTTCTAAATTGTTATCATATATCATATTTATGCACATAGTTTTTTTTAAGCATGTGTAACTGATGAAGCAGATATTTATTTATTTATTTATTATATTTTTTTCTTTTGGTATGGAATATTTATTGTTGTTGCAGGATTTTTTCTGAAACTAGAAAGGAGATTGAGAGCTTTGTTGTTTTTCAAAAAAAAATCATAAGGAACAACCGTTTATTTGTGCTATAATAAAAGTAATAATAAGTATGGATACACCACAACACTAAATCACGTTTATATATTAGCACATTTCATTCCTTAATCAACAGAAAACAAGATATGGCATGTTAAGCCTTGTGCATATTCCTAAAATACCTATTTAATTAATTTGCAATCAGATTACAAGTCTTTTCTTAATATTTTTAACTGAATTACACGTTCAATGTTTGTTTAAGCAGATTATTAAGAATCACAGCAAAACATTCCACAAACATTTCCCATACATCTCTGAGATGGAGGAGTTGATTGATGGTAAGTATGGTGTCAGTTCACCTTCTTCCTAAAGCTCTAAAGTACTTAAATATTAATTAAATTATAAATAAATTAAATTATATATATATTATATTAATAGAAATTATGTCATAGCATTATTGTTTTGGCCTTGCACATTTATTTATAAAAACTATTTTTGAACATTTTTGTGCAGCCTGTACTTTTAATATGCTAATTAGGCCCAACCTCCCTTCCACATTACTGAGATCATCTGACCTAAGACCTTATTATAATTTTCTTCAAAAGAATCGTCATTATAGAAAGTCACAGAGCCAACTCGCAAAAAAAAAATAATACAAGCTTTTTACACAATCTGTCAAAAAGAATCTTCTCTTGTTTGGGTTTCCGACATCTTGTTTGTTTTGACACCTTGTCACATGACTGTTACATTCACATACTCATTAATATCCATTAGCGTCTGCCAAAGATGGGTGTATACACAGGATCAGCCTTGTCTGTGTTAAATTTTTTCAATGTTTATACAACACATTGCATTTGCTTTAGTGACTTTATTTTTTCTCTCCATTTTGACATACATTTTTAGACACGTAATATAAATTTTAAGAACCATGTATAGTCTATGTCAATCTTTACGTCAGCTTTAAAAAAATCCAGAGAACAACATGACATATTTGTGTGCGCCCAATCAGCTGTATGATCCAATGATGACCATCACGATACCTGAAAGGTATGCTGGGTTTGAGAGTCCAGTATGTTTTGTTTTTTACTCTCTTAGCTTTTACATGTGCTCTCCAAAAAGAGGTTTTCTACCATGGCAAGATGTACGTATCCAACCAGCGTGTGTGTTTCTACTCCTCCGTTCTACTGAAGGAGACCAAGGTAAAACCAGGAAATCTTGAAAACAAATGTTTACCTGTGACAGGCTACAGAGTGCCTAAAGATACAATTTTAAAATTGGTTGTTTATCTTACAACCTCTGCAGCAACCTCATTTCCCCTTTCATCTGTTCCAACCACTTAGCATTCAGCATCACCAGTATACTAATCACCGGCCTGATCATCTGCACTTGTTTCGCTCTAGTTCATGACTTAGAGTAGATTTTTTTTTTCTCTGAAACTGGTCAGGTACATGGATTGGACTGAAAATCGTGTGTGTGTGTTTGTGTGTTTGTGTGGGCTGATGCTTAAATCTGTATATGAAGAAACTGTGAGGTATTTTTCTATAATAGTAACACTGGCAGTAGTTCCTGGTGTAAGTAAAATCACAATTTTATATTAATGCATGCTGTCTGATGTGCTCAGTTTTTCATTATAACCACCTAGACATGGTTTTGTTAAGCAGAAACACAAAAACTATATTTAATATCACCAGCATTGTAATAAAAGGGAGTAGCTCATTTTGTAGATATTTTACAATGTTAAATGCAACTATAAACAACTGTAACTGAGGAATAACAGGAACATGAAAAGGGTGTATTATTGTCCAATAAAAAATGCTGTCATCTTTATTTGATAGCTTGATGAAGTATCCCGGGAGCCTGTATTTTAAATAATTAATAATACAATTTTTAAATGTCATATGAAATATAAATGATAATGTTTAAATATTAAGGATTAGCATTCTATCCTTGACACCCAGCTGATGTAGCTCTATTTCTGAACCTTGCACAATGTAAATATTTTATTCAGATTTTTTATTTTTTCCCCAGGTTCAGATACATAAGTCCACAATCCAGATTATAAAGAAGAAGAACACAGCACGGGTTTTACCCAATGCAATCTCCATTATCACTGCCACTGGAGACAAAGTATGAGCTTTGCATGTTGTATAAAAGGCTAATACATTTTTTTCTTATTAAGATATATATATATATATATATATTTCTTTTTTTTTTTTTTTTTTTGCTTAATTTCTCCCTCTATTCTGTTTGTGTGCTTTAGTATGTGTTTGGGTCATTACGGAATCGAGATGCTTGTTTCAAGATCCTGAAGTCTATATGTCCACAGCTACAGGTTGATATTATTATTTTATTAATATTTCTTCACATTGTTTTAACACCTTTGTCGTTGAAAGATGAAACTTAATTTTGATACCAAGGCATGTTAGCTGAACAAATTTTGCGCTTACCCACAATAAAGTAATGCTCTACTGAGAATGACGATAACTTTTACTCTACCTATTTTTGTTTAGATATTGTTATTTAGAGAACACACTTGAAAACAGTACAAGCAGTCAACCTTGCAATGAACATGCATGTTTTTTAAAAAAAATTAAACGGTTATTAGCTTAAAAGACTAGATATGGATGCAAAAGAACTATTAAATGGTATTGTAAAGAAATATCAAGATGCGGTATCACAAATATCATCTGATTAAGATGCTTTTTAGACCTTTGTATATTGGAAGGAGGGGGTTTTAAATGTTGATCAGAGATCAGAGTTCTTTTGGGTTTTTTTTCATAGGTTGAGGTAAATATATTGGTTAATCTACTTAAATTTGAATATGTTTGACTGGGTTTCCTGTTTTCCACAGGATGTAAGTGCCAGTGGAAGCCCTCAAATGTCTTCTGCAGAAAATGGGCACGAACTGGAGAATGACACAGTAAGAACACAATAATTAGCTACACCACATAAATTCCAATAGAATAGAATTACTGTGGTTCTGGTGTTTATGAAGTTGGCTGGTCCTTGTTTTTTAGTTATTTGAACAAGAAAAGATATTTAGTTCATGTTTAGCAGGTTACAATATTTAACATTGCTTAATTGCAGGCATTTAAAGACATATTTTTTCTTTTTAATGTATCTTTTATTACAAAAGAAAGGAAAATGGTTGCCAACATAGTCATAACAAATGCAAATACCAAAACAGTCTCTTGTAGTGTTTTTGCACCGAACCGTAGCATGACAAAACCTACGAAGCCTTAAAGGTTACTGCATTACGCAAATGATTTTTTTATTTACAGATCTCCAGTCACTCCAGTCAGGAAGACCCTACAGACCGTCACAGGTTCTCTTCCTCAGAGCGGGACAGGAATTCAGAAAGCAATAATTCTCTATCCAAAATTTCCCACGGTCAGTGAGCTTTGATTCATTCAGAGACAATTATATTGAAACTGGATATATTTTATATATTCTACATTGAAATAAGAGAAGTAATTTCTTGTTTTAGCAATTGTACAATTTTGATTTGTCGGGACTTACTCTTTAAACAACATGTACTGTATGTTTCAGCTTGACTGTAATAATAAGGAATAGATTGCCTTTCTTTGTAATACTGATGTGAGAATTTAAAAACGGGTGTTCAAGTCAAACAGAGACCTTCTTGTGAATACAGTGAAACCTCGGATTGCGAGTAACGTGGTTTGTGAGTTTTCCGCAAGACGAGCAAAGATTTTTAATACATTTTGACTTGGATACGAACAAGTTTTGGTTTATGAGTACCGAGTATCATGTATCACGCATGCGCTTCTTGTTTTGACGCCGAGCGTCACATGTTCACAACTAAGCCAACGTTTTTTTTCTCTTTTGCACTGCGGAATTGTGGGTAATCGGCTCCCCTGCTGGGTCTTAATGCGTATATAGGTCTCTTACTGGTATAATCAACATCCGTGAATGTGTGTACTGTTTACTATAACACTGTGACCATGTATGTGCGTAGAACATATTTTATTTTCTGTCTTTATGCGTGTGTGTACAGCGCGCATGTAAAGCAAAAGCAAGTCTCATTAGACACAGAAACACTGCTCTGTTGCAATTCTTTTCAAAGGTAAAGTGCAGGTTAATTTGTTTTATTTTACTTTACAGCAGTCATTCCGTTAGTGTGCCTCTCACTCGAAATGTCATTAGAGAGATTTCTTGTTTATTTTTAAAAAGATTTGTTTTTGTTGTGTGCGTGTGCATGTGTGAAAAGAGTGGAGAAAGGGTAACTGTGTAAAACAAGAAGGGGGTGAGGGGAGGGGCTCCTTACTTTAGCTTCACACACACACACACACACACATACACAGCACCTGGTTAAGGCACTACGGTTCGGAAGTTGCCACTGTTGGGCCCTTGAGCAAGGCCCTTAACCCTCAACTGCTCAGATATATAATGAGATAAAAAATGTAAATCGCTCTGGATAAGAGTGTCTGCCAAATGCCTAAATGTAAATGTAACCTGACAACATTTTTAAGGCGAAAGGTCAGATATTCACAAATGTTGATCATTGTAGACAACTTGCTAACATAAGCTAACCTAAAATAATTTTTAACAAACAAATTCTCCTTGTAAAAAAAATTTTTATAACCTTCACTGAAAATGCTAGTTAATTGCTAACATAAGCTAATCTAATAATCCCTACGGGAAAAACCTGACATGTTTATAACCTTTACTGAAAGTTCTAGCTAACAAGCTCACCTTAAAATGTCTGACAGGAAAAGTCTGATATTCATAAATGTTTAGAATTTTAACTGATACACTAACAAAAGCTAACCTGACAACATTTCTAAGAGGATTCAAATGTTGATAATTCTAAACAACTTGCTAACATAAGCTAACCAAAAATAATTTCTTACAGGAAAAGTCTGATATTCACAACGTTTGCTTCGGCGCTAACTTAAATTAACATGACAACATTTCTGACAGGAGAGTCTGTTTTTTACTAAGGTTTGAAATGTTTACTGGCGATGTTAGATGATTAGATAGTATGCTCTAATTTGGTAGGATTACCTGTAGTCATGTATAGACTCTCCTGTGGATTCTTTGATTATTGATGAATATCACAATTACTTCTTTATTAGCTGAAGCAAAAAACAACTCCACGTCATGGAACGGCATGAACGGAGATGGTCATTCCTTACAGGATAACACAGGTAAAAAGTAGAGCACGCATACCCACTAAATATTGTTCCAAAGATTCACAATATATATACACAATATATAAAGTGTGTTCAAGTCAAACTGGGAGCTGTAATAAAATTTCTCATAAATGAAGGCGTAAAACCAACTGACATTTACAGAAGGCTTCAAACAACACTTGAATTTTGCAAACATTTTAAGGAGGTCATATATCTGTGAATGACGATCCTGGCCGAGGTGGCTTAGAGCCCACTGGAGTTGTTTTTGTAAACGTTCAGCAAGTGGAATGCCTTGCATAATTAATTACAAACTGCTCTTGCATATTATACAAACTTGGCTGAGAGTTGTTGCCACATCCCTCTACGGTCTTGACCTCGCTCCAAGACATTTCCACATGTTTGGGCCATTAAAGTAGTTCAAACGGGAAGTAAGCAGTCTGTTTATGGCTTCAGCTTACTAAAAAAAATCTGGTAGAAACGCTAGCACTAGTGAAACGCTAGGATAAGAGCATTAGAGTGGGCAGGGGATTATATAGAGAAATAAAGGAAGTTTTTACTTTCATAACTGTGTTTTGCAATCAAAAGTCCCAGTTTGACTTGAACATCAGTCCTACAAACAATTGAAATTTTTTGATATTCAATTGTGTCATCAATACACTCCAAGTCCAGGTTGGTTTGCCTGCTAAATATAAAATTTTCTAATAATGTGTTCTATAATTAGCTGTCTCCTGGGTGACCATGGTAACGGAGAAGATCAGATCCCTCCTTTCACTGGGAGGCAGAGTCAACGTCAACAAACTTGTCACTATCTATCTCATATTGTAAGTTCTTTATAATACCCTACATTACAAGATGCACAGTCACAATTTGTCCTGGTTGCTATTTTTATGGGATTACTTTACATTAAATGTGGTGTTAAATATAATTATACAAATAGCAGGTATTGATGAAGTTCATATAAAATGCTCTTTCTATACAACAGCACTGCCCGAAATGTTTTTTTTTTTCTCTTAAACCACTGTGTCTTGAAGATAATATGACAAAAGATAAGACAAAGGCAGCATGACGTTAGTTGTTCTAATAGTACCCTGAACATGCAGTATCTGATGTGGAATGCCAGTTGAGTTTGATGGTAGATTAAAAGATTGGCTTGTGACTTCTAAACCATTGAAGTCTGCGACAAGGGTTGGGCAAGTACGACAATAGCAGCAAATCCTAACAAAAACAAAAAGACTTTTTGTACTCGGATTCTTTAGGTAATTATTTGCAGTGGTATTGGGTGACACAAAAGCAGTAGCACTTATAATGTGATTACATTTTTTGGGTATGTGGGTGTTTCATGTTTGTTAAAACGTAACAGATTTGGTGCATTATTTTAAGAAACACTAGGCCCATATTTTAGTAGCTACTAGACTGTTGGCATTGCAGGTTTTTGCTTTGACACAACAGTTACTAATTGCTCAGATACTGTTGACTAGATTTGGCAAGCTGTCTGTTATATCAATCAAACTCTCTAATGTTTCGATTGAGGTTTCACACATGAGAAAAATTACAGAAATTAAAATAAAGTATGCTTAATTTATGCATGATCTCAATATGCCAGTGCCAGTTTTAATGTTAAGCCATTTATAGATTTTTAAAGATACTATTGTGCCCTTTGTAATGTGAAGAAATGTTGTAGGCCTTAAGTCTTGAATATGTGCCATGCAACTCAAACTGTTTTTCATCAGCGGAGTAGCATAGGGAGATCTTGCTTATTTGATTAGTCAAGATTAGTGGGTGTAGGGTGATTGTAGCTCGTTGTGTGTTTTATTTACCCTATGGGGTTCCTTTTTTAGCTGAGGTTATAGTTAGTGTTTGATTTAGGCATAGGCATGGTATTAATTACCTATATTGATAATTATGTTCAAGTGTGTGTGTGTGTGTGCAGAGCTCTGCTTCTGCTCCTGTCATCGGGTTACATTGGTCTGCGTATTGCAGCTTTGGAAGAGCAGTTGAACACACTTGGAGCAAGGACCGAGTTTGGTCTACAGAGATCGTGAGTGATTTTGCAATCACATACCCAGCCACTCACTCACATGGCCACACACCCAGGCTGCACCCATGTCTAACGTGATACGCACACACATCATTTCCATCAGAGATTGGAAGGGAATTCACTAGAATAAAGGTTGTGATACATTCAGGATCAGACTTTGTGACAAATTTAAAGGACTGGAGCATATGAATAATGAAACATCATGTCTTATCTGTGTTGGCGTCAAACTTGCTGAAGTGGTTACTGTGCCATGGAAACTGACACAGAACTAAAAATAAATTCAATTAAAAGGCAAAAGGATTCACAATTATTTCAGTTAAACACTGTTGTAAGGTTTTAATGTGCCTGTGTTGAAAGAAAACTCTGGTTCCTCTTCTCAGGTATAAGGAAACATAACACATTGCCGGCAGGAAGAGCCTGAAATATCCTAGAGAAGTCAAAACGAAGAATCTCAACTTAAGTCATCACTGGCACAATGAACTGATCGGTAATCAATCTGAAAACAGCAGACTACATTCCCAGCAGTTTTGCTCAGACCAGACTCAGGCTTCAGCCGTGATGTGTTGATGTACCCATATAAAGAAATAACTCTTTCATGCATGACATCTCTCCTCAGGAGCTACAGGTGAAATAAAATTGGACTGGAAGTGGATTTGTTTTTTTAGGTCGGTATGAGGGAATAATATAATAATATGAAATATGGCTCTACGCCACTTGGTGGCAGAGTCTTTAGAACAGTACTGTACTTTAATGGAACACAAATCATCATTCAGATAATAGGTTGCCTGGGTTATGCTTTTCCCTTATGGCAAACAGGACTACATTTGGAACAAGGATGCAGATAAAAAGCATGTCTAAAAATCCATTGTTTTAAAGTAAATAATCTGAATTAATTCCAAACAACCTCAAACATATGCTATGACAAACAAATTAAAAATACTAGTGCAGATAGTCGACCTTTTCATTTTTGTTTTAATGTGGATATGGTCTATATTAAACAATAATAAAAGAGATGAATTG
Source organism: Clarias gariepinus (assembly GCF_024256425.1). Classification (NCBI taxonomy): domain Eukaryota; kingdom Metazoa; phylum Chordata; class Actinopteri; order Siluriformes; family Clariidae; genus Clarias; species Clarias gariepinus. The sequence continues at coordinate 16,793,380 of NC_071124.1, forward strand.
ATAAGTTAGAAACAGTATCTGTATCAGTGGTTTCTGAAATGAATGTAGTTGGGAAGATTTGAATAACGTTTACCATCAGAGTTTCTAGTACTACTTAACCTTTAAAACCAACTGTCCTCAAACATGGATATTAATATGATCTAATATTTGAAACAAGGACAAAACTATTCATCAAAAAAATACTTTATACTGTACATTTTGGTCACATTCTTCACATGGATCACATTTGATTAGGTTATAAGAATTTATGCATGGAAGTGGCGAATACATGGGACATTAAGGTTTCTTGTACTACATGTACACACTATTTTAGGGATTTTCGCTAAGTATCTTTTCAAGGAAAAAATCTTCTAATGGTGTCAAAATAAATTTACAACAATTCTTATATACATTTATCATTTTAAATGTATTATTATTATGGTCCTTTAACAATCAACAGTCTTGTTGTATAAATGAAATAAATCTAATACTTCACCAGTCCTCTATCTGTAACATGGAAATATGGGCTGCTTTTATTATTATTATTGTATTTTTATTTTCATCAACTTCTTTTTTTATTGTTGTTTGTTTGTCTTCTGTGCTGAGCATAGAAATGCATCTATCATGGTGAATACACTATGGTTGTATCCAATACAACATCACCCCAACTACTTGTAATTGACTAAAAAATATGCTGACATGATATAAAAATATGATAATCATATTTTATGTCAATATGATGACATATTTTTACACTTTACATTTTTACACTTAAATGTGAGTTTGTGAAATGTTTGGGATTGTTTTTTCTGGCCTAATAATTTCCTACAGCTATATGAATTAATTTACACAGAATTAAAATGTTATACCATTAAATGGTTAAATAAAATAAAAAATAATAATTTGAGTTTGTCAATGGTATCTTAGAAAATACTACTGAGGGTGCAATGTACATGCAATATTTTAGACCAGAAATGTTTTGTAGCCAAGGCACCTTATTATAATATAATAATATAAATAATATTTATTTACAAGGTTTTATATATATATATATATATATATATATATATATATATATAATATCAATAAATACTACTATTGTTGATAATTATAATAATAGTTATTATTATTATTATTATTATTATTATTATTATTATTATTATTATTAAGCTCTATTGGATTGTTTAAATGAATGTCAATAACTTTATTTAAATAAAAAAATACTTTTGTTGATTAACTCTACACTGACAGCACAATGAATCCAAGCTGAAAACTTGTTTTTGAGTTTGCTGAGAAAGAACTCGATGATAAATGTTTGGTAAATCCATAATACTTGGTTGTGTTGAAAGTAAATCATGAACTCTATGGATATGCTTTACACACTCTGAATAATGCACATAATCAAGATTTAAATATTTTTAATTTTATTTAAATTCGTAAATGTCTCCATCTACTGGTTTACCACATTAGTGTAAAATCACCTAACATTTGGAGTTAAATTGAATGTTTAAATAAGCATCAAACCACATTTAGCATAAAGATAATTTTTATATTTTTAGTTTTGTATTAAAATAGGTTTTAAAGTTATTAATATACTATTCAGATTTTTATATATACTTTATTTATTAAGCAAAGTTTTTAAAAAATCTCACCTTCATCAAGTATTCAAAAGAACAGCAGCTGATCTAATACTCATTATACATCATCTACTAAAAGTAATATTAGTTAATATTACTAGCTACAGTAATGTTTTACTATATTAAATAGTTAACAATCACAATTCTCACTCCCTTAAGTGTTTGCATATGTTTGCATAAACCTGAAGTGTGAGGTCAGACCATGATGGACTGAAATTAACTCCTAATTAACACTTGCTGATACATTTTTGCAGACGTTCCTCTCTTAAGACCACTTTAGTTTATCCCTTTGTTAACAAATAATAACATCTCAAAATTTTGTTTTACATTTTATTTAAACTTTATAATAGTTCACAACATGCAATATACAAATTTACAGTGACCCACTCAAGCCGCTCCATATATTAGTATTTATATCTATTTACATATTATACAAAGCTGTAAGAAGCAGTCTGTCATTTTAGCCTGGTTGCAGTCCAGATTTTTACAGGAATACCACACACAACCTTCATCAGTGCTATTGTAGCAAAACCTTACCCTATTTTTTTTTCTGCAGATATTTTTTTAGCTACTTCCAGGAGTTCTTTAAATACATAAAATGTACAGATTTCAGATCTCAGTGGCAACCACAGCTCCCTGCCACCATGTCATCATACTGCTTTAGCACTACGTTCTCGTCGTCATCAAAGTACAAAAGGTTGATGGAGAAGAGCTTGTCGGGCACGCAACACGGTGTCTCTATGCCTTTGGTAAGCTTGAGGGCGTTGATAATGGACTGCACAGTGGCATGGTTAGTGGGTCTCATGTTTTGGCCCAGAGGAAAGGGACAGGACCCTTTGCAATGGTATGCATTGTAGCCACGAGGAGACACAATCCAACCAGACCAGCCAATCTCCTCAAAGTCGACGTACAGTGGCAGTTTTTGGCATGGCTTCCTATCTGGATCTTCATCATAGTCAATGGAGCGAGCACTACGATGACCAGGACCTGGGAGGGTCAGGCGGTTCAGAGGGAGCTTGGGACCATCTTGCGAATCATCAGAACCTGGTAGAAAAATGGAGTTCGGATTAGGTGAGCCTGTCTCTACATCAAGATAAGTTGTAAAAAGAAGGATCAAGTTTTTTTTTTACCTTTTAGAGCACCTTCTGGTGAGGTGACACGTCTGCCATCGTCAGTGAACAGGACCAGCATGGGCTGTTTACTATGATGGTGTTTCTGCCCTGAGGCAAAACGTACAGTCCCCATGTCCAGCTGAATTCCTGCTAGAGTCTGCACAGTCACCAGAAGACCCAGGTTACTGTGCTCATCCGTCATCCATGCGCGGACCTACAAAGAGATTAACTACATTATTGGTTTATGTCAGCGTCAAGCATACAATTATTAAAAAATAACCAAAATATATTATTCTAACCGTGTTCCTGGTTTGTAAAAAGGATTTTTAAAACTCACCGCTTGTGTGATGGTAAAAACTTCCCAGCCATTGGAATGGACAGGAATAAGTCTTGAAGACACAAGCTTCTTTCCTTGTGAGACATTCATTTTGGTGTTATCAAGAAGCTGATAGACACTGATCTGTGGGGAAAGAATATATTTTTTAATTGTATTCATTCACCTAGGAACCCATGTAGTCCAACTAGGGATTGTGATGGCCTATGGTGATAACATCGTGTTTATTCGCATTTGACATGGTAGGACCTCCGGTCACATGCGCATACACACCACAGACAATTTGGAATGCCAGATAATTTAACCTGCATATCTTATCATAGTGTGAGAAAACCAGAGCACCCACCAAGCACGGAAAGAACATGCAAGCTCCATGCACACAGACCCTGAGACGGGAATCGAACCCAGACCCTTGAGGTGCAAGGCGACAATGCTAACCACTTAAACCAATGTGCGATAATTTTTCATCGTATACACTGGTTTTATTCCTGATTCAAAATAAATAAATAAAAACAGCTAGAAGATCTTACCTGACAGAAGTGATGTCTGTTAAAAATGAGTGATGCTTTTGGTCTGAGTTTGAACAGATGCAGCTCTGCTGTAAGCACCTTCTCATTTCTGGTCACAGTGGACAAGTTGAACATGAACTCGACCTGCTGACTGTGTACTGGACAATGAAACAAAAAATATTTAGATGCACAGTTTGGGGTATTACATCATGTACAGTATGTACAGTAAGCTAACAAATGCTGCAGAAGTAGAAGACGCAGCTAGATAATTGGTTTATTCCTGTTTGAAGTAGTGTATACATGTTTGAAGAACAAAATTAGCCTAAATAAGAACTTACATTTGTCAAAGAAACTGCGGACAGTGTTTCCCTCCAGTAAAGTAGGGTTCTTGGTGACTCCGTCCACGTCCGCCACGGTGTTGTACAGATCGAGCATGTACTGAGGCGGCTGCTTGTGGCCTCGACCTGGAAAAGCTGGAGGGTCTTCCATCCCGAAAACCTCCAAAAGCCGTTTGATAGCAGCCAAACGCACTTCCTCAGAGTCGTTCTCCATGGGAAAGCGGTTTTCTGAGTAGTCAAGAGAAGGCCTGGAGTTACTGAGGCGAAGTAGCGACACGAGGAAAAAGACGACGGCCGTAAACAGCATCATGTCGAGTGAGAATGGTTGTTCTTCTCTTGGACAATCTGGAAGGCGACTGAATGAACACGTCCACATCGTCAGGGTTTTATATGAAATTCGTTAGGTCGTCGGTAAACAGCGATAAAGAGGTGCTATTTGATCGCAAATGTAAGTCAATAATCGGCGAAATGTAGCGCAGAGCTAAATGGTGGTGTTAACAAGGTGTGAACCTGACCGGGTGATCATCTCCCTCCAACTCTCTCTCTCTCTCTCTCTCCTCCTCTGTCACACAACACAACTATACTTTATTCTATAAACACTGAGCTTTTAGACTAGCTTTAAATATCTTATTATATTATATGTTGTTTATATAAGTAAAATGTGGGCCATTCTATGAAAATGGTGCTGATGCCAAAATCATTTAATTAAACACAATACTTGTATGTGTTCTGGAAATATAGTATGTACTTTGATTCATAAAGTACATTTTCTTACTTTAATGTTCAATATTTAATTACAGCATTTTTTACATTTAAAAACTGTCAAGTGTAAAGAAGTGTCTTGTCGCTAAGATTATACATCAAAGTTTTATTTTACCATATAAAATAAGTTTAACACTAAAATCAGGATTATAATTAATAATATAAAATAAATATCAGTCACTACAAACTATGTCATTGCTGTTATTGTTGCACAAAAATAGTTTAATTATTGGAATACATTTGGCATTATTTTCCCTGTCTGGACACTAAACAAATGTTGTAAATTTCTCTAAACCGTCATTTGCCTTAATTTTTTATGACCCCAATGACACATTTTCTTTTTTTATTTTACTTTTACGTTTAGTACAAGCTCACACAGATGAGGAGTGGATGTCCTGCAGAAGCACGAGGAGGCTGAGGTGAGGAAGTTAGCTCACCACAGGCGGTTAACGTCCTTAAAATGGATCGATTAATTTAGACAAACGAGGGTAATTTAATACAGGAACAACAATTACACTGACAAACAAAACTTGTGAAGAAAAAAAGCATGCGACACCTGCACAAATACAGTCAAAAAAAAGTCGGCGTAAGGGGCATTTTTTTGCTTTTTGTTTAGAAAGGACAAACGAGCTTGAATCTGGTGGAAGCAGTAAGTTATGGTAATCAAGCCATTAATTAACATTAACATTAGCATAAATAGCCGCAAATACCCTGGGTTGAAAAGACCTCAGTCAGGGGGTTGTTAATGAAAACACATCCTGTGAGATCACTAATTTTACTTTGTCACCTAATTTAAAATGCACCAAATCTAACCTGTTCAGTACTTAACACTCTGGAGGACATTATGTCCTAATACAGAAGTTTTTTTTTTTTTTTTTGGTTCTTAAAAAACATTACCAGTACTGCAGGATTAACATTCAGTGTTTTTAAACAGTATTTCCCTATTTGTTGTAGATAAACTTCCGAAAATAAGTTTATAATAATAATTATTAAATTTTTGCTATTTAAATGCTGTTGGCTGTTTATTCTGTATTTAAACTTGTTACAATATTGTGAGTTTTTAGGTTGACACGAATCTCTGTGCTGTGTTTACTCGGCTTCAAAGCTAAAAACAAAACAAGGAGGAAAAGCGTGTGTAAATATAACCGAGCCTTTAGATGTGCAGTGTTTTCTCACCAGACTATGGTAAATCTCACACACACGCGATAAGGTGATTTGCACAAGTGCAAGCTGTTGACAAACTACATGAAAGGCAATAAAATAGAAGGATAAATTTCACCCCGATATTTTTTTTTAAAAGAACAACTTTAACAAAATAGATCATTCAATGTTAAATTTGTTAGATGAAAATATTATATGTTTTTGTTTGTTTAAAAAAAATATTTATAATCACGTTATAAATAATCACATGACCACCTTTAGTTCAGAAGCACAGCTGGGTATAAGTACAAATGTTCCGAAACAGGAAGAAATGCCATATTTAAGGCAAATATCATAGCTCACTTTATTATAAAAATAAATGAAATCTTAACATGCTGTAATTTAAAAAAAGGATAAAACCCAGTAAAAAATTGTAACATGCAACGAGATAAAAAATAATAATAAAAAAAATCTTTTAAATAATAAAAGAAAACTTTTTAAAATGCCTGACATTAAAACAGCTGATGCCAAAATAGCTAAATTTTAAACCTTCAGCACAAGAAAAATTGAATCAAACTTGTTCACTCTTGAACAAACTTGAAAGGAATAAAATAGTAGTATCTCGTAGTGGCATATTATCTTTAACAGTGATTACATACACCTTCATCAATGACTAAAAACTAGCAAAAGTGTCTGGACTGCAGTTTTATGTGGAAAAATTTATGAATTTGATAATTTGATAAGTATTTACACACTCCGATTTTCAACGTTTTTTTTTTCTTGAATCTTTTCGTACTGTGCTGGTCATCACTTCATGCCTCTGCCAGTCTTGAGCACAGTGACCTCTACTGAAAGTGCACACACTCTGCACCAAACACACAAGCATGTCTTTAGTTTACTGTAAATACAAAAGCACATGTTAAAATATATTTTACAATGTGGCATTCTAATTTTATATATAATTAGATATTATTTTTTAAATAAATGATCTATCTATCTATCTATCTATCTATCTCTCTCTCTCTCTCTCTCTCTCTCTCTCTATATATATATATATATATATATATATATATATATATATATATATATAATGTAAAATATGTAAAATATCAATGTCATCAAATAATCAAAATGTAATAAAATGTATTATTAACATTCACTTACTTGAAAGTGGCAAATATTAAATTACATCCTAAAATTGCTTGCATATCTATTTATTTATGTATTAATTAAAATTATTAATTAATATTTTTGAATAAATTTGTGCTAAAGTGCTAATTTAGCACTGATACCACTCAGGTTTAATTATTAAAAAACTATAAAATTATTTATAATTAATTAATTAATTAATTAATTAACATATATAAATGTATTAGTATATATTATTATTGTTATTGATTATCTTGATTTACCTTGGTATAATGTAAAGTTACAAATGTGGGGTGAACCTTTTTAAATTCACCCGATTCATTTGTTTCTTTATGTTTTTGTCATTTTGCACAGGTTTTGCAAAACTTTTAACACAACATCCGGTTTGTGCTATACAAAGGAACAAACTGGACACCTTTTAGGGAATTATTTTAAAAACTGTTAAGCTTGAATTGTGGTTTATATCAAGCTTATCAATTCGTAAAATAATTCCTAAAAATGCATCTGGTTTGTGCCATTGTAAAATTTATATACTTCGACCGCTGGTAAATTAATCTAATTAAATCTAATTTAATTAGAGGGTTAAAATTATTTTAAACTTGTAAATTTATTGCGAATAAACTAAAATATAGTTTCATTGTCTTTTTGGGGAACCCTCCACACCCCACACCAAACAGTGTGCAATAACAACAAAAACTTTCTGCTTTTATACATTTTTTTATTAGACAATAACAAACTTGGCTGTACATGGTGTTAATTAATGTCAACAAATTTATTTACAAAATCCTATTTACATATTTTACATATATTACAGGGACAACTAAAACAGATCAACTGGTATTTGCATAAGAGAACCAGATGTCCTGGACACATTTCTTGTCACATTATAAAAAAAATAAAAAATAAAAACATGGCCCAAACTGCATGCTAAATATATCTAAATACCATAATACCAGGTGCTATTTTAACATAATAATTATATGCTTTAATGCCCATCCTATAAGGTGCTTCTGGAATCACACAGTCAACTAAGGACATAAATTTATTGGTTGGTGCAGCGTGCATGCACGTTCAGTAGAGGTCACTGTACTCAAGACTGGCAGAGGCATGATGTGATGGCCAGCACAGTACGGAATTGGCCGTGCTGATTGAGAAACGTGTGACTCTCGTAGCCTTGTGGAACACACGCGCTGCCCTGTCCCTCTGCCCACAGCAAACACTCGCCAGAATCAGAGGCATTCCTGTACAAAGGTTCAAGAGAAAAAGTTGCAAGTCAGAGTGTGTAAATACATAAAAAATTATAAAATGCGTAAATTTTTCCATATAAAACATCAGTCCAGACACTTTTTCTAGTTTTCAATCACTGAAAGAAGTACTCTATGCAGCATTGCTGATGTGCATGAAATCACTGTTAATTAAGATAATATGATATGACTTATACATACTTATATTTGATCTCTTCTAAAATTGTTTGTTCTAGGTTAAACAAGTTTGATCGAGCCTTTCTTGTGCTAAGTGTTTATAATTTAGCTGTTGTTGTATCAGCTGTTTTGAAGCTTACCTGAGAAGACAGCGGTTTCCTGAGGTGCAGCTTCCCAAACATCTCCCCACGTCTATTTCCTGCGAGATAATTAGCAAGACAAGAGAGAGAAGCAATCAGCTCACCGCAGGCCGCTAATATTCACCAGTGCGCCCTAAACCAAGAGGGGCGGGAGGAGTTCTGTTCTCTTAACATGATAAACACTTTGATTTGGCACCTGCTGGGGCCATTTGTGATCCTCTACTTTCACACCTCCAGGGAGCTGCGACAGATGGCCAAAGGTTTTCTCAAACGAGGCAAAGAATTAAGGGTCGTCCTTGTAAAATCCTAAATCAAATGTTGTGAGCTAAAGTAATGTGACTTGATTAACACTTAAGAGAAGTTTAATGTCTTAAGGATTCTGTAATAATATGATGGTATGGTCATTGGCTATCACAGTTATATACATTCTGTGTCAAAGTGCCTCAAAACATATAAAGAAATGGGTATATATCGCAAAGTAAATAAATGTAAAAGGGATAAATCAGACTCAAAGAAGAGATTCGGGTGTTAAAAGTAGAATGTGGATTGTGGTTGGGGGAAATGGATCATTGGTTTAACCTTTGTGTCTGGCAAATGGGACTCACTCATTAGTCTCAGCTAACACCAAATGGAAAGGACTAATTTCCTCTTTAAGTGAAAGTCATTACCCTGATCTTTAAAATAAGATGTTCTGAAATCATATGTGCTTCAGAAATCAACTTAATTTAGTCTTTTACTTCAACCTGGGAATGCAGGAATTGCTTTATTCTTTTAAAACCCACCTTTAGTTTTTCTTCCTTGAGCCCATCTTCATTGTACGTGATCTCGTAATGATATTCAACGTAAGGAATTCTGTAGCAGCCTTCTTTCATGTCACAGCCAGCCACCGTTTGAATCAGTTCCACTTTATTCGGAGTGTCCACGAGAGCAGAATCAAACTTGGTAGGCACACAGGAAAAACCCTCTGGGGAAAAAACCAAAAGCCACAGTTGGGACACCAGATATTTTTATGGTGGAGCCACGGTATGAGGTGATACCAAATACGTTAGGGAGGGTGAAGTTGTTTATAGTATAAAAACTTTAGGGTCTGATCTGATTTATGAACTGTTCTGGAAAGCTGATTTCTAAATGTGCATAAGTAATAGATGGACAAAGTGGGTCACACAGGAAGGGAAGAATAGTGAAATTTACCTTCCCAAGGCTACTAGGTTAAATAATCTTCATGGGAAGGCGGACTATAAATTTGGGGCATGCCCATGGGGTGCGAAGGTTTTTTTGCTACTTTCTTACCTGGTTCACCTTTTGATCCTACACACTTGCCCACGTCGATCACAGTTTCATAAGGTGTTTCAAAGAAGTATGTTCTGAGAGAGGGTGCTCGTACACAGCTAGTCACTTTGGCCTCGCAGTGGCAATCCTCGATGATTTCCACTTCACGCAGGCCGTCCATGAGCATGACTTTGTCCACACGCAGTCCAGTGGGTTCACAGGTCATGCTCGCACCACACGACGGACGATTTCTTCCAAAGCCTGGGAGGTCATGAGAGGACGCGGATGATGGAGATCGTGTCTGCACACAAAGGGGAATGATGTATTGGTATCGGAACAAGTCTAGTAGGGTAGGATGTCATATCACGATATTTCAAGACATTTTTATGATACACAATTTATAGGTAACTCCAAGCAGAACATTTTAAAATAGATGTTTAAAATAATGGTTTGTAATTAAAATGTAATAAATAATTAATTATGAATTACTAATCTAATTATTAAAATTGTGTATAAAATAAAATACAGTTCAGTATGCCTTTGATTGTGCTATAAATTAAAATATTTCATTGAATACATTTAAATTATGGACAGTTTGTAGAATACAGTAGGTTGTATGCACTGAACCAGTCTACTGTTGAAATTTTACGATGACAACGATTTGGAAAAAGATTGGAATTACAGTACATGTAAAATTCTTAATTCTTAAATGTATTTGTGTCTAAAGCATTAAAGTTGCATTTTATTGAGGTAGCAAACTCATGCAATCAGTACAATTTTTCTTTTTTTTTTTTTACTTATAGACGCTTAGTACCTTTTTGTCTCGCAGGAAGTCCAGCATGGAGGAGTAGCCTTGCATCCCAGCTTCAAACGAGGAGGACCGTGCTTGGCAGCTTGTTCGGCACATGCCTACGTCCACGTTCACCGGACTGCCTAAGATGTCTGATAAATGACAGATGGACAAAAAGCCTGTAAGTTCAATAGTTCTTACCCTAAATTGTTTGCTTTCAATTTGAATATTACACAATATTATAAGTTGAACCAGTGTTCCCCAGTTCAGGTCTAGCCCTAATGTGTTGTGCAGGTTAATTTTATGAATTAGACATTTTAGGGCTTCAGGAAATGGCCAGGATTGGGGAAACACTGCTCTTACCCATTTAAATTTTGCACCACAGCTGTAATTTCTGTTAAGGGCTGATAGGGGGAGCTATGGAGCACACAATCCACCCTTTCCTTACCTTGTCCTATGTAGATGAAGTGACTCTGACGTCTGCAACAAGCTCTCTCTGCGAACATATTTCTCGGCTCGAAGTGCATGTTCAACACAGCGGTCACTGTAAAAGATGACAAAAAAAACAGCACTTTTACAAATCCTTTTCTTATTTGCTGTTTTCTGCAAATAAACTATAAGCAGATACTTATTTAACCGGCTTATACTTGGATATTCTTTTCCCTGTTTGTCAAATGGTAATAAGTTTTTCATATAATTTGTTATACTGACACCTAAACCTCTAAACCAGGTCCTAATAATAAAAGCTCAAGGTAAATCAACTACTAACCTTTTTTTTTTTTATCTTAAAATCATTAATGATTATGTCAATGTCAATGCAGTGAGGTAAAAAAAAAGACAGTACTTACAGCTCTGATGACAGAAAGAAAGAAGCAGGAACACAGACAGCAGCACCATATCCACAGCGATAGTCCTCAGTGACACACACTCTCAAACTAAACACACACTCTGGCCCTCCTGTCCTAGCTTGTTTGGGATATTTATATGTGGCCACAAATGTCACTGGCTAAATGAAAGGGGTGAGGAATAATCAAATTTCCATCATTCTAATGCCTGCTCCTAGGCGTGGGCCACATCAAAGGGAAGTACCTGTAGAGGTTTTCGCCTCTTAAGGCAAAGCCCCCTTGTTTTTGCCGTGAGATCTCAGCGGGTCGCTACGTCGACCAGGCCCGCTCTTTCTCTAATGAACTGCTTAAGGGGCTTTGAGGCTCTAAGCACCTCTCATTGAAAGGCATTATTCACCTTTTATCTCAGGAGGAAGGTGTTTAGCACCTCCACTTAAATCAAAACGCGACTCGCAACAAGTAAACGGGCTGTGCTCTGGCAGCAAAGCACCCCCTGCCGAGGACAGCAGCACCTTCACGTTTATTCAGGATGAGCCAAATGGTAGGAGAGAGTGAGAGTGAAAGAGAGGTCAAAGCAGCACATATTTTTTTCTTTGTTTCTTTTTTCTTTTTTAATTGGGAACATTAATGCACACAGTAAAAAATGGGTTGATATGGGTGTTAATCCAAAATGGCTTTAAAAAAAGCTTTCACACAAAAATCAGAGCAATAGTTCCAAAAGCATAATGATATTAGGATTGCATATAGTGACACTTGTTTTTCCATTTAATATAATATAGTAGATCCTTGGAAAAACATTCCAAATGCATATAAATAAGCAATAAATGTTGAAAGTAATGCATTATGTATTTCACTTAAATCTGACTGCGGAAGATAAGATTCAGGTTTTTTTTAATCCACATTGTCATGTAGACAAAAGACTCTGGTCACCCTTTAACTTTTTTTAATGCTTTTTAAATTTAAATGGAAAATTAAAAGAAATGTTTTACTATGATTGCTAATATATCCAAGCTCAGTCTCATTGCTTTCCAAGCGTATTCATCAGTATCGATATCAAGTGCTTCCGTTCTTTGATCTGTCGTCTGACCAATTTCCACCTTTCTCATAATCACTGATCTTCAGTTCCACCTTCAGCACAATCCCACATGTTAATCATGCTGACACCAGCTCAGTTTCTGCGTCTGATCCAGTTAAAAGGAGGCCCAAATGACACCTAATCACTCATCCGCCAGCAGCACGCCTCAATTACTGTAGCTAATTGTTTCCTTCCATAAAATCCTGATAGGATTATTGGAAACATAATCTCTCTGAGGTAAACATTATGAACTGGTAATTATACCGGGTGGCCCAAAAAGTTGCCATACATACTTAAAAAAAGGTAACTTTATTTATAGGACATAGTGTACATGGTTGCCTTTTCTTTGTAACCATATACAGAGGTGTCTGTGTGTTCATCATACTTGTGTTAACATTTCTGCTGGTGTTATACTGGTATGATTGCATGTCTAATGTGTACCTTGCTGATCCAGCCATGAAAACGATTTCAATACGTTCTTCTTGAGCCAAAGGCATTTTTAAAGGCTGTCTAAAAAAAAAAAAAGTATGAAAAAAATTGGAAGATAGTGTGACTTTCCCTTACTTATAGAGACTTTTGGGACACCTGGTATTTATGGTAAATAGATGAATCAAAGGTAACATCCAAGCTTAAAAGTTCCCATCAGGAAATGCTATTTGTATTGCATTCTCTTTCTCAAATCCACAACTTTTCCATGATAATAGGACAAAGGGCGGTGTTAGAAACTACATTTGTGATTGAACTGCGGGAAGATAAAAAAAGGAAGCTTTCTGAAGCATCAAATCGTCCAACCACATTGACACGTTCTTTTTTTTAAATATATATTTTACAAATATTGTGACTTTGAAAATTACAATAATTGATTAACAGTTATAGCTTTCTAAACATTGTTGCTATTGTTATTGTTTTACATAGAATTCTCCATGAACATATTTAAAAATAATAAAGCATTTATTTGTTTTATTCCATTTATTTTTTCTAAGAGCCTTTTTGCATAGTTTGATATTCTTCCTACGGCAAATCTTTGTCTATTGAAGAGGTACTTTTGTAAAGATAAGACTTCCCACAAAAGGACAAACTGAAGGACACTCAAGGGTTCTGGATTAAACCTTTTTTTTTTCTTCCGACAAGCGTTGTGTCGATTCATGTAGAATCTTCAAAGGAGAGACAAACCAGAGAACAATTTAGATTTAAATTCCTAGAAGCTTTTTGTGAAAGCACGAACAAGCCTTAATAGTGTATAGTAAGTAAAGTGAATCTCAGCAGCATTTCGTAATAATAATAATAATAAAAAAAGGCAGGCTGCTAGTTCTTGATTAATGTATACAGTGTTTAAGATAGTAAAATAATGCAGAATTACATGTGTTAATTAAGAGATTCTACTTTACATAAACTTGGATCAATGATGGACATTTGAAAATGGAGTTAAAGACAGTATAGGCTATCATTCTGTATTGTTTTTTCCTATTCTTAGAATTTTTTAAATGTCGCTTTTTCCACACAAGTTACATGTTTTAATTGAGCACAGCATTATTTAGTTTTTCTTGTGTGTGTGTGTGTGTGTGTGTGTGTGTGTGTGTGTGTGTGTGTGTGTGTGTGCTAATCTTTATTTCCTATCTGAATGCAAAGGCCCAGGAGTAGACAGAATCCATAATCCCATTACTGTCTTGATAATGATTGAATGCCCTGCATGTGTGAGTCGTACCATTGTCTGTTGGTCAAACTGAAAATCTCTCTGCCAAATTCCCAATCAGTGTATATGTATACGATTGAACAAACTTTTCATTGTAACCTGAATCCAATTTATTTTAAGGTTTTACGACAGTCCCACCAGCTTATCCTTACTGCATTCTAGTAGAACTTGGCTAATGCAGAATGACACAAAGACATGCACAGCATACTGTAGGTGTGTTTAAATGAGGGAGATAAATGGCCAGTTACTTTTAACACTGCCTAAATTATTTCCTACCCCAGATCTTTCTAATGCATTTACTGTTATTTTCTCACTATTCCGTTTTTTTGTGATCAATGAGCTCAAGCCTTCTTTATCACAGACACTGTTTTCCTCTAAAACTGTTCCTTCCCAACATTATGCATTGCTCCTGGTAATTTAATGAGCAGAAGAACTTTACACCAGGATCTCCAGCAGGGGGAAACATACTAATGTGGAGATAAAGCTGGTGTTCTTTCTGCTGTAATTGGTAATTAATTGGTAATTCAGTAATTGAGTTGTCTAAAAATAAAGCCACATAATTATTTTTTTTTTTTGTGTCAAAATTATATTGTATGACTTGGTTATTTACACCAGGTCTTACAATTATATGCTCCTAAAAGGCTTTTTTTCTTTCTTAAAATAACTTATTAAACTTTCACTATGAGTATAATTAATTATCCAAGTGTTACATCAGCATGTGACACCCATATTTTCCCCAAACTTAGTTTATTGTGATTTTAAGATTTCCCAATACTGGAACTTATCACTGTCCCAAACCTGTTCCAGCATGACAATTTTGCTGTACACACAGCGAGCTATATAAAGACATAGTTTGCCAAGGTTGATGCTGGAGAATTGAAATTGCCCAAACCTACACAAATTTAGGCATGTGCCCGCTGAATGCTAATCCCTCACCCAGGATTTATCAAGCATCTGTTTGAAAGTCATTGAATCCCACCACCATCTCCACCGGTCCCAAATACACCAGCACATCTGGCAGCTCCAGCAAGGGAACTCAGAACAGATGAATAAGTTCTTTATGGACCATTATTTAAATAATCATGCACAGCTGGATTGTAGGAGCCCATTAACTAGAGTTCACTTAATCATTCTGCAGCATTTTCGGAGTGGGATGAAAGAAAACTCTACTTTCTTCCGCATATTTCATCCTTGAATTATCCAGAAATCATCTGATATGATGATATAATCATATGATGATGATTTGCTTTTCTATAGATTAAAGTAGTGTAAGCATTACTGTAGTGTTAGCATTACTTAAAGAAGCTAAGCGCTAAATAATGTCTGACATATTTAAAATTTTGTTATTCTTCCCTTACAGTTAAAAGCGATGTGCAGTAAATGATCATGCAATTACACCTGCTCAGTAAAATCAATAATGAACATTAGTCATTTAGGCCATTAATATTCTACAGTATAGAAGTCCAAGTAATTACCCTCATCGTTACCAGCAGATGGCAACATTGTTAATGCATGAGATATGAATTAAAGCAAATGGTAGTTTATTCTTTGCATAGGCAGATGTTCCCATAATGTGGAAATATGCGACATATGTGACCATGTATTGTCATTTGTTTGATTGTTGAGAGGAAATAGCTTTTTTCCTCCATAAAACTGATGCTTTTATCTTGGAACTAAAAGAGCCAAACTTTGGCACTATTTGGCTACAATTATGCAGCTGTTAATAGAAATACAATACAAATCTATATGCAAGAATAGAGTTTCATAGGTTGGTGCAATGAGTCCCATTTTAGTCAGTTTTAATATTGTGTACAAATGCCAGAATTCATGGAACACTACATTTTTAACAGATGAATCATATATTATGAGTCATATATTAATACTGTGGCTTTCTTTGAATTTGTGTTCCTTCATGTTGCATATCTGACATAGCCCTGAACCCTGACCGATGCTTAAGGATCTCTAATTGTCCAGACAGGCTTGTAATAAAGTACGTAGCTATTACAAAAGCATGTGTGTCTTATCAAACTTGTTGGGCTTTGTAAGAGTGTACTTCTGATCATAGTCCAGAAAGTTCTGTGGAACGAACAAGGCTTTGACATCGCACAGCGTGTGCCCTATTTCACCATTTTATTTCGATTTATGCTGATACAGTGAGAACCTAAGGGGCTTGAACTGAAGCCCATAAATCAGCATTACACACAACCTGCCATTAAGAAACATTTAAGCTGTAGTACCGGTGTTAGGAAGTAAATGCATTATAGCTAATTACTGCATGTACAGTACTATACTACTTGGGCACCATTATATATAGGTAGTAAAAAAAAATTTAGAAATATTGTCATAATTTTCTGCCTTATTATATACAAAACCATTCACGATTTGCGATCATACCTTTACCTGTACATAGGTAACACCACCGAAAATTATTTGCATGCCTGTAAAGAAAGCAAAATATTACATGACAGACCAGGTTTTAGATTAAATAAAATAATAATAAATAAATAAATAAACTAATGTGGACTCCTGGGTTTTCATGAAAATAGAAAGAAGCGAGTGTGAGAAATATTTTGTTTACTTTACAGGCATGCAAATATTCTTTAATGTTATTTATTTATTAATTAAGTATTATATAAAGTTCTGTTTAAAAATATTAAATGGGTTTGTATGTAATATTGTTACAAAAAACATGTAACAAAATATTAAATATTATTTTATATTCTTTAATGTAAATTTTCTATTTCCTTAAAGAAAACTAATCCTCAGCTCAACGAGTTATAATTGACATAATATATCAATATGTAAATTAAATATACATAGTATTTAAAATTAATTTAGAAATAACCCTAAAATGCTTGGTCTACATATAATGTAACTACATATCTTTCTATTTATTTAATATTGTTGCTTAAAATCAAGGAAAGCATGTCTCTGATAATATGCTATAAGGTAAATAATATGCTGGTTTAAGTAGATTTATATTTTAAACTTTGGTATAGTTCGAATTCTTATATATGTACATTTAATGTGATGCTTAAATTAAAATAAGATAGAAAACTTTAATTTGTGCGCCTATGTGATATTTTTATTATTAGTATTATTAGTATTAGTAGTAGTATTTCTTCTCCTTTAACCCTAACAGACTTTTTTACAATTTATTACCATCACTTTTATCGAAGCAGGACTTAATAATTACTTAATTAAAAGAAGGTTATGTAAGATAAGACTATTTTATCTTTTTGCTCAAACATAACATAATGTCAGATCTAAAATCATCAATACCCAAAACAGACCTCATTTTTTTATGTATATTTTGAGATACTCTTGTATCCAGACAAACTGCTTTACAACCATCTAATTATAACATAATTAAGAAGAAGATTATAAAAAAGATTATTATTCTTATCAAATGTTTAAAAAGTTGCAAGCAAAAAAAACTTGTTTTGTTGGCAGATAATGTTGCTTCTTTCAAGAAATAATTTCCTAAAAAATGGCCAAATTATCTGCCCATAGAACAAGACATTTTTGCTTGCAATTTTAGTAACATTAGACCATAAATAAGCTTATTAATCCTATGTTTAATTAAGAAATTATAACACTGTAGCACTGTGATTGACCATACATGTATTACATGTACTTGCACTTTTTAAAGCATACGGCAATCCATTACTTGTATTATTTGCATTTCAGACTGACTATGTTTGTTGTTTATGCCATATTTATTATTACTATTATTATTATTATTATTATTATTTGTACTATTTAAATTATTTTATAAATAAATTATTTTACTATTCTATTATTATTGTTTTATTGGTAGCCATTTTTCTTTATTATTATGCATGAGAAGAAGAAAAACTTACTTACTTATGACAGGATGCAGAAAAATTAATTAAAGCAATGTATATGTCTCATATAAATATAACACTAGGTGGTTATATATTTGCATTTACTGTAAATCACAGTAAATTCCTCATGACCTCACTAAGAATGAAAGCTCAGAGGCTTCAGTTATGTGAAGATCATTTTGATGATAAATAAATAAGTAGTAAAATGCAGAAGTTTATCGTACCCATGGAGAAATGTTCAAAAGCCTTATTAGAGAAGTCATTCAAAAGGAATTGATGGTTATGTCTGACTGACTGCATATATAAACACAGCCATTTGGCAGATCCTACACCTAAAGTAAACATTAAAGTGTGTAAAAGGCCATGTCCGCAGCTTGGCCCCAGTCAAATGCAGAACTGTCATGCTTCCTGACTACCAAGTTACGATTCCTTGTAAGTTTCATAGTTAAATTCTCATGTTTGCCCTCAAGATATTTTGGTGAGCAACTGACAGGCATTAATCACTGAAGAAGCCAAATCTAAAAGTGTGCCGTGCTGAGATACTATCTGAGCTAACATGCCTTGGCTGCCACCACTCTCCATCCGGGAAGTGAAAAAGAGATGGAACCTTGTCAAATTACCTCCTCTCCAAAAATTTAAGCTCCATGCTCAGACGTGCAAGTTGCTGAAAGCTGTGATACAAGTTGCCTGTGTATACATACCACTCAATTGAGCATAGAAGTGAAAACCACAGAGCCATTTAGCATGGGAAGGGGTGTAAACAGTTTTTTGATCTTGAACTTTGAATCAAGTCCAAATGCAGTCACAATATAATCTTAGGGATGTGTAGCATATCGATTTCCCATGCCTCCTAAAGCCGACTGTATTACTTGGCTTTTGTACTGCATTACATGGGAAGAACACTTGATGGCCAGACACTTGATGAAACACATTATTACAGTTTGATATAGGTCAATTATGATGGCGGGTACATGTGTATATATATATATATATATATATATATATATATATATATATATATATATATAACTATTTGCCCCCTTCCTGATTTCTTATTCTTTTGCATGTTTGTCACACAAAATGTTTCTGATCATCAAACACATTTAACTATTAGTCAAAGATGACACAAGTAAACACAAAATGCAGTTTTTAAATGATGGTTTTTATTATTTAGGGAGAAAAAAAATCCAAACCTACATGGCCCTGTGTGAAAAAGTAATTGCCCCTGAACCTAATAACTGGTTGGGCCACCCTTAGCAGCAATAACTGCAATCAAGCGTTTGCGATAACTTGTAACGAGTCTTTTACAGCGCTCTGGAGGAATTTTGGCCCACTCATCTTTGCAGAATTGTTGTAATTCAGCTTTATTTGAAGGTTTTCTAGCATGAACCGCCTTTTTAAGGTCATGCCACAACATCTCAATAGGATTCAGGTCAGGACTTTGACTAGGCCACTCCAAAGTCTTCATTTTGTTTTTCTTTAGCCATTCAGAGGTGGATTTGCTGGTGTGTTTTGGGTCATTGTCCTGCTGCAGCACTCAAGATCGCTTCAGCTTGAGTTGACAAACAGATGGCCGGACATTCTCCTTCAGGATTTTTTGGTAGACAGTAGAATTCATGGTTCCATCTATCACAGCAAGCCTTCCAGGTCCTGAAGCAGCAAAACAACTCCAGACCATCACACTACCACCACCATATTTTACTGTTGGTATGATGTTATTTTTCTGAAATGCTGTGTTACTTTCACGCCAGATGTAACGGGACACGCACCTTCCAAAAAGTTCAACTTTTGTCTCGTCGGTCCACAAGGTATTTTCCCAAAAGTCTTGGCCATCATTGAGATGTTTTTTAGCAAAATTGAGACGAGCCTTAATGTTCTTTTTGCTTAAAAGTGGTTTGCGCATACTACAGGTATCTACTATATGACCATCTTCCTCTACCTTTTGAGGTACCTTTCTTCTGAGTTACACAGTATTTTGCAAATGTGGGCCACAGAATACTGATCATGACAACAAAGGCCTTTACATCCACTAGCGCTATTGCTTTTCTTTCTTAAACAGATCTTTTGTCTTACTGTGGGCAAGAGGGGGGCATCTCCCAACACATACTATATGGTTTGCCCTGCAGTTGTCCCCATTGCCACCCTCACACTAACTTTTCAATTTCTAACACCGTAACACAAGTATGCCCATAAGCTGTTTAAGATCAAAACAAACAATAGCGCTTTTAAAATGAGGGTAAGCTGTAGTGTGTAGCGTACCTGAACACCTCACTCACTCAGTGCTGCTGCTACTGACGCACTGCTAACCATAACAAGGTTTAGTTATAGTGGTTTGTGTGTTATGTAATGTTGCTCACTAAACGGAGATCATCTAACAAAATGGGCAAGTCTGCACACAAACATTATTCCCCCTTTACTGCCAAATTGGGATTATATCACCCATGATAGGATTAAATATCTACTTTTATGTGAGTCAAAGTTTATCCACTTGCTCCGTGTGAAAATTCTTTAGTACTTTTCAGTACGTACTATATAATCTCACTCCTGCTACCACACACACACACATGAACCTCTGCGAACTCACTGTCCCCGTGCTTTATAACAAGAAACTAATTAGACATTTTCTCATCAGGCATGTTCTGTGCCTCTCACCTGTCAATCACTCTCTTTACACTATAGCACATGTCTATGCTCCCACCATCACAATTACTCTCTGTGCTACATTTTTATTGATTGCATCATTTTATCGTAATGTACTGTACAGTATAAACCACATTTTCCCATGGTGTAAACGAAACATGGGTTTTAACCACAGGGCTCTTTCATTTCTTCTTCATTTCTTCACTGATCACAGTATTAAGAAGGAAATGAAAAAAGGAAAAAGAAAAAAAAAAAGTGGTGCAAAATATTGGGCAACTTTTTTGGCCCGAAAAGGCTGAAGTCACACAGGTAAGAAATGAGAAGACAGGTGGAGACAGGCAAACAGATGATCCTGTTGTAGTTCCAGTTGGACCTCATGGTATGATTTTATTGTCTGTTCTTATAAAAAATGACGTTTTACATTCTATATTTAAGGCTAAACATAAAACGTAATTAACACTAGCATGCTTTGTTTGAAAAAATCATAGATCACCTTCCATGGTATCATTTAAAAACATACTGTATGTTAACTTCACGCTTCTCAGTGTGGCAGTCTTGGATTCCATGTCTTTCAAAACAGTAGTTATTTTATAGTGTCATATGTCTTTTATTGAGTGTGTTGAATGGTTTCAGCAAGCATGTACATGAACAAAGTAGGTATCCAGGTAATTATCACTGCCCCTGGGGGTTATCTGTTCAAAGAATCACAGATACAAACAGTTGAGGCCAAAAGTGTACATACACAAAGAGTATTCAATTAATTTCATTTTTTTATACAATCCCTTGTAGACATATTAATTAGTAAATCACTTTGTTCTCATCACAGGTAATTATAAAGCAGTCAATTAGGATCGGTCTTAACACATTAACACATTTTAACACATTACAGTGTGTCAGATGTTTGCTGACTTTGTCTTTAAACAGTGTGGAAGATTTCAGACATTTGTAATGACATGTACACACTTTAGATTTGCCAGGTGTTTTAATGAGGAGTTAATGGGAAATGCACATAGTGCTGTTAAAGGGCCTCACTTTAAAGGGCCTCACGCCTTTTGCTCTGGATGACATTTGAAAATACAAGCAACTCAGTCAAAACCTCAGAAAAAATGGCTCGTTGACCCTCGATTCTTCATAACAAGATAAATTTACTATAGGAGTGACTGTAGTTTACAGGTGATCTTTAGGTTTTTAGAGGACTGTTCAATGTAACAGCTTAAAAGGTAAGACTTTTACTCTATAAAACACCATGCCAACTGTGAAGCATGGGGTGGCCCTCATGAACAAGTAGAATGTTAAAACTTGGTCACATTGTAATTGTCATAGGTCTATTGGGTTCTAGCAGAATCTCTAATGATGTAATAAAATGTCTTAAATGTGCAAGTGAAATACTTTACAGACATGACCTGAATCTTATGCAAAATGTGTGGACCAAACCCAAATAGCATGTCTGAGAAAAGTATAACTCACTTGAGTTACAGGTATATGAAGTATTTCAGAAAGAATGATTCATGAGTTTGATTGAAGTTGCAATGGCACTAATTGTAACAAATTGTATGTACATGTTTGATCCACTGAAATGTGGATCTAATAGATAAAATCTAAAGGAAATAAATTAGATACCCTAATTAGATGACATAACAACATAAATGTGTGCTAATATGAAATATAGGAATATATACACTGCCGTTCAAAAGTTTGGGGTCACTTGCAAATTTCTTTGTTTTTGTTTAGTGATATATTTTCTACATTCTACAACAATACTGGGGATTTCAAAACTATGAAATAACACATATGGGATTAGGTCATTACGTAACAACAACAAAAATAACAGGTAGTTGTTATTTTAAGACACAGAGGCCAGCCTTTCTGTAATAGTTCTTGCAAGAACAGTATTGTCAAGTGCATTTGCAAAATCCGTCAAGCACCATAATGAAACTGGCTCTCATAAAGGCCATCCCAGGAGGGCGAGACCAGAACCTACCTCTGCCGCAGACAAGAAGTTCATTTAAAGTTATCAGCCTGAAAAATGACCAATTAACGGCACCTCAGATTAGAAGCGTTATGAAGTCTTTACGGAGCATAAGTAGCAGAAACATCTCACTATTAACTGTTCAAAGGCGATTAATGCACTTTTTGAACACCTTTAGCATTCCTTTACAATGTAGAAAGAACTAAGAATCAGAAACGATCATGGAGTTAGAAAGTGACCCCAAACTTTTGAACGGTAATGTGTATCAAAGCTTGAGTTTAAATTGGCTGTAGACTGGGGGTGTGTAATATTTTGGCCTCATTTGTGTGTAAATAATGATATGAATTCTAAATTACTGACTTTAGATATGGATGGGAAGGACTTCTACATATTTATTCTTTCGTTGTGTTTTTTTCTCAATTATCTGCGTAGGGAGTTTAATTTCTCTGGTTTTATTTTTATTTCCTGGTCAATCAGCTTTAGTCAGTTCAGGCCATGACCATGATGATGGATTGTTGCTTTATACTGTGAGATTAGATGTACATTTTCCTCTAAGTCTTTGAAGTTGTAGCAATAAACTTTTCAAAGATGAACTTTGATATATGTTTTTATTTCCTGATGTTTAGGAAATGCAAGTCAGCATTTTGAGTCACACCTATACATGCAGGTCAGATACACTTTTTTTTCCTTACTTGCACATCCTGTAATCCTTAGTAATCATCAATTAATTGTTGTAGCATTCCGGACCCAGAGATACCATAATCATGTAAGCTTTTAAATTTAGATATTTATTTAATCAGCACTTTAAACATTAGATTTTCAGTAATCAGATTATATAGCAGAGTGAAATATTTTACATATATAAAATCTATAAATCTATACCTCTAAATCTTTAAAGAATTTAATATAAAATGACTGATAAAGTGTTAACTCTAAGTCATATATGTATTTCTTCAACCACAGGTGGCAGATGTCACATTAAGTAAACCTACAGTGATAGTTAAATGATTATAATAATATATGATCATTATTGCCCAGCTATAATAAAATACTTTATCAGATAAACAGCAGTTATGGCCAGAAAAGCAAATATGAAAGTGAAAAGTGACTCATCAATAGTCAAACATTTACAGAGTTATTGCTGCAATATAGGACAAAAAATGGGTAAATTGTTTAAAATGAACATAACAAAAGTTATAAACTGATTAATCATGTTTTTAGATCAGACTATAAAAGGTAAACTAAAAGTACATTTTGTTGATGCTTTATTACCTAACTGCTAGTTCCTATAGTTGTACATAGCTGATCATGAAACAGAATGCATGTCAAATAATTAAATTGTTTCAAATGAATAAAAGTGGAATGTTTATTTACATAACGCCCAATACACAATATACACATAAAATACACACACTATAATCTCATAAGGAAATGACAAAATATTTGGTAAGGTTTCCTCCCACATTTCAGTGTAGGAATTATAATCGTTGTGAAAGCGCAAGCCATAAAATAGCATTTATAGATGGCTTTATCATTCAGTAACTAGGCCATATATCCTTCTTGCTCACACATGCATGGTCAGACCTGGGCACTGGGCCATAAGCAATGAACAAAACATTATACGGTGGTGATAGCAGCAAACGTACAGAGAGCGCTGAAAAGCCTGTTGCATCCTGATTGAAATGGACGCTGGGTAGCCTGCAGACCAAGATTGTCTAAGACAGTGGGTGGAACCGCGATGCTTGGATCACGGACTGGACACAGAATCCTCCTTTGAGCTTTTAGGTTCTCAGAGTGTTTAGCCTTTTTTAGGGCTGTAGGTAATGAAACAAAAAAAAGTTAACAGTTTTATATATATATATATTCATGAATATTTGGAAATGTCGGCTAATTTATTATCCTATATCAAACCTAATTCCTATCATTAGCCATAAACCCCGGTAATTCTATTACCGTATTTTGATGTACTTCTTCTCATCAATCTCTTTCATAAGATCCAACACCCATTTCTCCCCTGGTCTGGCACAAAACTGCTTACCCCGCTTGAGCTTGAATCTGAGGATCAAATAAAGATTATTGGCATTGAAAAGTCTGAATTTTTAAAACATGTTTTCATTGTTTTTTGGAATTCATTCTCTTGCTATACCCTGAATGACTGTGAATCCCAAATTGTGCATGATCATATGGGTAGTTTTAGTCTCTGTAACTCACACTATAGCGGGAAGATTGCATCCTCCATCCTGACGCTGTATTCTGTAACTCACTACTCTTTTCTTGGCAGCCCATTCAACTTTCTTCGCATATTTAAGGCAGCAGTCCTCATATGTACCTAAAACGAGACACACACATTGGACATTAAATAGGTCTTGAGTAAGATTATGTGATTATGTAAGATTATTGTTGATCCTTGTTAATAGGGAAGATCAACTTCCAGATTTCCTTTAGATGAAAGAATCACAATCTGAACACAATCTGTGTTTTGTTATGCTGCATTAGAACAGAACAGATGTCTTTTACATGGCAAAGAATGCAATCAGAAACAAACAATACGCTGCATCTCTATTCACTCTTGAGAAACTAATATAAAGAAGTAGAAATGAACATCATGTACACTTTATTTCTTTCAGGGGGAAAAAAATTCAAGAGGAGTAATGCAAATGAAACTTTGACCACAGCTTACAGCAGGTGCTGGTTATCACCGAGTAGGAACGTTTGATTTACAAACATCCTTGAGTAGATAGGAAATCAACCATCTGACTTTAGATTATGTCTCACAGCGCCAGCTGTGTTGATTAAATGCACAAGAGATTTAGTAAACTTAGGAAGAAATTTATGACCTCCAAAAAGTAAACCTTGCAGCTATTTACCATAGGAAATAAACATAAACCAGTTGCGTAAGAGATATACTATATTATAATGCATATGAAGGTCATATAAAGAAGCCTTTTCTCAATGGAGAAAATGATTTACGCAATACATAGAGCACATGGCAATTACCTTGCGCAAGGCTGAAGTAGAGGACACTGAGGAACACGAGGAAAAAGAGCAGGCTGAATCGCATGGCTTAAGGTTATGTATCTGTAGAAACACATGGAAAAGTTGTATTTTTCAGGATTATGCGTGCTGCCGTAAAAAGCTTAACACAACTCTCAATTTCCACATGCATTATTATTTACATCTGTAAACTTGCATCATACAGTAAATGATTTCCAAAAATCTAAGCGTTTATAATAACACACAAACACATATATAAAAGTATATAAGGTGCACAGATTTTGTGATCTCAAAGTCCAAAGTTCATGTTCAGTATCAAGTGTGATCCTGTGTTTATGGTTTATCAAGGCAACGTTTCCCTAAAATACAACTTTTATAAAATCGAAATCATTACTCTCACTGGAATTGTTTTTTACTATTTACTATAAGTGAGTGATATCATAGAGAGAGTTGCAGTAAAAACTCACATGCAATAAATCATCTGGAATAAACACTAACACAATTATGTATTACAATACCTATTACAAGGTACATTTTGAATGGTAAAATTTCATGATATATTTACCTGATTCAGGGTTGAGAATTAACAGAGGTTGCAGCGGGTCTCCAGAAGTCTGCTCACCTCTTCAAATTATGCGCTTTTATAAAGAGGCCAGTGCTGACACCTGAGACAAGTGTAGAACACACCTCCAGAGTCATAAAAGTGATACTTTCACTTTCCTGAATCTATCTATCTATCCATCTATCCACTATCTATCTATCTATCTATCTATCAGAATAGTTACGGTGTAATTTTTATCATTTTAATTTTTTTTACATTTATTTTACTGTTTTCCGATGCTAAGTGTTAATTTTCATATTCTGTATCTGTATTGTTAGTGCTGCCAGAGTGAGAGTTTTTCTCACAAATTAAATAGCCCAGAAAAGACAATGCTATATATTAATTTACCTGTTTATGTCAGCACTTCAAAACTTTCCCATGCTTCCATGTATACAATACATACTCTCAATGCATATGCATTTACATTTCCGTTTAAACAATCCCATCAAATTCAATTAGTTCATCATTTGCTGATATTCTTACATGATATACAATGTAGTTAACCCTTACTATATGTGTTTGTTTGAATGTAGTCAATAAGTCACAAGAAACTGAAAAAAAGTTTTCCTGCACTGAGTACAATGTGCACACCGGACCCTACTCCAGTAAAAATCTGTTCAGTAGGCAGGAGTGAGCAAAGACTTGTCTAAAATGAACCGTCTCCATTTACTTTCTAAAAAGCATGAATTTATAATCCGAAAAATCCTGTTAAGGCAAGTTTCTATGATTGGCTTATATTGACTGGATAAAGTGAACTAAGTTAGCATAGATTCTTTGCTGGTTCCAGGTTAGACTAGGATCAGTTGTTGTAGCTAACATTAGTCAAAGTGCAGTATTGAACTACTGATCGGAAAGTCTCAGGTTCAAACCCAAACACCATCAGTGTTGGGCCCTTGAGCAGGGCCCCTAATCCTTAACTGCTCAGATGTAAAAAAAAAAAAAAAAAAATGTTTACTTAATATGATTTTTTTATTAGATACACCTGTTCAAATAATAATTAATGCAAATATCTAATCAACCAATAAAATGGCAGCAATTCAATGCAATTAAGCACGTATGGTCAAGATGTAGGTCAAACCGAGCATCAGAATGGGGAAGAAAGGTGATTTAAGTGACTTTGAATGTGATATGCTTCTTCACAACTGCTGATCTACTGGGATTTTCATCAAATGTCATGTTGATGCCAGCGGACAGAAAAGAATGGCCGGACTACAGTAGTTCGATCTGTTAGAAAGGCAACAGTATCTCAAATAACATCTTGGTAGAATAGTGGTATACTAAAGAGGATCTCTGAATGAGATCCCTGAGGAAGACCACAGTGAGACTTGATTTGTGTTGCAACATTCAGATGTAAACAACATGAGAGCATGGTTTCATCCTGCCTTGTATCAACAGTTTATTCTGTGGGTAATGGTGTGTGGGATATGTGGGGGCGGACCAACTGAGCATGGTTTAAATACTACCTGAGTATTATTTCTAACCATGTGTATCCCTTTATGACCACAGAATAAAAGCATCTCAAAAGTGTTTTTCTGAACATTACAGTGAGTTTACTGTACCCAAATGGCCTCCACAGTCACCAGATCTCAGTCCAATACAGCAAATTTGGGACGTAGTGGAACCTGAGATCTGCATCATGGATGTGCAGCTGACAATCCTTCAGCAAGTGTGTGATGCTATTATGTCAATATGCAAAATCTCTCATATACGGTGTCAAATAAGTATTTGCTTATCAGCCAGATTTCTGATCCTGAAATACCTGTTATTTTGCTTCTAAATAGTCCAGCTACACTCTGTTTATGATTCTAAATTAGTAGCACTTGTTTGAGGTCGTTAGCTGTCATAAAGACACCTGTGCACCCCACAATCAGCTAAAGTCTAAGTAGATACATGGGTTATCAATGATGCTAAGAATGGTGAAGAATCAGCTCAGAACTACACGAGAGAAGCTGGTCAGTGAAGAGAGCTGGGAACATCGTTTCCAAGGCTACCATCAGAAATACACCAAGACGTCGTGGTTTAAAACCTTTTTAAAACCGGCAGGTTCCCCTGCTTAAGTCAGCCCATGTCCAGGCACGTTTAAAGTTTGCCAGGGACCATCTGGATGATCCAGAGAAGTCATGGGAGAAAGTGCTGTGGTTAGATAAGACCAAAGTAGAACTTTTTGGTCTTAACTCCATTCGCCGTGTTTGGAGAAAGAAGAATGATGAGTATCATCCCAATAATACCATACCTACAGTGAAGCATGGGGCTGGAAGCATCATGCTCTGGGGGTGTTTTTCTGCACAGGGGACAGGACGACTACACTGTATTAAGGAGAGGATGAACGGGGCCATGTATTGTGACATATTGGGCAAAAACCTCCTCCCCTCAGTCAGAGCATTAAAGATGGGTCGTGGCTGGGTCTTCCAACATGACAATGACACAAAGCACACAGCCAGGAAAATCAAGGAGTGGCTCTGTAAGAAGCATATGGACTATTTTTAAGCAAAATAACTGGTCTTTGAGGGTCAGAAATCTGGCTGATAAGTAAGTGTCAAATATTTATTTGACACAGTAAATCACAAATAATTTTTTTTTTTTAATCATACAATGTGATTACCGGATTTTTCTTTTTAGATTCTGTCTCTCACCATGGAAATGCACCTATGTTGAAAATTGTAGAACCATCCATTATTTCTAAGTAAGCGAACTTGCAAAATCACAGGGTGATCAAATACTTATTGACCTAACTATATATATATATATATATATATATATATATATATATATATATATATATATAAAATAATTTTTATGCATTTAAAATTTTATGTAAACATATCATTATAAATACTAATGAAATTAGATATACATATATCATTTTAAGTTTAGTAAAAAAAAAATAATGAACAGACTACTCTACTTTTATAAGTTTTATATACTGCATCATGCATTGTATTGGCAAAATGATATACAGTATATACACTACAGTCGTGTCCAAAGGTCTGGATGCACTAGTGTAAATGCTTTCTTTTGAAATAAACATTCATTTGATTTTCTTTTTTTATTAGTTACAGATGATATCAGCAAAAACTAGTTAATACTTGAGTTAAAAATATGTATTTGAATTTTAATATTTCTTACTACACCGTATTTCTTCCTTTCGCCTTAGTAAAAACATGAATCTGAGCTGTAATGGGTAAAATCTGACCATCCATGTTAGGTCGAAGCCATCACTGTGTGTCATCTGAAAGCAAGCATCAATTCAAGAGATAAGATTCTAAGCTTTTGAACAGAGGGGATAATTTACTCTTATTTAAATAAAGAGTCAGAAATAGTTTTACACTGAAAATTAGGAGAAAAAATTTAGAAAATTTTACTTTTTAAAGCTTTTCAAAATAAACTGAAAAGGTTGAAAAAAAGGTATAGGCCTATATTAAAAAGCAAATTTTCAAAGTAAAAAACTTTTGGACCTTTATTTATCAGAACTTTCTGGTCTGCATAATCAATACTCATAAATTGAAAATGATGTAAAATATATTTACAAAATATAATTTAATCAATTCTATTTTATTTTTATGACACATAATTACACCTTTCTTTCATCTGCAAATTAAAGGCAGTCACAATATGTTGTATAAAAATAGTTTTTGAAGAATAGTGTATTATTCATAGTAAGTTATAAATATTGTTATCCTTTAAGATTATTTTTTCATAATGTTTGTTTTCTTTCATTTCAGCCACCCATGAACAAATGATACACGAAACGAAAGTTAAGGCTTGATAGAAATATTGTGTAATAAATTGGACAGCCTACAATTATTTCGTAAGGATGAAAAAAACAAGACATATTGTTTTCTCAAGAAACAGTAGTTAATTAAAAGTGAAGAGTATAATATTGAAACCCAAATTGAAAAAACAATGAAATATTGTTTTCCAGGACCTCCAGTTTGTTTTGGATCTCCAGCTGATATTCTGATATTCCCTAATGGCTCCCTATAAGCCCTACCATATTTTCTTTTTATATCCTGTTTTATTTCTGTAAATAGTCAATATACTGGATCGTTGAAGGTTTCAAATATTGCATTGTTCTGACATCATTTAGAAAAAAGAAACAATAAAACAATTACCTAGAGCATATCACCAGCAATGGCAGCACGGTGGCTTAGTGGTTGGCACTGTTGCCTTGTACCTCCAGGGTCTGGGTTTGATTCCTATCTCGGGTTTGTGTGCACAGAGTTTTCTCCCCATGCTTGGTGAGTTTCCTCCAGGTGCTCCATTTTTTTCCCACAGTCCAAAAACATGCAGATTAGGCTAATTGGAGTTCCCAAATATTACCCATAGTGTTTAAGTGTGTGCCTTGCGATGGATTGGCACCTCATCCAGGGTGTACCCCCACCTCATGCATTAGTCTCCCGTACCCCCACATCATGCATAGGCTCCAGGCCCTCTGCATCCTGTCACCCTGTACACAGGATAAAGTGGTATAGATGATGAGTGAATAAGTGTGAGAGATTACCATCAATCAAATTTTAAAAAGCAAAAACATGTTTAACTGCATAAAATGGCAAGAATAAATATGATTTTTGGTACTTTTTTAATGCCTTGGTTGCTCTGCTTTTGCTGTACTTCCCCTCATAATTCAAGTCATGATTGATCCGGTTATCAATGTTGTTAGTAAAAGCACTGCTTTTTAGTCACAGAGACTACAATACGTTTCAACACCTTTCTTCACAACAAAGCCAAAAGAGTCACAGAACTGTTAATTTGACAACACTGGCATGCAAAAGCTTGTACAAAAATTCAAAAAGGTGTTAAGTAGGCATGTAGGCTAGCAGTTTGTAGGTCATGTAGGTCAGTATAGCAATCTCACCATTGCAATGAGGACCAACTGGCTGACCAGTAAATAAATATCAAAAGTGGAAAGTGTTTGTACAATATATTAGATCAGATCAGAGCAATACGGTCTGGTCAGTAAAATCATGAATGTCGGGTTATTAAAAACCGATCAACGAATATGTTACAATGTAGGCTATATAAAAATGTGTGAAATGCACTCATATTTATGCAGAGTTTCTGAAGAGTCATTAACCTCTTTCCGGGTCTTACATAACAAATGGCATTGCTGCAATATAAAGCATTCATGAGAAAAAAAAAGGAAGCTTTATAGAGACTGTATGAAACTTAATCGCAGCAAACGGTTCTGTTTCAACTTGCCAGAATGAGAAGCGCTTTCATTTGTGCTTTTTCTCTGAGTATCTGTGAGGATTGTCACCATTATGTGACGAGCCAGGTTAGCATTTCATATGCTCACATTTTTGAACATGCACCCTCTTGTAGAGGAGTGGTCCCGCCATGTTTCTTTTGCTTGGAGGCAAGCAAGAACGGTCTAACATTTTATTTTTATATCCCAAGGCTGTAACGTTAGCTTCTTTCGGCTTTGTCGAATGTCAACATGCCCTGAGCTATGGCTTTGTTTTCAGCAATGAAAGACGTGCATAAATGTTTGACCCAGACCTCATTTTGACAAGTAAGAGTCTACCATTAGTTTGGCTCAAATTTACTTGTAAGCGTTAACTAATTCATCTATGTTTCTTGCAGCCGCTTTAGACAAGTTAGGGTCGTGTTGGATCTGGAGGCTATCCTGGGAACACTTTGTGTGAGGTGGGGATGACAGTTCATGGCAGCACATCATGCACACACAGGCAATTTATCATAGACAATCCATTTACTGGCTGGAAGAAAAACGGAAAACTAAGTGGAAACCCGCATAATACATGTGAATCTTTATGCAGGCATTAACTTGAAATAAGGACAAAGCTTTTTAGCTTTACGTTTACTTTTGTACAGATTTGTTAGCATGATCTTTATTATTGATTTGATACATACACCAATCAATTTTAGTAAAGTAGTTTTGCTGGTCAATAGGGTTTTATTTTATAGACAACTCTCATATGCGTGAGTCTCATATGCCTTTGACCACACATAAGTAAATTAATCTTACAGAGAAATGTGAAATGTAACAGTGTTGCCTCTGCACCTTTAAATCGCATGGGAAATCCCGGACACCCTTTTGTCTCAGAGCTGTTTTCCACTGTTTTGGACTGTGAACTCTGTTTTCTTAAGGAAAAAAATATTATCATTTTTCCAAAAAAATGATAACAGGACAGCCATTTTTTTTATTACCGTGCTCCTGGACTGATTCATTGAAACTGATGAGGGAGATTCATTTCTCCCACATGCACACACATACAATATAACAGACTTTCGCCATTTTATACATTCAATTATACACTGAAAATATTGTATATATGTTGTAAATTTAAAGACCTGTAAAAATATTGTGTAAATGCTCCAAATTAGACACACATCTTATGCTATGTGGCCATAAAACATAGAAAACTATGCTTTTTTTGTCTGCCCAATAATTTTTAAGAAGTATTCCATTACAATTCCAGGGCTACATCAATGCTTTGCATGAGAGATGGTTTTTGGTAAAGGCTTAAAAAGCAAAGACTCTGTATTGTCCTTAACCATGTCAAATACTTGTTGCAGTATTTTAACAATTTTGCATTTTAGAATAATACATTGTTTCAGGTTTAATTCTTTTATTTGAAATCTAAATTGGCTGAGTTTAAACTGAATGACAATTAAAATGGTTGAAATATTTGAATTCAAAAAAGTTAGGGACACTACAGAAAAGGGCATGAAATTGTATTTATCAAATTTGTTTCTTTTTATCTGACAAAAATATAAGTGTCCATGCATATTTATAAAAAGTCTTACAAGACTTAAAAGATTGGCTGTCAGTCTAATACGTAATATCAATCATCTGGTTGTAATGTTATGGCTTACATTATATATATGCAGTATACTGTATATATGCATTTTTTTGGAGTTATTAGCTTTAACTTTAATATACACATAAACAAAAAAACCCAGAACACATTATAATCCTAACTTTCACATGATTTCCTTTCACAGTTATGTACTATAGATATCCACTGAATCATCACATTCTGTCTCATCAAAACATTAGGCTTATGCAAACATTTCTGTATGCCCTCGTTATCATATATCCAATCTTCAAACAAAGCTACTTGTGTTTCACGTGAGGATAACGAGGCATGGCCACATAGGTGGTATCCTCTATACCTAAAATAAATCTTGGCCTACTGCCTGCTGCTTATAATTATAATGCTTTATTGTTTTTAAACTTATTTTTCAAAGTTTAATTTGCTGTATTGTGTCAAATTTTCAAACATATCTTTCTTTCCCTATTTCCTTTTTGCTTAAAGCAAGATCTTTAATTGGATGTTTCCCAACGTTTTATATTATAACAGATATTTCTTATTCATTTTATATGGACAGTTTTATGTTTAAGGGTTTTTTAAGGGTATCTCCACATATTTTAATATCAAATGAGTTTGTTCAAGCAGGAGTTGCGGCACCTCGTGCTCATGGGTTGTTTAATCTCTCAGGTTGGGTCATGTTCTGATTGTTGCTAATATTTCTCAGATTTCGAGGTCTTTCTCTGTCATCAGCTCCTGCAGTGAGGCCTGTTGTTTGGTCATGTAGCCCCTGGTTACTCTGTGAATGGCACTTCACAATCCCTGTCCAGGATGGCTCTATGATAGTCCTGCTGAGGTTTAAACCCTCACATTTTCCTTCAGTGAAGCAAAATGCCCTACGTGACTACAAGACCTATTTTGGGTAATTTTAGTCTTGACACTTTACTTATAACTTGCTGAGTGATTTTAAAAACATATTTACCTTTTTCTTGTTTATGCTTCAACATGTCGCCAGTGGTTCTGACAGTTTTTGGGCACAACCCAAAATATACAAATAAATTTTTATTTATTTTAGGGAGCCTGTGATTATTATAGCCTAAGTTTTTTGGATTCGGCTTATTATTCTGCTGTTCTGCTGATATATCTGCCAAAGATCAAACCCTTCCTGAGATTCATTTCTGCTTATCTCAGTTGTAAAGAGCTGGTATTTGAGTTTCTGTAGCCTCTCAGGCAGCTTAAAACAGCCCCACTCCACTCTTCCCAGCCCTAACCGTTGCCATGACAACAAAGTATTCTAGCATGGAGGCTCTTTGACCTTTTAGGCCGGATGCTATATATTATAAATATAGTTGCAAGCAACAATGAGTGGGCCCAAGCACCCTGCGCCATCGCCACAGTATGTTAAGACCTACAAAAAGTCATCGCCGCCCGGGTGCACAACTTACACACTTCACACACTCAGTTTAGGTGTGAAAGAGAGATGTAATTGTGTGAGTGTTAAAATTTGTGATGTGTGTGTGTGTGTAGAATAGGCCGGAATAAAAGCATCTCACTATGATGTTAATCAATGTGATGTCACTGAATATAATGTCACCCACACAGAGAGTTATTAATCACATTTCAGCGCAAGTTTAAGGCATTGTCACGGCTGACCTGTCTGAGATATCAAAAATCCCTCTACAATTTTGCATCCTCAATGTCTTTAGATCACATTGGCCTGTTTTTTTTGCGAAATTCCCTAGAAGGAGTTTATCAAAATCAAACGGGTGTGTTTTTGTGAACGGCCCAAAATAACTGGCCTCCTGTTGAGTTGAGCCATGCAGTGACATGCAGTGCAAAAGTAGTTTGGCTCAATGAGCTCTAAATGTGCATACGTGCAAGTGTGTATGAGCTATGCAGCAAAATCTCTTGTGAGGGCCCCTGAGGGCCCCATGCTATGCCTGTGGCCCAGACTCTCAAGCATCCTAATGGCAGCGGATAGCAACCTGTCTGCCAATTTTCATGAGTGTTTGAGCATGTTGAGACCCCCAAAAAGCCCAAAAGGTTGGAAAAAAAAAGAATCCTTAGAAAAACAAGAGCGTCCTGGACACCCTATAGTGCTTGGGCCCTAATAAGCCATGTATACAGTAAGTGTGTCCAAATCACATGATGTCAATTCTGTAGCCCATAAGAACCTATTATGACACGGGTGTCACAATCCCCTTTGGATGTTCTGGAAAAGTTTCTTCTTTAGCTTTAATCTTTACGCTTGATTTCATCGATTTCATATCTAATTAAAACCTGGGGCAGTCATGTGACAATTTGTGTACCCATGACAAAATTTCTGAAATGGTCGTGTGCCTAGGTAGCACTTGTCACAGAACTGGCTAATTTTAAAAAGCTTTATTTTTGTTACTAAAATTAAGGTTCATTCCATATAAGCCTTCTAATAATTAAATAGCATGTGTCTTGACTTTTTTAAACAATTTCCTACGAACCTGGGGGAAAGATTTAACGTTTTGTGTGGAAGTGTACCTAAACAAAAGTTTCCCTGTCAGAAGAAGAATTATCCAAAATGACCCACTAAAGAACCATTATAAATTTCCAGTAATTACAGAGTGTCTGTTTAATCTTAACCACCAGCTGGAATCATTTTTTAAATGTCATTCAGGTGAAAATTGTAGTCATACCGTATTTTGATGGGTTCATTAAAGCTTCTTCAGTCAAACATGCAGCTTAAAACATGTCATTGTAGTTCTTTTATCCCTTTTAACTGCCAGGTGCTGTAAGAATAATCACTTGGGCACCTGCTTACGCATAGCTCTTTCAACAGGGTCTCTTCTTCTTTGTCTTTCGGCTGTTCCCTTTCAGGGGTCGCCACAGCAAATTATCTGCCTCCATCTAACCCTATCCTCTGCATCCTCTTCTCTCACACCAACTAACTTCATGTCCTCTCTCACTGCATCCATAAATCTCCTCTTTGGTCTTCCTTTAGACCTCCTGCCTGGCAGTTCCAACCTCAACATCCTTCTACCAATATATTCACAATCTCTCCTCTGAACATGTCCAAACCACCTCAATCTGGCCTCTCTGACTTTATCTCCAAAACATCTAACGTGGGTTGTCCCTCTGATAAACTCATTTTTGATCCTATCCATCCCTGTCACTCCCAAAGAGAACCTCAACATCTTCAGCTCTGCTACCTCCAACTCTGCCTCCTGTCTTTTCTTCAGCGCCACTGTCTCTAAGCCGTAGAGCATCGCTGGTCTGTCCGGCTAAATATTTACATTACTGGCACTTATCACATCACTTATATGATGTGATATTTTGCATTACAATTTTTACTTATAATTCGATAATGCTACTGTGCTTTACAATTTTATGCATTTAATGTACAATATATACATTTTGTTGCATTAAACTTGAAAAAAAAAAACATCAGTAAATAAGTTTCAATGAATTACAGGTTGATGAATCTGGTGCCGGTAACAGGAATTGTAGGCATAATGCAGGATTACTCCCTGGATATAAACATCTGTGCTTTTATTCTCCAACAGGGTTGATTTGGAGTGGGCGATTCATCTACCAGCATGTTTTAAAAGATTAAAGGAAATTGGAGTGTCCATTAGAATCCCGCATGAACACTAGGAGATATGTGAAAACCAACAAAAAAAATTACCTGAGCTCAGAATCAGAACCGAAGACCCTAGTGTTATGCTACCCTGTACAAATCATGATTCATATAATCCTGGTATTTGACCTTTAAATATAAACTATAATTTCCTGGCCTGTATTTGCAATTAGACTGACCTAATTCAAGCCTATATTTAAAACTATTTTAAGTAAAAAGCAACACTGTGCTGCTTACTCCCTACGGTCCTGCAGATTACATTAACTGGCACATCCAAATTGCCCATGTGTGCTTTTGTGCCCAGTGATGTACTGCCACCCTGTCCAGGGTGCCACACCACCTTGTGCCGCGAGTCCCCTGGTGATAAAATCCAGGTCTTCCATGACCATAACTGGGATAAGCAGCATAGAGAGTGAGTGAGTGAGTGAGTGAGTGAGAGAAACCCGTGGCCTATATGTACTGTACATA
Organism: Clarias gariepinus; assembly: GCF_024256425.1. Lineage (NCBI taxonomy): Eukaryota > Metazoa > Chordata > Actinopteri > Siluriformes > Clariidae > Clarias > Clarias gariepinus. Next base: position 16,830,476 of record NC_071124.1, read on the forward strand.
TAGGCCACTGGTTTCTCATCCATATATTCACCTCTGAATATACACTTTTTTTTATATTTATCATACTTAAATTATTGAGCTCATTAAAGTAATTTAATATGAAACAAGGAAACAAATCTTTAATGATTTCTTTATTTAAAGGCCTGATTACTGCCAGACCTGTTGAATCAAAAACTCACTTGAATACAGTCTGTCTGACTAAGTGAAGCATGCTAAAGGATCTTAAAAAGCAACAACGATTTAAAGGAATTCAAGAACAGATGAGAAACAAAGTAATTGATATGTATCAGTCTGGGGATTAACAAAAATTTTATAAAAAGAACAATGATATATGAGTCAAACATGGTGGTGGTAGTTTGATGGTCTTGTGATGCTTTACAGCTTCAGGACCAGGACATTTTGCCATATTTGATGGAACCTTAAACTCAGCGCTCTGCCAGGAAATCCAGAAGAAGAATGTCCGGCCATGAGTTTATGATCTCAAGCTCAAGCACACATAACCCTCAAGGGTTATGCAGCAGGACAATGATGTGATATACACCAGAAAGTTCACCTCTGAATGGCTCAAAAAAGCTAAATTAAGGTTTTGGAGTGGCCACGTTTCTACAAAGAAGAGTGGGCCAAAATTCCTCTGCATGATGTGAATTGCCAGTTATCGCAAATGCTTGTTTGCAGTTGTTGATGCCAAGGGTGGCAACAACAACTGCAGTTATAACAACCAGTTATTAGATTTAGGGACAATTATTTTTTTACATGAACAGGCAGGTGGGAACAATTTTTTTTCCCGCTAATAAATGAAATCATCATTTAAAAACTGCATTTTGTATGTATAGTACTCGTGTTATATTTGTGTAATACTGTATTAAAATTTGTTTGATGATCTGAATCATTTAAGTGTGACAAATTTGCCAAAAAAAGAAAAATAACGGCACTTTATTTTCAACCCTTCTGGTGGCCCACAATCATGGAACTATTTTTTTCACCCAATAACCGTATATCATTTGGCACAGCACTGAAAAAATACAAATCTGAAGTTGGCATCCACTACTCTGTTTGCCACTTAAGTTCAAACCCCTGTCTTGATGGATTAATTGCAGTGAATGCTTTATGACAGTGAAAGCTCTCTCACAAAAGATCTTTGGAAAGATGATGGTCTGTTGCCAAGCACACTTAATATGTGTGCCTAAAAAAACAAATTCATGATCATTGTCCTCCACATTCCATCAGTTAAACATCACATATCACTCTTGTATTTCTGCAGACAACCAGCGATCAGCTAGTGATCAGGTCTGCTTTAAGGATTGAGACTGACTTAAAATGATCTAATTTTTCTTTATACGATGTGTGAAAGAATCATGTTTGACAGTATGTCTGATCGAATGATAAAAAATATTGACAGACAGATTACAAGACAAGCTTTAATGACAACAATACAAGAAAATCTGACCAAATATAAAATGTCCATTTGACAGATTTAACAAGAGGTTTAAAGAAAAAAAAATGTAACATGGATTAAATTGTCTGTCTGTGTCTACAGTATAAGTGTACTCTTTATGCTACTCTCTCAGCCTTCTTTCATTTATTCATTATTTTTGTGTAAACAATGTTAAAATTTGTCAGCATTGTACTTGGACTAGATCCTAGATCTTGTAATTGTAAACATCTGATGGATTAACGAAGGAAGAAAAGAAAGAAGCAGTTGGACATTGTCCTAAAATATGGTGCATCAATAATACAGGATAAAATAAAACCGGATAATCCTATTAAAGGAATAGTTTTTGTGTATAGTACTTTGCTTGTTTCATATTCACAAATGCACGAAACTGTTTAAGAAATTCCAGCTCATGAAATAAACACAAAAATATTTTTCATTTACCGTAATTGTTTAGAGTGTATGAGCTGTTTGTTATAAGCAAGTGTGAGGGAGCTTTGACCTCTGCTGGAGACGTTCTTGAGCAATGGAAAAAGCACTTTGACGAACTTCATACCCCGGTGGATATGAAAACTTTTTCTGGTGTTTTAAAGTCCATCAGTGTGTTCAAACTAGTGTGTAGTGGTGGCTCAAACTGGTAAGGCTTTGGGTTACTGATCGAAAGGTTGAGGGTTCAAGCCACAGTTGAGCCCTTCAGCAAGGCTGACCCTGTATCCTACAGTTCCTTTTTTACTTTGTTCTGTCAGGTTTTGACCACAGTTTTTCCTTCATCATTTTTTCATCTTTTTTTGTATCATACTGTATTAAAATTTGTTTGATGATCTGAATAATTGTAGTGTGTCAAATATGCACACATTAAAAAAAAAACATTTTCACTGCACTTCATTTTCAACCCTTCTGGTGGCCCACATTTATGGAACTATTTATTTCACCCAATCACAGTATATCATTTGGTGCAGCAATGAAAAAATACAAATCCGAAGTTGGCATCCACAACTGACTGGCCACCGCCATCCACTACTGGCTGACCCTCCACTCTGACCCTGGCTTCCTTACTGGGATATGCTAAAAAAAAAAAAAAACATTTTTCTGTAATGTACATGTGACAAGTAATCAAAGCTCAATCTAAATGGCAAGACTGCAGAACACAGCTTCAGTTGCAGGGCTTTAAGGGCACCTTTGTTGGCAATGTTGAAGGCACTGGACAAGTTCTGTCTGTTGGTATTCTGTCAGATTCCTAAGAGTTCTGTATGTCACAGATTGTCCAGGAACAGTGGACCAGACAGACATGTCTTTCTGCACAGCTTTTAAAATAAAGTTTATTGTCTACCATTCGAAATTTGTTTAATTATTTATCTGGTTAAATCTTAAATGTAGAGTGATATCATACAATAAAAAACAAAAAAATTTACTTTGTCTATTTTCTAACTCACGTGTTGCCATACCACTGCACCAATCCACCCAAACGCATTTTAATATCAAATACAGCTATAACAAATGGTAACAATGGTTAGGACAGAGATGAATGTCACAATGTAGATCAACAAAATAACAGAGTTTACTTTTTATTCTAATGTAGTACAATAAGATAGTTTTATGCTTCTTTGCCCACAAGCATAAACATACATTCTTTTTGTTCCAAAATTTATGGACCTGGCTGTATCTGAGGTCCCCTTAGAAATATTAATGGATCAAATAACGCTTCTTCTAGTGTAATATGATAAGTAACATGCCGGACCCCTGAAACAGGGTTTTAGTAATCTGTACCTATTTACAGTAGCTGTCATATGACTCAGCGATTTGGCAAACGTGGACACCTGGCAGCTTTTGTGGTGGTGAGAACTGCATGTTTGTGTACATTTTTAATAAGTGCCCCTTAATTCATGTCAGTGCTCATCAGCTCCTCAAATATACACATTTAAATTAAAAGAGGATTTGGCCATAGTTAAAACATAGTTTGTGAAACAAAGTTGTGAGTTTTAATAGGCTACAATGTAGTGCTAATTTACTACATTGTTATTGCCAAAAACTCTTTTAGTACACAGAAAGACTTGTTAACTGTCACTTTGTTGAAAACATGCTTGCACCTTCTCTAATTTGTGCTTCAATCAATGCATAACACTTCAATACAGTGCTCTGGGATGTAACACAATACGTTCACAGTGTTTCACTTTTTACACATTTTACTATGTTACAGCCTTATTCCAAAATGGATTAAATTCATTATTTTCCTCAAAATTCTACAAACACCACCCCATAATGACAATGTGAAAGGAGTTTGTTTGAAATTTTTACAAATTTGTTAAAAATAAAAAAAAATAAAAAAATCACATGTACATAAGTATGCACAGCCTTTGCCATGACACTTAAAATTGAGCTCAGGTGCATCCTGTTTCCACTGATCATCCTTGAGATGTTTCTACAACTTGATTGGAGTCCACCTGTGGTAAAATCACTTAATTGGACATGATTTGGAAAGACACACCTGTTTATATAAGGTCCCACGTTAACAGCGCATGTCAGAGTATTAACCAAGTCATGAAGACCAAGGAATTGTCTGTTGACCTCGGAGACAGGATTGTATTGAGACACAGGTGTGGGGAAGGGTACAGAAAAATTCTGGCAGCATTGTAGATCCTGATTCTAGGAGTTGAAATTGAAGAAACTTGTAACCACCAGGACCTTTCCTAGGAAGGTGACCAAGGTACATACCTGGGAGTGTACTTGGACAAAAAACTGGACTGGACTAAACATGTGGACATCGTTTACAGGGAGGGTCAGAGCCGTCTCTATTTTCTGAGACGACTAAGGTCCTTCAACATCTGCCGGACGATGCTGAGGATGTTCTACGAGTCTGTGGTGGTCAGTGCCATCATGTATACTGTTGTCTGCTGGGGCAGCAGCCTGAGGGTCATGGACATTAACAGACTCGGCAAGATCATTAAGAAGGCCAGTCAAGTTGTAGGAATGGAATTGGACTCCTTCAACAAGGTGTTGGAGAGGAGAACATTGGGCGAAAATAAGGAGAAAATAAGGCCAATACTTGACACTCCTTCACACCCACTACACTATATGATAAGCAGCCACAGGAGCTCATTTAGCAACAGGCTAAAACTTCCACGCTGCGCAACTGAGAGACACAGGAAATAATTCCTGCCGGTCGCAATAAAACTATTTAACTCGCATATCTGATCACACCAAACCATAAACCACACACATATGCACAATTCACCTTAATAACCATGTATACTGTGTATACGTCTGTTGATAATAACAATGTCAATATAATTTAATGTCCATATAATTGCTGCTATAGGTTTTACTTTTATTGGTTATTTGACTATTTTTTTAATTATTTGTATTTAATTTTTATGTTTATATTATTCTATTTTTATTATTTTTATTTTAATTACTTTATTGTTTTATTTTTATTTAAATCTTCTTTACCATCTTTATATGTCAATATAATTTAATGTCCATATAACTGCTGCTATAGGTTTTACTTTTATTGGTTATTTGACTATTTTTTTTATTATTTTTATTTAATTTTTATGTTTATATTATTCTATTTTTATTATTTTTATTTTAATTACTTTATTGTTTTATTTTTATTTAAATCTTCTCTACCATCTTTATATGTCAATATAATTTAATGTCCATATAATTGCTGCTATAGGTTTTACTTTTATTGGTTATTTGACTATTTTTTTTATTATTTTTATTTAATTTTTATGTTTATATTATTCTATTTTATTTTAATTACTTTATTGTTTTATTTTTATTTAAATCTTCTCTACCATCTTTATATGTCTTTATTTTCATCAGGAGTTTGTTCTGTAATGAAAGAGAATTTCCCCACGGGGATCAATAAAGTAATTCTGATTCTGATTCTGATTCTGAAGAACCCGATGGTCATTCTGAAAGAGCTCCAGCATTTCTCTGTGGATAATGGAGAACATTCCAGAAGAACAACCATCTCTGCAGCACACCACCAATCAGGCCTGTATGGTAAAGTGGCCAGACCGAAGCCACTCCTCAGTAAAAGGCACATGACAGCCACCTGGATTTCGCCAAAAGGCACCTGAGGGACTCTCAGACTATTTTTTTAAGCACATTTGGCACCAATTACAGCTTCAAGTGTTTTTGAGTTTGATGCGATCAAACTGCAGTAGGTGGGTCCTTAAACAAGACCCTTAAAATTCACCACAGTTGTTTTTTCCTGTTTTTTTTTTTTGTTGTTCTTTAAACACTGTCAGCTAAATGAGCAAATGTACTGATTTAGATGTTCATTTTTACTATACCTCCAGTCGATGGTTTATACTTCTGTTTCGATGGTCTTTCATCAGTTTTTTATTATTTTCTACATAGTAGAACAATTTTAAAGGCATTAAATTATGAAGTATCTCTGTCCAACTTTCCTGCGCCGGTCCTCAGGAGAACCTGATTCATCACAAAATTAGATGGTTGTAAAATCAAAGTTCTTGAAGGTTTCAGGATGGTCTGACTTTTTTTTTTAAAGCAATGATGGACTGTTGTTATTGTTGTTTTTTTATTACAAATTTCTTATGAGTTATTTCATATTTATGATGTCTTAACCTTTGTTCTAATATGGAGAAAGAAAAAAAAAAGGAAAAACCATGATTAGAATTATCAGGTGGATTAGAATTGTATCAAAACTTTTGACTGGTACTGTTTGTAATATTACAATACTTTACTGTAAATATGGATATTGTATTTTCTTTTACAGTATCCTGTTGCCACTAAATTGCTGGTACTTGTACAGATGCTGTAAAAAAACTTGATGTCTTTGTTGCATCCCACAAAACCTTTTTATGTATTTTCTGTTTTGTTTCAAATAATATATTCATATTTTATTGCCTCCCTAATCCATGCAATGTTTAAAGTTTTTGTTTTAATTTTGATAATTACAGTTAAATTAAACATCCAGTATCTTAGAGTGTATATAGGAGTGTTGACTTGACAGTTGTTTAGAAAATAAGGAGCATAAGCCACAGAAGGTCATCCCTGAAATGTCTGGCTGTTCACAGGGTGATTTATTGAAGCACTGGAAGGGACAAATGTGATTAATGCAGCCTTGTGCAGAGGAACTTGCGAGAGCTTCATAAGGAGTGGAGTGAGGCTGTAGCCAGTGCATTAAGAGCCACCATGTAAAGTCATCTTCAAAATATGAGGGACAATTGTTGCATTTCTAGTATCAAAGCACTTCTGAATTAGAGACCATTTCGGAAGCATTATACCTGTGCTAAGGAGAAAAAGCGCTAAACCGCTGCTCAGTGCTCCAAAGTGCCTTTTGATATAAACGTACATTTTGCATTTCATTTGAAAATTAAGGTTCCAGAGACTGAAGGAAGAGTGGACCAGCACAGCATCCAAGTTGCTTACACAATTAATGATGATTTGGAATGCCATGTCATCAGCTGGTCCACTGTGATTCATGAAGTATTCATAGCGTTTCACTTTTGATACATTTTAACAGACTGAACGCGTCCATGCCATGGCTTTCTAAAGGAGCCCTGATCAAGTACTGAAAGCATAAATGAATACACTATTCCCAAGCTGGACATTTCTGTATTCTAAATACTTTTTTTGATTGATCTTAGGAAATATTCAAATAGTTTGATGTACTGGATTTTTAAATATTTGACTTTACATATGGTGAATGTAGAATATAAGAGTAATTAAGAACAGACTTATTTCTTTTAGTGTTAAATAGCATATTTTAGTGATTTCCCTTTTCTTAATAGGTCATGTTCTCGAATTAACCACTGTGTCTATCTATCTATCTATCTATCTATCTATCTATCTATCTATCTATCTATCTAGGAATTTATGTTTTTATAGAAATAACATAATACAACGAACAAACAAAAACAGACAACATGCTTTAAATAATGGTAATCCTTACAAATAATATAGGGATAACTGTGAAATAAAATAAATTAACAAATTCCTAAAAAAAATGTTTATTATTATATATTAATAGTTATTCCAAAGAAATACATGAAGTAAAACATAAATATTTATATAAGCTCCTGTCTGTACCTATCTATTCCATCTAGCTCTTCCAAGTAAATCAAAAGCATTCACAGCTTGATTATACCTGTGGTTGATTAGCAAAGAGTCAGCAGCTCTAACCCCATCACTTCACACATTTTCTTTTATTTACAAGGGATTTGTGAAGTTATTTCTCTGAACATGTGGGTACATGGGCTTTGCCCGAGGGTTGTGTCAGTTGTACCGCACACACGCTGTTAACTCTAAGAGGCATATCCTTATCGCATACACTTAATCCCTCTCCTTTTCTCCCTTTTGATTATTTGTTGCATATACAGAAATGCCAAAAGTCCTCAGGATGATTTATAAGGCTGTTTTTGTTAAAGATCGTTTTAAACATCAAGGCCGTTTAAGTACTGCAAAAAAAAAAAAAAAAACCTAAGTATTTTAACACAACCAAATAACTATGTTCTATTACAAAATAGTATAATTATTGGTTTGTTCATTTATTCATTCATTTTGGTAACCACTTTTATACTCACAGTTGTGAGGTGTGATGGTCCCTGGGAGTACTGGACATCAGATGTCAACTGACATCTAAGGAAGAGATGATCTTTAAGAAAAAAAAAACATAGACTTCAGAGGCTTAAAAGATTGTACGCAGAAATTGGGTCTTATAGTCGAGCCCTGAACAGGCAGAGTCACGTTTGAGCAGGTGTCTCAGTGCTCCATGTACAGCCCGTGGGACATGTTCTGAAAAGTCAATTGCTCAGTTTCAATCAATTTCATGGTCTATAAGCTTATCTCTTTGTGTTGTTTAACATAAAACCTTGCCATTCTCTTGAGTTAAGGAAGATCTGAGCTATGTTACCATGTTATGATCATTTTGCTCAATTCAAACTGGGACTCGAGATGAAATTTCTCGTGAATGAAAGCGTAAAACTGACCAAAGACTTCTCTCACAGTAGGGTGAATGACCATCCCAGCCAAGGTGGCTCGAGGCTCGTTGTTTTTCTTAACATTCAGCGAGGGAAATGCCTGGTCCTTGAAAACTGACAGTTAACTTGTTTACAGATTGTGGAAGAAACACATCTGTCTGATGGAACTGTACACACAATATTTCATGAACACTACTTGTACATTATAGGAACTCGGCTTGGAGTTATTGCCACATCCCTTGTACAGTCCTGACCCATTTCTACATGTTTGAGAGGTCAGCGTTTCAGACGTGAAGCCAGCAGTCTGCTCATGGCTCTGGTGTACTGCAAAATCATTCTACCTTGATTGGTATTCAAGCATTAGTGAAACGCTGGGATAAGAGCATTAGTGTAGGGGATTATATAGAGAAATAAAGGTCATTTTTATTGTGTTTTGTTATTCTGCATAATGAAAAGTCCCGGTTTATCTTGAACACCCCTCATAATTAAAGCTGTGCAACTGCGCGACTATTTTATGTCTAGTGTCCTGAATGATCCCTATTTCCATTTCCCTATTTTTTCAAAAAAGAGTTTTGGGGTTTTGTCTTCTAATGGAACAGCAATCAGGTTTAATGTTTTACCATTCAGTTTCTTAATTTATTCTTGTTTCTATTCTTGAGAATAACAAAAAGAAGCCCAGTGACACCTCTGGATGACTGGCTCCTATATGCCCCCTAAACATCATGATATTCTTTTGTCCAAAACCTTTAACATGTATATTGTGCATAGTCAGTATAAAGCTGACTATTACAACTAATTGCAGCAGTAATTTATTCTGTACCATACTATTACCAATAGGGATAAACTGTTTGAAAATACTGTTTGAAAATCTATATGTATAATTACTGAAAATAAAAATTACTGTATGTGCCCTATTTGGAGTAAACACCTGGCTGTGAATCAGCACTACTGCCAGTAAGAAGCTGTAAATTTTTTGTTAGGACGTTTTTACAGTGTATCTTTTGGCACCATAGCAGAAATTAAAAAAAATAATAATAATAATAAATAAAAAATCCAAAACTTTTGAAAACAGATAGTTTCACCAAACTGCAGAATTTAGGCTGTTGTAAGTGTCAGATTTAAAACCTATTAGATATTATTATTAAAAACCAATGGATATTTTTATAACTATGCACAAGTTATAAAATATATAATAAGAACCTGTCCTGTGCTATATGCACAGGACAGGTTCTTATTAGCTATAAAGGTTGTTCAGTACAATACATAACATTATAACAAAGAGTGATATTTGCATTACAGCTTGATTATCAGTTTTCAGGAATGACTTAAACCCTTATTTATCTTTATAAAGTATGTAAGTTTATAAAAATGGTTATAAAAATTTTACATTTATGAAAAGTAAATGAATATAAGCTTCAAGAAATTGTAACATCCTTTATTTCACACACACATTTTAATTTCCCTGCATTTATTTAACAACCTTTTCTTATTTCTAAACTCACTGACTTATTCATCGTCTATACTCCTTTATCCTGTATACAGGGCTGTGTGGAGCCTGGAGCCTATCCCAGGTGGCTCAGGGCACAAGGCAGGGTGCCAATCCATTGTAGGGGACACACACATATGCACACACTCACACGCTCATTCACATGCTAAGGGCAATTTGGAAGCACCAATTAGCCTAATCTAATTGGAAACCCGAGTACCCGAAGGAAACCCACCAAGAACAGGGAGAATATGCAAACTCTATACTCTATACACTCTATACAGACCCTGAGGCGGGAATCGAACCTAGATCCTAATTGAACTAGACCAGTTTTTTGCCATTTCTTGTGTGTGTGTGTGTGTGTGTGTGTGTGTGTGTGTATAACCCACGCCACATTTTATTTTTTCTTTATTTAATTTAAGAAACTAGCCAGTGACGTGGTTCTTGACATTGGTTGAATGATCAATACCTGAATTTGATTTGAAAGAATGAAATATGAGTAAAACATTTAAACTCTAAAATCATTTAAAATATACACAGTCACAGATCAGCCATAATATTATGACCACCCACTAAATATTGAGTAGTTTTCTCCTTCTGCCACCTAAACAGCTATGACCTGTGTGTTCTGACACCTCCTAATGATGACAAGCATTAACCTTTATGGCAGTTAAAGCTACAGTAGTTATTATATTGGATTAGGGTACATGGACCAGCCTTCACTCCCCGCGTGCATCATTGAGCCTTGGCTCTACATGACCCTTTTTAATTCCTTGCACCATTTTTAGTCGGTTCTCAACCCTGCAGACTGAAACACCCCACAAGACCTGCAGTTTTAGAGAAGCTCTGACCCGGTCGTCTAGCCAAAACCTTAACTTGCTGCCTAATACCCCATTCACTTCCAGGTGCCATTGTAACTGTAGTTACTGTAACAAGGACTTAATTGTTATGGCTAGACAGCTGGATAAGAACAACTCTAAAACTGCAGCTCTTGTGGGACGTTACTGGTTTGCAGTGGTCAGGAGATACCAAAAGTAATCCAATGAAAAAAAAATAGTGAACTGGAGACAGGGTCATGGCCGGCCAAGGCTCGCTGTTGCACGTTGGGAGTGATTCAATAGAAAAGCTACTGTAGCTCTGATTGCTGAAGCTACCAGATGCTGGTTTTCTAAGGAAGGTGTCAGAACACAGAGATCATACTGTTTTGGTAGTAAAAGTGGGGCCTACTCAATATTAATCAGGTGGTCATAATGTTATGGCTGATTGGTGTAGTTTATTAATTTTTTAAAGCATTCAAATGTATGTATATATTTTTTGAGGTCTAAATTGCATAAATAAATGCTAATTTATTATATTAGTGATCAGGTGACAAAAATTGTGCTTTCAAGTTTTGTTTTCTTCATTTGTCTGTTTTGACTTTGGGAGAAAAATAAATGTATTTTAATTGATTTAAATCAAAAAGTTTTTTTTTTTTACCTATGCATTTACAAATTTAATCAAAGAGTTGATAATTAAAGCAATAACCAAGAAATTTTCAAATACAGTAATCAGGACTGTAGTGTATGTACGCTTGCAGAATTGCACCATCTAGTGGTTGTCAATATAATCGCACAGCTTTTTAGAAATATGTCATGCACTGCACGTCAATTTTAAACGTAATTTATGGAAGACAATTATATAAGTGACAAACAAAAACCAGACACACACCACAAATATAAAGACATAGCTTTAAACTTAAATAAGGTGTATAACACCGATAGAAGTAGAGTAAAAAAGCAAATAAACTAATGAATGGACTAGTTATCGTCAGAATAAATGTGAGCGTACGGGATATACACGTATTTATAAATTTGATTGAGTATTTAAACTGTGTACAAATATAAATAATAATACTAGTAGTGATATATAAAACACATCTATTTAATTTCCGTGAGATTTCTATCGCAGCTTTTGTTTCTTTGCTAGAAATAACGCCCGTTTGCCGCGGTGCATTGTGGGTGTGCGCGGAGAAGTAAAATGGCGGACTTGGCAAACGAAGGTAGGTAAATGGGGCGAAGCAATAAAGCCACAAAACAATAACATAAACGAGTTTAAGAAGTGCAGAAGCACGTGTGAGTGTGTTGTAAGAGTGGCGTGCTTATATTTGGACTTCATTTGTAAGATTCAGGACTGATTCAGGAGCCAGGTGGCAATTTGGTGGGAATGTTTTAGCTAGCATGGTTAGCGTTAACCTGTTTAGCTTTAGCCTGGCTAGCTGAGCTGAGTTAGCAGAGGTGCTAGTTGCCCTGGTGTACTAGCTAACGTTCCGGGCCTTTCTGTTTTAGGCGGGTGCGCTTCTTTCACTGGTTTCACCCCCAGAGATCTTATTTATCAGCTTTTAAAGCGGAGACACACTTTAATACAGGGACAAGTCACATCTTTATAACCCTTCCTGAACGCAGTGTGTTGTTTTATAGGTTATATTTTATGTTTAGCGCTGATGTCAGGGCTGCGAGGAACTGCAAGCGGTTTAACACACAAACGAACCGGTTGTTTTTATTTATATCAATCAACACTGGTTTAACGTTATAATTGTTAGTTAGGGATTATTAGGAAATTAGCCTAACTTGAGTAACGTCACACAGGATTACGTGCTCTTGTTTAGCTCTGAGCTAACGTTAGCCGGATTAATTAATCCGCAGTTGATCAAGCTGAACCACTCCACACCGCTGAGATTAGACCAGAAAACCATCTAATTCAGCGTCTAAGTGTGTTCTTGCTACACTAATACAGTGTTTAGTGACGTAACATTAGTTAGGCGTTGCTGATCATTACATTGACCAAGCAGACAGTCCAGCATGTGCACTTTCTCTTTTCTTTTTCCCTCCTCTCAGGAAGCTTAGATTAGACCACACAGCAGATTGAGATCTCACTGAGCACTCATGTTCTCTTGGATGTCCATCTCAAGTTGGTGCAAATCATGTAATTCCTCCTACATTTCCAGTGAAAATGGGGTTTCTTATGCTTGAAAGGCTGTTCTGACTGGACAGTCATTTACCATGGGCACATAATGCTTTTGGAAGATGGACATCAATGCAGTAGCAGGCTGTGTTTGTTTATATTGATGACTGAAAACCTCACTCTACAACAATATGCACAGTTTATTTCTGCCAGAGAGACCATTTTTATGCATCACCTTATGCCCTTGCAAATGAAGCACTGCATCCGATCTGGAGATATCAGCATCACATGCGCCTGTAACAGCGGTTACTCGGATAACGAACATTAAAGCTGCTAAATCGGGCCGTGGACTCGGAGTGTAATGAAAACTCTTCTCCACGTGAGCATCCAGTTCAGCTTCGGATTCATTACTTTGCAGTGAGATCACTTTTTCACATCGGCCACTCTTAAAGTATCGCAACTCCGTGTGCGGTGATGAGAAGTTTGTGTGATGAGAAATCGGCATAAACCAGCACTTACTGAGTACACAGAAACCAAGAGCGTTTGTAAACTGTTTACACACCACTGTCACTTATAGAGAAGTGTGTATGCAGGTGACTTCAGGCTCAGGCTGCTGATGTACACACTACTTAGTGTGTAGGTTGCATTTAAAAAAAGAAATAAAAAATGCAGTGGAAAATTTGTATCAAGACCTTTTTTTTTTTTTGGTCAGGTCTCAGTCTAGGTCATAAGTTATAGCAGAGAGTTAATGTTACACGAAGGGCGCTTGCACACAGGAGTCTGATTCAGAGCAAAAACATTTCTCATTGTTACTCGTGGCTGAAAATGGTGCGATAAGGAAGAACACACCCCCGCACCCAACGATCAGCCATAACATTATGACCACCCACCTAATATTGAGTAGTTCCCGCTTTTGGTGTCAGAACAGCCCTGAATTGCGGCATGAACTTTACTAGACCTCTGAAGGTGTGCTGTGGTATCTGGCACCAAGCCGTCAGTAGCAGAGCTTTTAAATCCAGTGAGTTGTAAGGTAGGACCTCCAGTGATCTGACTTTTTTTCCACACATCCCACTGTTGCTGTGATCTGGAGCACAAGATTGACTTTGACACCTCAAAGTCATTCTTGTGCTCCTCAAACTATTCTTGAACCATTGTTGCTGTGTGTCAGGCGCATTATCCTGCTGAAAGAGGCCTACGATCAGGGAACTCTGTTTCCATAAAGGAGAGTACTTGCTCAGCAACAGTGTTCAGGTAGGTGATATGTCAAAGTAACATCCGGATGACTGGCAGGACCCATGGTCTCCCAGCAAAACAATGCCCAAAGCATCACCATGTTTTCGCTGGCTCACCACCTTCCCATGGTGCATCCTGGTGCCATTTCAGGTAAGCGCTGCACACGCATGCTGCCAGCTACATGATGTAAAAAAAACAACAACAAAGAAACAACATAATTCATCAGACCAGGTTTTCAACACCTCAACTTCAGGTATAAAAAATTTACCATCTTGTACAATATGTACAGTCGTGGCCAAAAGTTTTGAGAATGACACAAATATTAGTTTTCACAAAGTTTGCTGCTACAGTGCTTTTAGATCTTTGTTTCAGTTGTTTTTGTGATGTACTGAAATATAATTACAAGCACTTCATACGTTTCAACAATTCGACAATTACATGACATTTATGCAAAGAGTCAGTATTTGCAGTGTTGGCTCCTCTTTTTCAGGACCTCTGCAATTCGATTGGGCATGCTCTCAATTAGCTTCTGGGCCAAATTCTGACTGATAGCAACCCATTCTTTCATAATCACTTCTTGGAGTTTGTCAGAATTAGTGAGTTTTTGTTTGTCCACCCGCCTCTTGAAGATTGACCACAAGTTCTCAATGGGATTAAGATCTGGGGAGTTTCCAGGCCATGGACCCAAAATTTAAACATTTTGGTCCCTGAGCCACTTAGTTATTACTTTTGCCTTATGGCACGGTGCTCCATTGTGCTGGAAAATTGTTCTTTACCAAACTGTTGTTGGACTATTGGAAGAAGTTGCTGTTGAAGGGTGTTTTGGTACCATTCTTTATTCATGGCTGTGTTTTTGGGCAAAATTGTGAGTGAGCCCACTCCCTTGGATGAGAAGCAACCCCACACATGAATGGTCTCAGGATGCTTTACTGTTGGCATGACACAGGACTGATGGTAGCGCTCACCTTTTCTTCTACGGGCAAGCCTTTTTCCAGATGCCCCCAACAATCGGAAAAAGGCTTCATCGAAGAACATGACTTTGCCCCAGTTCTCAGCAGTCCATTCACCATACTTTCTGCAGATCATCAATTGGTCCCTGATGTTTTTTTTTAGAGAAGTGTCTCCTTTGCTGCCCTTCTTGACACCAGGCCATCTTCTTAAAGTCTTCGCCTCATTGTTTGTGCAGATGCGCTCACACCTGCCTGCTGCCATTCCTGAGCAAGCTCTGCACTGGTGGCATTCTGATCTGGCAGCTGAATCTTGCTGGACTTTCTTGGACGCCCTGAAGCCTTCTTAACAAGAATTGAACCTCTTTCCTTGAAGTTCTTTAAAATCCTATAAATTGTTGATGTAGGTGCAATCTTAGTAGCCACAATATCCTTGCCTGTGGCTAACCTGGCAGCAGCAAGGTGCATGTTCAAATCACATGAGGACTGCCTGGACTGTTCCATATGACACAATGACAATGGGAGCAGTGTTGTGAATTGTTCACTGATGATGAACATGCACAAGTTGGCAGATGGTTTCGACATTTTTGGGTGGGGGTTGAGTTGGCTAAAGGTCTTTCTGATTTCTCTCTGTCTTCCAGCGAGTGATGTTCTTCCGCTCTTGACACGCTCGTGCCACTCAAAACACCTAAAATGTCTCATTGCAGCATCGTTGTAAACTTCCAGGATCATGTCGTACTTGTCGTGCAGAATTTCACATTTGCTCTTTGTTCTAACTTGCTGTTCATCTTCAAATAGCAGATGTGGTAACTCACATGGAGAGAATAGCACCAGTTGCACAGCTCCTGATGTACACAGTACGATGTCTTTTGGCACACTAACTTATGAAAGTTGTTTTTCCTGATTTATTTATTTTTATTTATCTCCTTTGAACAGTTAATATCGAGATATCTGCTTATGCTCTGCAAATCATCCTTAACGGCTCTAATCTGATGTGCTGTTTGTTAATTGGTGATTTTTGAGTTTGGTAACTCTGAATGAACTTCTCTGCAGCAGAGGTACTTTTTTTGGTCTTGCTTTCCTTGGATCGTCTTCATGAGGGATAGTTTCGTCATGCTGCTTGATAGGGTTTTGCAATGCACTTGGCCATACAGTTCTTGCAAGAACTATTCCAGAACAGTTGACCTTCATGTCTTAAAAAAAAACAACTGACTGTTTTGTTGTTACTAAATTGTTTGATGCCATGTTATTTCATAGTTTGAAAAAAATATATATTTTCCTGGTACTGTATATGTATACATGCATGTAATGGGTCCTATAGTTGTTGCAAACAAAGTATAAAATTGTGTACTTGTACAATAATGTTAAATGTATTTGATCCATGGTTAGTTAGTTAGATTTATTTACAATTGATGCATGTTTGACCAATGAACGAAAGAGCTTAATCCCTGTGTTTTAATCGCAACACTCCACTCAACCATTTTTTTTTCCCACTTTGTTTATACATGAAGTTCTGAACCAAACCAGAATGATCAGTTTCACTCTGCACTTATAAATGTGCATACGCTCCTAGGCACCGTACTGTGATGTAACCAGGAAGTAGGCAATATAGGTTATTTGATTAATGAGCTGTCAAAATGCATCATTGCCCCGACTCATCTTTTAAGGTGTGTTGAGAGCCAGATATTGGTTCGAGGTTTAACTATATAAAATAAGGAACATTACCTAGTATAAATGGTCAGTTTGATATATTTGATACATTTGCATTCATTTTAAAACTTAACTTGATGTAAGATGTCTTACCTTGTCATTTCAGAAGGGTTGGCGTTTTTGTGACGCAAAGAGTTTGTGGATTTCAGGCATGACTTCAGCAAGACCACTAAAAACAAACTTCAGCGCTTTTGCACCCGATGTAGTGCACTCTAAAGTGGATATAAAAAGACTTCACACCTGTTAAAGTTGCATCTTTTTGAATTTTAAAATGAAACCATGGTCCATCGCGCTAGATTTAAGCCCAATCCCAATTCTATTTTCTACCCCTTGCCCCTTCCCCTTGTCCCTTAAAACGAAGTGGAAAGGGGAAGGGTTAAAATATTACCCCTAATAAATGGGACACCACTACAACACTGTTATACGTCATCATACGTATCCGTTCATTTACATGTACACATATGGCCGTAAGCAAAACAAACAATGCGTTATGAAATGCTCTGCAAACTGCCGTGCTATTGAACTATATGAACAAACTTCATATTTGTTTGTAGCATGCAGCAAAGTGTATATGACATAAAAATATATTTTTGTAATTTCGTGCAATCGGTGCTATCCGCTAGCAAACTTTAGCGATTTCTTTTTTTTTTTGTAAACGTTTCTTTACAGAACATCATCATAAACACAAACACAAGACTAAAGGTAATATACATATAATGAAAACTTGTCATAAAAATCCTTATTAAGGGCAAAAATTTGTTACATTTATGGGTCTGCTTGCTCGAGTGAGCAGCCATGTTGAAAATTTCGCTTAGCCCTTCGTTTGAAGTGAGGTCCCGAAAAATCTTCATTTGGAGGGCTATCTGGCCCTTACCCTTACCCCTTCCAACCAAAAGAGAAATGAGACACCCCTTCACGTGAACGCGCCAAACGGAGGGGTAGGGCTAAGTGTGGGGGTAAGGGGTAGAATTGGGATTGGGCTTTAGTATTTGCTTTTTATGTAATGAACAACCAACAAAATTAAAAACAAAAAAGATTTCGACAAGAAGAAAACCGCCTACTAACACAAGTGTGCTCACCTGTTAATTAGAGATTTGGGGAGGGGGCGTTGTTGATTTAGGTATAAATAGTGATTCTCTTGTCTGCCGATTTATGTATCCTTACACTGACTGGCTGATCGACCTGGTCAGCTCTTTTATAAATGTAAGTTGCACTGACCAGTGAACCAATGACCAGAATTGACTGTTTCAGCTTGTTCAGCCATAACCGATCATGTTGGACTTAACTGATTCTGTGCCAAGTGCGCAAGCTTATAAACGATTCAACAGAAATGCATTTTTTGGCATTACACCATCAAAGGTTTCCTGTGTTAAAAGGCCACCCATAAGCTTTTTTTTTCCACACTCTGTGAGTGAATTAGTCTCACATCGACTCATTAGACATGCGAACACCAGTCTCAAAACATGACACGTTAGAAGCTGCACATGCCCACGTCAGATTTTGCATGCGGCCGCACATGTGGCTCAACGCATGCTCAAGACTTCTGAGGCATTTAAGCCAGTAAAACGTATAAACGTTTTTTTTATAATCTTACATTTGGTAAACTCTAAGCTATTACCACACTGGCATCATGTGTGGTTTGGGGTGAATAGCTCAGTGGTTAAGACTTACATATTGGAAGGTCCTGGGCCACCCTGGCTCAGCATCACCAGGGTGGCCAAGTGACCTACAACAACATTAAAGAAGCTACAGGATTACTGTTACGCATTCTTCTTGGAAATTTTTAATACCAATTTTGGCACATTTGTTTTATTTATATATTTATAGGAACTGAGAATTGAGTGTTACACACATTTTAGTAACTTTTAAGGGTACATTCAATTATGTTTATGATGAAACATAAATTATTTAATAATGTTTGCATTTTCTCCAAAAACTGCACTGGACCTGCTTCAGGTTACTGGTCAGTTATTTATTTATTCATTTATTTAATTTCGAGTAAGTAATCTGAACCCGAAATAAAAGTTGAACAGGGAAGGTGAAAATTGTCAAATGCTTCCTCTGAGACACAAGTTTCTTGAAATGCTGCATATGCAACGTTAGGTGGCTTAAATAAATCACAGATGCACTTGATTGGCTAGTGCTGCTATGATTGACATGAGGGTGTGAAATGAGCGTTTTTGTTTTTTTCCCCCCGCTACTCTGAACTGTGGGGGCGATCTGCGCAGAATTTGTTAAATCTGATGATGATTCATCTGCATGTCTCTGCTGGTTACATCTGCCATGTTGCACCCAAACTCTTGTATTCTTCACCTATCTGGGCTGTGGGGAAGCATAGACCTTGAGGTCCCTTTTAATTTTTTCTTTTTTTTTTTCTTTACCCCATCCAAGTCTGCATAGATCACTCTAACCCATGTTTTTTTTTTTTTTTATGTAGTAAAGCCAAAACTGAACTTTAAAACTGAAAGATGAGTTTTTTTGCAAAAACAACACACCAAAATTACCATATTCGTGAAAAAGCATGGTGGTTTGGCTGCTGAAAATGGCCGTTATCACTTATCTGTGGCTGTAGTGTTAGCAAAATTACTGCCAGTATCTTGGACCCATGTTCTGTTGATGTGAAATGTATAGGGAAATAGGCAAGCATTGCTGTGTTTTTTTTTATTTTTTTTTTTTACTCTGTCCATGTGATTTGAATCACACTGACTGAGCCTGGTCATTTAAGATCAGTTTTCATTTACAGCAGTTACAGCAACAGGTGCCGTACTACTGCTGTTAAAAGTATCCAGTAGGGTCATGCTGATCATGTGTCTTTGTTTATTTACAAAAATGGATGTGTATTTTTATCTCCCTTACCCATGCCAGAGTTGTATTGGGATCATAGGTCATTCCAAGTGCTTTCAAAAAAAAAAAAAAAAGTCACTTTAGTGGTTTGTTGAAGGTGTTTGCTCTACTACTCGGGGGTAAGTGAGCTCTAGGGTTTAGATTAATGTTTGTTAATTATGATTAATTATTGTTTTTAAATACAGTGTAAATTCTGCATTATACACATGATTAATAGACCGCTGATGTTACACATGTCCACAATGCACCCATCGCATCATTTATACCTTGGTTAGATATCTGTGATTTTCATTTGGTTTCTGAACCTTAAAGTGCACTGTTCCTGATTTTCAAGTCGGTATCTAATTTTCTGTCTTTGTGTCCCTCCTCTATGTAAACAGTGGAACAGCAATAATTTCCAAACCCGAAAACAATCAGAAGAGCTAAAATATTGTCAAGCGCATTTGATTTTTCTTTTTTTCTGATACAAGCACATTTCATTTCTTTTTTCCCCCTGATAAATCAAGTTGCAAGTTGCTGCAGGCACAGTGATGAGATACAGCTGATGAGAGTCAGAGAGAGAACAAATTCATCAGCATTCATGCGCAGCAAATCCCTGAATCCAGTTTGTCTACCTACAGTATTTGTTTGGAAGTATGTGAATATAAGCACAGTTATAATGCTGCTGTAAGAAATTGTTTTCCGTGTTCATTTCAAATGGTTGTTGGGGAACAGCAAAAATAAATACACGACACAATTCCTAGGATACAGGACAAGATTTTTTTTTTTTGCACTTGCCTTCAGTTCTTTGCGGAACAAGCAGTTCTCACTTCTTCCTCCAAAAGCTTTTCTCCATATGTATTATGTATTTTATCCCATGTTTTGGTCACAAAGCTCTGCATGTTGGAAATCTTTTGTTTGTCCACAAAACATCCGATTTTAAAAAGGGCAATGGATTCGGGCAGTGTGAAAGGGTCAGAGTTTTAGTCAGTGTAAAGTATTTGTTCGCATGTATCGTGGTGGACCAGGAGCTGAGTGTGTTAAATTTCTGCTTTCATTTGCTACTATTAATGAAATTTCATTGGGCAGAACCAGTAATTTATTTTTTATTATTTGACTGCTTTTTTTTATTATTATTACAAGAATGTAATTAAATTATTGAAATAAACCTGAGCCTGATCAGAAAATATATTTTAAGAAAGAAGGATTAATTTAAGCATCTGTGTAAACTGTAAAATTGAGAGTGAGAGCAGTAAAAGATGACTTCTTGTGATGACCTCTTAACTATTTGTTGAAAACCAACAGTACATTACATGGTTGATGTTATGGCTATGAACATGAAGTATACTGTTTCTGGTATGGTTAATTTGTGCGTGTGAAACGTGATAATTAACTTTGTGGTGTTTATTCAATCAGTCTTTTTTTTTTTTTTTAGGAGAGAAGCCTGCCATAGCTCCTCCAGTGTTCGTGTTTCAAAAGGACAAAGCACAGAAGGTGGGTCTAACGTAATTTACTCACTTACTCATTGTCTGTACCACTTTATTTTGTGTTCAGTGCCGCGACGGGCCTCCTATCCCAGGAGACTTGGGGCATAAGGCAGGGTACACCCTGGACTGGGTGCCAATCCATCACAGGGCACACACACTTGCATTAATTCACATACTAGGGACA
Organism: Clarias gariepinus; assembly: GCF_024256425.1. NCBI lineage: Eukaryota > Metazoa > Chordata > Actinopteri > Siluriformes > Clariidae > Clarias > Clarias gariepinus. The sequence continues at coordinate 16,851,671 of NC_071124.1, forward strand.
ATTTGGAAATGCTGATTAGCCTAAGCTGCAGATTTTTGGACTGTGGGAGAAAACCCACCAAGCCTGGGGTTTGTTCAGTGGTTGTACTTGCCACTGACTGTTGTGGTCTCAAAAATATGTAGATGTACTTTGCCATATTGTCTTGTATAACTAATAAGGTCTGTAAATCTGTAAAATTTAAAATGGTCATTCTCTGTGAAATAAGACTCAATAATGAGATTCTGCTTTTTGCTTAATTCATAGAAAACTCCCTTGAATTAGCTTATTAATTCAGCCATGTTGTGATTAGCATAATTGTAATTTAGTTTAAAGATGTTGTGAAAAACTTAAGTCTGTAGTGTTTTATTGACCCACATACAAGTGTCAGTAGCCCCTTTCACTCAGAAATCACACTATGGAGGAGATAAGTAGTTACTTATCAGTTTCTGTTACTTATCAAGTTAACAGACACAATTTATGAGATCAGCATGAGATAAACGTGGGGTTTCTAAATCAAATCCTTACACAGTTGCAAATTTGAAATTCCTAGATATTGAGAGAATGCAGTTTTCATGCACAAACCCCTCTTATTTACTTTAGCACAGTGTTTTATGGAGTCATCTTTATGTTTAATTTGTCAAAAAATAAGCTGGTTAGACTTTGTCAGAAGTGCGTCTGAGAGCTGACTGGAACAAACTTGGAAAGGACTTGATCTTTCAGTAGGCTTTCTATAAAAAAGGTAGTTTATAAGAAATTGCAAGAGTTAATGTTTTATTTTTCTCTGATCGAGAAAATATTTTTTTTTTGATTTGGACGATAATAGTACTGTTTATGCTGTGCAACCGTGTCTATGGTGACAAGATGGACAGGCCCAGCAGGGGGACATCACCACACTGTACGGTCCAAATTCAGCTGACTGTTGGCACAATGGGACTCTGCACAAAGGCAGCGCTTAGTCGGTTCTTTTAGTAACTGGCAGGCAGAGAGTATTTGGCCTTGTACTATGATATATTGAGCATTATGCTTGACTGTTTGTAGTTTAGATTAATCTGTATCACAAGTGCATATTGTGAATGCTTTTCAAATTATTTTTTTTATTGCAGAAGTTTTATCTTTTGCTTTATTTTTTCCCTTTTATTGCTCTGGCATAAATTTTTATTTTAAGCATTTAAAAAAATCTACAATATGTAATGAGTTCTTTTGATTTCCATTTGGAAACCAGGCAAATGATAAACATAATTTTCATTATTATGCTTGGAAGATAGTTCATGATTGTATTGTTTTAGGTTTTAAATTAGGTATTTTTTCTACCTGTTTTTTGTTTTCCATTGCAGCGTTCTGCCGAGGGGTCCAGTGCAGAAGATGGGGAAGGTAATTTTACTTAAGCCACATTGAGAATTGCTTAATACATCGAGTTACAAAAACTGTAACATTTATTATGGTGATGATGGATGCTTTATCACGATTTGTTCAAAGCCTGGAGCCTAATTCAGGAGGTGTAGGGCATGAGGCAGGGTTCAGCCTGGATAGGCTGCTAATCCATCGCATGGCTCACACTCTCTCACACACTCGCTCACAATTTGGAAACGCCATTTCACCAGAGTAAAACCAAAGTACCTGGAGGAAACACACCAAACACAGGAGAACATGTGCACATGCACACAGAGGCTGGAATCAAATGCTGGAGGTGCCTGATAATGAAATTGTTGAATTTTTAGTAACTAATTAATTCACTGCAAGGCTGACTTGGTGGTGCTGCCTCATAAATCCAAAGTGTGCTGGGTGATATGACATAAAATCAGTATCACAATGAATTGAGCATTTTATGCATTAATTAAGCATTGTTAACAAGCTTTTATTTATTTATTTTTTAGTTTTTTTTTTGCCCTCATAGTACTGATGGGGCGTCATGTGACGGCACGTAGTAGTATGTTTTTAGAGGGACAGCAGAGGAAAGTGCATGGGAGGATTGACGATTTTTGGTTCTGAATGTTAGTTTTGATTAATTTTCTAATGAATTACCCAGCCCTATCTTTAGAGTAGCTGGTTCAGTTCTGACCTTAGGTTACTGCCTGAGCTCCTGCTGTGTCTTTGTGGGTTTCCTCTGGTCTCCTACTGCCTCCAAGAAACGTTCTACTAAATGGATTGGTGACTTTAAATTGCCCCTTAGTGTATGTGTGTGTGGGTGCATGTAGGATGAACTGTTGTCCCACCTAAGTGTGTGTTTGAGTTCCACCAAATAGCAGCAATACAATGTAAATCAATCAATTATTCCCCATTTTTGTTAAAATACTCTACTGTTCAATTGGTTAGGAGTAATATACTATAAACAAAACAGATTTAAGCTGTGCATGCTTAATATACTGCCCAGAAGTGATTGTAATGCTTTAATTATATTGGATTTTTATTCTTGTCTTTAGACTCAGACAGGGATGATGGAGAATACTGTCCTCCAGTGAAAAGAGAAAGAACCTCATCCTTAACACAGTTCCCACCTACACATTCAGGTAATGCAACAACTTTAACACACTCAGATGAGCTCATGATGTAATTTGATGTTTTGCTCCAGTAATTGTGTCTGACAGCCTTGATGTGTATTTATGTAAATGTCATGCCAGTGCAAATATTTTTCTGTCAGTGAGGAACGCTCCAATTGTTTCAGTTCTGTTTCCTGTCTGCAATTTTACAAACTGCTTGGCAGTTTATCTGGGTGTTATTCTGATGTACCAACTGTTAACCAGCCATCTGTCAGAAACCTTGGCTTACCATGCTGTCCTAGTCACACTGTCTTCCTCTGTGTGTGTGTGTGTGTGTGTGTGTGTGTGTGTGTGTGCGCGCCCTGCAGTTTCCAAGAATAATGTGTTCATGCCGTCAAGTTTCTGTCAGTCTCCAACAGGCAACTCGGACTCGGAGCCAGGTAAGAAAGCATGGGAACATTTTAAACTCTATTACAATATCACGAGCTATTGCAAGTCTCCAGTTGCTTTTAATTTAATTCAAGGTTAATGTGATATTATGGATGTTTTTTACTTTGTAATAATAATTGGGTGTTTTTTTTTGTTTTGTTTTTTCAATTACACAGTGCTCAAAGTTAGTTTGTTCACTTACGCATTTTTGCTCCGTCATTGTAGAATAAAATAAAGATGCAACACTTATTAATGCAGAAAAATAAAACCTACACATTTTACAACATGAAACTCAGGACCTTTCCCGTTTTAAAACCTGTATAGCATGAAGACAATCAGCAAGGATTTGACAAAATACAACACAATCCACCGTGACACGCAATCTACTTGAATATATATTCGATTTAACTTGGCTCTGCCTCAAATGCAGAAATAAACATCAAGTGCCTCAATGCCTACTTCAAGTCTCATCATAATCACATTTCAGGCTAGTATTATTAATGCAGGCTTAGTGCCAGGATTAAATTCTTTCTAACTAGACCGGCCAGCTGCACATTTTATTACACAAAGGTAGCTCAGTCTGGATTTGTAATTGATGCAGCGTGCGTGCGTGCGTGCGTGCGTGTGTGTGTGTAATAAGACATGTTGATATTGACTACTTGTTACTAATGTTCAAAACCGATTGTAATGCATTTTGATTCAACCCCTTCTTCCACATTTCTAATTCTAATAAGTTTTTTAAAAACCATGGACCTATTTAAACTCGTACTGTGAAATAAGTCATCTATTCAATCACTGTAATTCATCTTGTCAATTATGTAAATACTTCGACTTCCATAGAGTGCATTAGTGCATAGCTGGTTCATTGTGGAATATGAGTCTTCATCCCTAAAAATCAAACCTGGTTAATATGGTATTTCTTTAAAAAAAAGGCAAATTTCCTCCTGGATCAATAAAGTATCTATGTATTTATCTACCTATCTAAAATATTTCTCTTTCCCAAGAGTGCATACTCAGAGACACAGCAACAACATCAAAAAAAAAAAATGTAAAAAAAAAATCCTTAGTTCTCACTGACCTAAAAACGAAAAAAAAAAACAGCAGTGTATAAGTTTCAATGCCTAGGAGTTGCTGTGCTCTTTTCGTTTATGTTTCAGGCAAAAGATTGTCCAGAGCAGATGCTAATGACTAGTTTGCCATTTCATGTGCATTGGCAAGTTGTATGCAATCAATAGATAAAAAAATATATATTTTTTAAATTTTTATAATTTTATTACTGTACAGTCGTGGCCCAAAGTTTTGAGAATTACATAAATATTGGAAAAGTTGCTGCTTAAGTTTTTATAATAGAACTTTGCATATATTTCAGAATGTTATGAAGAGTGATCAGATGAATTGCATAGTCCTTCTTTCCTATGAAAATTAACTTAATCCCAAAAAAACCTTTCCACTGCATTTCATTGCTGTCATTTAAGGACCTGCTGAGATCATTTCAATAATCGTCTTGTTAACTCAGGTGAGGATGTTGATGAGCACAAGGCTGAAAATCATTATGTCAGGCTGATTGGGTTAGAATGGCAAACTTGTTAAAAAGAGGGTAATGCTTAATCATTGTTCTTCCATTGTTAAACATGGTGACCTACAAAGAAACACGTCCAGCCATCATTGCGTTGCATAAAAATGGCTTCACAGGCAAAGATATTGTGGCTACTAAGATTGCACCTAAATCAACAATTTATGGGATCATAAAGAACTTCAAGGAAAGAGGTTAAATTCTTGTTAAGAGGGCTTCAGGCCGTCCAAGAAAATCCAGCAAGCGCCAGGATCGTCTCCTAAAGAGGATTCAGCTGCGTGATCGGAGTGCCACCAGTGAAGAGCTTGCTCAGGAATGGCAGCAGGCAGGTGTGCACACACTGTAAGGCGACGGCTTTTGAAAGATGGCCTGGTGTCAAGAAGGGCAGCAAAGAAGCCACTTCTCCCCACAAAAAAAAAAACATCAGAGACGATTGATCTTCTGCAGAACGTATGGTGAATGAACTGCTGAGGACTGGGGCATAAAGTCATATTCTCCGATGAAGCCTCTTTCCAATTGTTTGAGGCATCTGGAAAAAGGCTTGTCCGGAGAAGAAAAGGTGAGCGCTACCATCAGTCCTGTGTCATGCCAACAGTAAAGCATCCTGAGACCATTCATGTGTGGGGTTGCTTCTCATCCAAGGGAGTGGGCTTACTCACAATTTTGCCCAAAAACATAGCTATGAATAAAGAATGGTACCAAAACACCCTCCAACAGCAACTTCTTCCAACAATCCACCAACAGTTTGGTGAAGAACAATGCATTTTCCAGCACGATGGAGCACCGTGCCATAAGGCAAAAGTGATAACTAAATGGCTCAGGGACCAAAACGTTGAAATTTTGGCCTGGAAACTCCCCAGATCTTAATCCCATTAAGAACTTGTGATCAATCCTTAGGAGGCGGGTGGACAAACAAAAACCCACTAATTCTGACAAACTCCAAGAAGTGATTATGAAAGAATGGGTTGCTATCAGTCAGGATTTGGCCCAGAAGTTGATTGAGAGCATGCCCAGTCGAATTGCAGAGGTCCTGAAAAAGAAGGGCCAACACTGCAAATACTGACTCTTTGCATAAATGTCATGTTATTGTCGATAAAAGCCTTTGAAACATTTGAAGTGCTTGTAATTCTATTTCAGTACATCACAGAAGCAACTGAAACAAAGATCTAAAAGCAGTTTAGCAGTAAACTTTGTGAAAACTAATATTTGTGTCATTCTCTAAACTTTTGGCCACAACTGCATTTGGGGAAAAAAAAATTGCAACTTATGTTTCTTGGATATACTGTTTCAGTTTATAAAAATTTAGATATTGACGGAACACATTCCATACGTTTGCCCTCCATCTCTGCTACACACTCTGCTGTCTCCTGTCACTTCGGGAGAGCAGATACAGAGCAAAAGAGAGAAAATGAGGACTTACTTTTATGTTCTGTATGTATGTGTGTGTGTGTGTGTGTGTGTGTGTGTGTGTATGTATATATATATATATATATATATATATATATATATATATATATATATACAGACAGACAGACACACTCACAAGGATTATTAGGAACACCATACTAATATGGTGTTTGACACACTTATACATACAGTATGTATGTGTATATATATATATATATATATATATATATATATATATATATATATATATATATATATATATATATATATATATATATATATATTGTCCATTCAATAGTTTAAGCCAATAATAGTTTTTTCTCTTTGACATTGCTATATGAACAATGCTAACGCTCTGTCTGTAAAGTAGCCTGCAGTATTATGGATGCATACTAAAACTTGATGAAGACTACCTTTAATGACTTGTTAGCTAATACATAATTTATGTACATGTATACATGGGCTACACTTCAACATTCTGTAGATAGCAAGACAACAGCTGATAATCTTAGCCAAATTTTAATGTTATTCATTGGATTTATTTTTTTTTAACTCCAATTTATTTGGGGTTCCCTGTATATACCCTCAGGGTCGAATGAATGAATATCAGTGCAACACGTGACAGCCAGCAAATATTGCTTATCCCACGGTCCTCCTCGGCATTCCTATGTAGTCAAGGATGCAGAACTAAAGTAACACCAGGTATCATTTCGGAGAGTGCAGCAATGTCAAAATAGGTTTCAAGGCCAAATGTTTGTTTTTTTTTATTTATTTTGTGTGTGTGTTTCTTGGAAGAGGCATAACAGTGCTTACTTGTAAAACCAGTGGGGTGGGGGGGCTGCTTTTACACACAAGTTCTTTGCTGCTCAAAAACCCAACCTTATTTATTTATTTATTTATTTTAGAAGAGAAACCAGTTGGATTTCGGTTGAAACCTCCAACTCTGATCCATGGCCAAGCACCGAGTGCAGGTAAGACTTACTCTTTCCATGCACAGAAAGCAAATTAAATGTTTCTAAATGGCAAATTTATGCATTTGGATTTTTTGTGAATTTAAAAGTAAAAAATAATGTCTAAGTAATTAGCCTGACCTCACTAAAATTGAGAGAAGACTACTGGAATACCTCCATTTAATACCTTCATGCTACTTCCATTTGGCAACATAACAGCAATAAGTCTTTAATACTGCTTTATGAACTACAGAATGTGCAGATACGTGTGTTGCCAAGAAATCAGTATTTTTTTAAGTTAAACAGTTAGGTTCTATTGTCTTTGTGGTTAAATGTTAGAAATGGCTTTCTCAGAGTATAACAAATAAAGTAGGATATGATCATTACTTGATTCATGAACAGATTGTCTCCTAGTACAGTTAATATTTTAAGGGTCATAAAATTTTAACTCCTTTAGGCTTGGGATGTAGTTTTTGTTTTAGCTTCTCAGCACTGGCTGGGTCTGGTAGGATGTTCGGTTTCCCATCCAATCCATTAGTAGGCTGTTTTTCAGGTGTACCCAGTCAGAAACCCAAGGAGCAGCAACGCAGCGTCCTGAGACCCGCAGTGCTGCAGGCTCCACCCACCAAGACCCTCCCTGAGCCCAGCAAGACCAGTGAGTTACTGTTGTCTGTTTTAATACATTTATTGTAAAGACCTTTTGAGAAAAAAAAGTGATTCTTGTGGTAACGTTGTACAAAATATGATCAGTTACAGAACATGGCTTTTGTTGTTGTTCAGGCCTCAACGCTTATAGTTTCCTCATCTTACCATTCTTAGTCTAAAGACTATAGTAATGACACAAAGTGACACTGAAGGCCGTCTCTATTTTAAATATTCATGAGGTACCAAATATGAGTGTGTGCGCTAGTCCTACATACAAAAATGTAGCATTAACTAGTAATGTGGGTTTTGTATGTGTGTGTGTGTGCACAGAATAAGTATTATTAAAAAACACACACCCTACCTTTTCTTCTTGTATTGAATTAATGGGTGGGGAGTAGCATATCTGTTTCATATTTAAAGCTACAGACACTAAAATAATTTGTTTGAAAACAGATGGAGGCAAAGCGAATATCAGGGATACAAGAATGCATAATATGGCACCTTGCTTGCTTGTTACAGACATGATGACATGTTTGGATATGTTAAGAGAAATAATTATAGAATATACACACAACTTTCTCCTACACATAACTTGCAAATGAACAGTCACGGTATTACACTGCAATATTTATAGCACGCCTTGCAGTGTATTCAAAGCAGGCCATGGTGTTGTAGCGGTGTTGTGTGATCATGTTAAATAGAGTTACGTTTTTGGACATGACTCTTTTGGGGTGTTTTAATTAAACACATTTTATTTATAAACTGGGTAAAATCTGATATCAGCTTTTTGTTTCAAGCTGTGATATTCAGCAAGGAGAAATATTAGTAAGTTATTACTGAGGAACAGTAGTACATGCAGTAATATGTATATGCCGTATTAACTAATGATGTTTCACTTACAGACTCAAGCTGTGGAACAAACGGAGTAGGTAAATTTTCAGAGGCAGCTACAGAAGGCCGGGCGATCTTCCTGAACAACACGGAGAGCTCAGACAAATCACCGGTAAGCTATATATATATATATATATATACACACACATTTTTTACTGTTGGAATCTCAACATTGATCATATAAGCATACTTTTAATACTTTCTGTACAGTGCTATCATTTTAAGGTTTATTTCATTTGCTTAAGAAAACAGTGCCTTAATATGTCAGTAAAGTGCTTGAAGCACTCCCAACTCAAACAATATCTAATGATTCTCTTATTTTTTTTCTTTTTTTTTTCTTTTTTACTGTGTGACCATTGTTTCGTAAAATGAAGTTGCTGAAATGAAACTTTCTTACAGAAGAAAGACAAGGAAGGGGAAGAGGATGAAGTAGGAAAGACAGATGACAGCACACAAAAGAAAGATGTTGTGGTTGACCCAGGTTTCGTGTTCGGACAGAATATCAAAGATAGGGCAAAGGTCAGTGAGTACATGTGTGCACTGGTTAAGTCTCATCCCCTCATGAATCTGTATGAAATGTTTAAATCTTATTTTCTTCGCAGTTGGATGAGAACAGTACTGTCGGTGAATCTAAGGACGGCACACAGGACTCTCAGTCTGGGAGTACTAATTACTTCTTGCAGTACATGGGCACTTCAAGGTGGTGATTCCCATCCATCTGCTTGTCTTTAAAGATGTTTTTTTTTTTTTTTTTACTTTCTGATTGAAATGGCCTTTTCTCTGTAATCATCTAATTCTGTGCGTGTTTTGCTTGACAGCTCTCTGAATGCAACGAACAACACAGACAAAGGAGCCAAGTTTGTGTTTGGCCAGAACATGTCAGAGAGAGTGCTGGTAAGATAAAAGTACAGCTGTATCTATCACATGAGCATACAGCAATAGGACATGACTTTCTTGTGTGTGTGTGTTCGTTTTCAGAGCCCTCCAAAAGGTGGTGAATCGACGGCAGAGGGCTGTAAAGACACAGCTTCAGTATCAGAACCCTCATCACAGGAGGCCACACCAGAGAAGAGTGAGTGTTTTTAGCTTTTATTTACCTTTTTTTTTAAATCATCATAAGCCATGAAGACTGGTCAAAATGATTCCATTCCAAAAGTATTTAAATACTAGTTTCTTCTCTCTCTTTTTTTTGTTTGTTTTTGTTGCTTACTCTAACAATTATTCTTTGCAGTTAATCTAGTGATTTTCTGATTGGATGGTTAATCATTTTGTTAACGTAAATGGACAACGTTGTTTAGTCTTTTAACCTTGCATGCAAGTATTTTCTCATCAATAAATTTTAACTTAATAAACGAGCGAGGTCTGGAAAATCCGAGAACGAGTGGGCTCTGAGCATCACAACTGTACCAATTGTTGTCCTTCCTCTTTCTCGTGCTGTACGATTGTGGGTTATTGTCTCCCATGCTCAGTCTCTGTGCGTGCGTCACTCGTATAGTCAGCATCCATGTGCGGATAATAAGTTTCTATAATTTCTTATGGGGAAGAGCTTTGGATTACAAGAACTTATATATTTGTATTCGGCTTCCGGAACTAATTATTCTCGCATCCAAGGTTTAAATGTGTGTGTATGTATTCATGTGTATGTATGTGTATACATATATGAAAGTAAACAGCGGGACACATCGTCACAGTCCACAGAAGTCAACATATTTACATAACCGATTGCATTGATGCACCTGTGAAGCCCTGCATGCAGCTGATTTATTTTATTTAAACATGGCAGAACTTGTATAAAATAAATACAAGTAAATAAAGTAAAATGTATTTTAATACATTAGTGATAAAGATATTTTTTGTATTGTATTTCATGTCTGCATTTTCAGTTACTGATAATGCATTAGCTTTAAGTCTATCACTTCACATGACAGTAAATGATATTTGGGTCTATAGATTGGTCCACAAAGGAATTAGCTCTTGGGTCTTCCGTATACAAATGTGTGTGTTGACCAGTAATAGTTTAGTGGTGCTAAAATAATCCAGGCACTTGGTAACAGTGAATAAAATGAGGTGGATATGACAAATTATTGTAAAATGATCTTAAGATAAAGAGACAAAAAATATGCATCTCATCATTCTACTCTTATTCAAGGTGGTTCTGAATGCTATATGTGTCCAGATCACAGCGTGACAGAATCGCTAGAGGAATCGGCAGCAGCGTACACCAAAGCCACGGCCAAGAAGTGCATTTTAGAAAAGGTGGAGGTCCGCACCGGGGAGGAAGCAGAGAGCAACGTGCTACAGGTAACAACTACTTTCGTTTTGACACAGAAAACATCATATTTTTGCTTTATACTCGTGTTGAAGGTATGAGGAAATGAACCTGGCTTGTTTCAGTCACATATTTTAATTCTTGTATTTCTTCTTGCATTCTTGAAAATTACTTATGGATTCGATTCTTGGAAAACAAAGGGAGGGGGTTGTCATGTGAGAGTAAGTAGCTTTAAGATTACAGTGTGGATTTATAGTTTGCTCTTGTCTTGTCTTTAATTTACAGATGCAGTGCAAGCTGTTCGTGTTTGATAAGCCAGTTCAGTCATGGATCGAGCGAGGTCGAGGGCTGCTCAGACTCAATGACATGGCCTCTACCGAAGATGGCACTCTTCAGTCCAGGCTAGGTCAGTCCAATGACTTGTCACTTTTATTAAAAACTGATTTTTGACTCATTAAACATACAGCTTTTCATCCTGTATGTGCCTTTTTTTTTCCGCCTCCACTTTACGCCTCATCAGTAATGCGCACCCAGGGCAGTCTGCGACTGATTCTGAACACTAAGCTGTGGGCTCAGATGCAGGTGGACAAGGCCAGTGAGAAGAGCGTCCGCATTACTGCCATGGACACAGAGGACCAGGGAGTGAAGGTCTTCCTCATATCGGTATGCTGAGCGTGTGTGTGTCGGTTACTGTTCCAAAAGGAAAGGTTAAAAGATATGCACATGTGCAGAATAAAACAGCAGGAAATGTCAGCTCTTCATGAATGCTGGGCACTGTCTAATCCCCAAAGTCTGTTGGTAGTATGTTGAGCTTCTGTAGGATTAGTTCCATGAAGGCAGACACTGTCTGTTTATACACAAAATAATGCAGGAACAGACTTCCTTGTCTGTTTTCTTGATCTCCCCTTTAGAGAACGGCAGCTTGTTAGAAACTATCAAACATTCCCTAAATTGAAGACACAAGACTGAAAATAGTAGTGGCGAAAGCAGCATGTTGGTCTATTTAAACACGTTTGGTTGTCAAGACATTTAAATTTATGTTACTGAAGGAATGGTTTAAGGGAAATCTAATGTATTTAGATTTACAGCTGCCTTAAGGCAAGTCGGCCAAATTTTTGTGTCCCAATAACCGATTTAAAAAAAATGAAAAGCTTTTTTATGCCTGTATGTTTTGACATGGCATACCCTGACAAGTTGTGATGTTCCTCTTGCAGGCCAGCTCAAAGGATGCCGGGCAGCTGGCAGCAGCACTCCACCACCGCATCCTGGCCCTGCGGAGCCGCGCTGAGCAAGAGGCAGAGAGCACAGCCGAACCACCCCACACCGAGATCACGCAATCCAATGAAGATGACAGCGATGATGACGACGAGCTCGCTAAAAACAGCAGCAGCAGCATTGCCCCTACAGGAAATCCCCCCGCCAGTGGTACGCTTCACCCTGTCTTAGCTTCTTCTTCAAACTAGGTTCTGATTTGGTTAGATGGCTTCATAGTGTTTAAGAATGTATTATAAATCGCCACTTGACTGTATATGCCCAACTTTCTAGTTATGGTTTGTTTTGTATTGAGTTTCGCACATTGCCTACACCGACTTAGCTAGTGTTGAGATCTAATCAGTCAGAAGATTTCTGTGGTAAAAGAAAAGTCAAACACAGTGCTGTTAATAGGAAGCTAACCAACTTCAGAGTAGTGTGATGGTGTCTGATGTAAAGCAGAGTGGATCTTTTTACTCCAACAGCATGCCCCATTGGCATTTTACTCTTTAAGTATTTTACCGTGGGACAAACTTCTGACAGTCTATCACCACAAACCAGTTTCTGGCCTGCTTTCTCCTTCCTTAAAACCAAACTAGTACTTATTCCTCTGTTTTAATTAGTTCAAATTTTACTGATTTACTGCATGCATAGGATTGATATCCTGATTTTATAAGGAGTCTGCCAATTTAAGCAGCATTGATGGGGAGTTCTTCTATTTCTCTAAAATAATGGTTAATGGCGAACTACCATAAAAGCCTTGTGAGCTGAAAATGTAACACATGACTACTCTGCATACTTCCTTTTTCAAAATTTAGACTATTTAAGGAAGTGAAGTATTTGAAGTGTTCACCAGCAGTAACACCTTTTTTTTCTCCCCCTCTTCCTCAGGCACTTCTGAAACCTCGGCCGAGGCACCGGCAGCTGAGAGCACATAACACCCTGGCCAGCTGCCTGAATAAAAACTGCTCAACAGGGTTTTTTTGTGCAGGCTTCTGGGTGGACAGCCTTAACCACCACAAATCTTTCAGCCCAGCGCTGTGGGTCCTTCAGCTCCAGCCCTGTAGCAGAGCTCCAGCGTCTCTCACTTAAAACTCGTAGATTGTTTTTTGTTTTTTTTTCTCCCTTCCCTCTTCCTACATTTATTGTGAATCTGGAATTCAATTTTTTTTATCATTTTGTTTGCTTTTTTTGGTTTTGTTTTAGTTTTCCTGGACTGCAAAACAAATTAGAAAAGAGGAAAAAAAAAGAGAAATAGACTTTTCCATTTAAGGGTTTGGACTTGGCTGCTCATCATATTGATGAGTGTGAGGGTATTCCTCTCTCTGTGTTATGATATGGCACATTTCTACCACAGGATTTACCTTTTACTTTTTTGCTGTTCCCCCTACCTACTGTATTATTTTCTCCTAATCTCTCGTGCTCGGCTTCAGACCACCACTGTATGACGTCATTGCTCGAAATTTTCCAACATCCGTTTAGTAACTTTGTCCTCAATCCAGAACCTCCCTAAACCTCAGACATTCTCTCTCTTTTTTTTTTTTTTTTTTTTTTTTCTTTTTTTTGATATCTGAGTAACTCATTTCTGGTGGTTTCACATAAACCAGTACTCCTACTAGTCTGCTATGATGGTAGTTAGATCTCTTATTGATATAATGAATAAAGGACTAAACCAACACATGGACTGTGCTATTGTGGATCTGTGCTTCTCCAATGTTCTACCACTGAGAAGAACATAAGAACGGTAAAAGGGAATTAACTCTTGCCCCCTCTTCCTCACCAGAATCTGCCCTTTAGCTTTGCTTATGGACAGATGTGGTTATTTCTGGTTATTTTTTTATTTGAACAAAAAATACTGAAATTTTAAATTAACATCTCTGCCGATATCCATGTTTATTTTCCATATCCTGAATGTTTGTAATATGTTACATTTTTTTATTGTTTTATCAGCTTTTTTTATCCATTTCCATGTCATTTAAGACAGTACAGTGGAGATTTTTTTTCTTGTGTGTGAAATACTGAGTGCATTTAGAACGTGAATACAGAACTTCATGTAAATTTCTATGAATATATTATCATTTACTAGAACATGTCTCCAATCTCCTTTACAAAACAAATAGAAAAAAAAATCTAAGTAAAAAAAAAAAAAGGAAAAGCTTTGAAATAAATTTTTGTGTAATGTCAAATGTGGTCCATCATTTACCTTTTTATCAATCATGATTTGTCAATGAAAATCAAAGTGCTTTGTAACATTAAAGCAGCAGACTGTGAATTAAAACCCGGACGTCATGAGTTACCTTTGGTTTACACTGGACGAATCAGTGTTTTTACTTTTTTCCATTGTTTCTTCAAGGAATTTGCGGTAGTACATTTGTGTCCACCAGGGGGTGTCAGTGATATTTATTGTTTAACGCTGGTCTAATGTTTAAAGTTTTACTTGCTCTCCATGAAATAATTGCACTGCTGTTTGAGATATGGACAGAGGAAGAAATTGTTTTTTTTTATAGTCATTAGGATTGAAGTATTTTGGTGGTCTGTTGAAATGCAGGTCCAGTTTATTGTTTAGGCACCAAATATGCAATGTTTAAGCACCTTCAAATTAAAATTCCACGAAATGTTTTAGCCAAAAATGTAATTTACTTCATTCAAAATTAATTCAAGCAAAGTGAATAGTTTACACACATGCAGCCAGAAGTGCTGTGGTGATTACAGCTTCCAAGCATTCTTCATCATGGTGACAAAGTAATCATCATTGTCGATGGAGGCACTGACTCCGCTGTAGTAATTCACAAACTCGTCCAGAGTGACCTGCCACGAAGAGGAGCATGTCTTGAGTTACTTCTCCAGATTCCATCGCTACTTGCCACCTCCCTAATAAAATGTATCTACAACTACTGCATGTGCATATACACAGACTTTTAAGCAATTACTGGCTATAGTCTCTCTCTCAACTGAAAGACAACCAGTAACAAAGCATTTGAATGTTGGAGCATGATGGTGACCGTACAGTAACATGATAGGGGTTTACATCCCGCTGGTGTGACTGTATCAGGCCCAGTGTTTTCTGCCCAGTTACATAATGCTGAGCTGTCCATAGAAAATTATAAGTTTTACAAGATGCACTAGTTGTAATTAAATTGATCAGATATAAAGCTCACAGGACAAAGAAATGCAACATTTAATTAAACAGGAGCTCAAATGTGAGGCTTATTTGTGTTCGTTCATGTTCAGTAAACTTTTATAATGCATCATGGATCCGCCAAGATGTTAACCAAGTCAAGTTGACAAACAAGTTTGAGCAATTGACATCCCACCCCGCAACCCACAACACCCAGAGGACCTGCTGCCAACATCCCGGGTTGCTACACACAATAGCTCACACCCCCTCCCCCTCCCAGAGGCCTTGCGGAGCTAATCTTGCAGAGCTGCCTACTGGCATCTAGGTTGTTTTAATGTTAATGGTTTTAAAGTTATGGTTGATTCTATGGTCTCAAAAAAAGAAAAATGGCAGAGAGCTTCTCCAACCACCACTCATCATTATTATCTTATAAATACTGGGGTCACGAGCAGTTGCCTGCTGAAACCTTGACTAGTTTAAAGCAGGTCCTAAACATTTACAGTATATTAACATAGTAAATGTGTTCACAGTGCTGTGCAATACTCTATAATGATGTATTTGACTTTTCTTTCTCCCATGAGTTTTGTATCTGATCACCTGGTTTTGCAACCTTTTTTTCTCCATGCATGCCTCTACTCATTTAGGACAGGGGTGGATTGATTGGTTAAGGCTGTGGTATAGTGGGTTATTGATCGGAAGGTTGGGGGTTCAAGCCCCAGCACCGGTAACTGGCAAGTTACCACTGTTGAGCCCTAATTTTACCATGCTGTAAAATACAGTACAGGTAAGAATTATTAATAAATTAATTCAATTAATAATTAAATATTTTTTACTGTCACGTTTTCTGTGGGGTAGTGTGAGCTGGGGTCTAGAAGAGACGAGGAAGCCTACTTGACTGTAAGGCAACCTCACATTATATTTAGTGTAACCCATTACTCATATAACCCATTTTTTCCTAGATTCAGAAGTCCCACTATTAAGTGGCAATTGTGTTTGAAATATTGAAATGTTTACAGAAATACCTTTCCATCTTTCTCGTATGGCGAGTCAAAGCTGTCGAGAAAAGAGCGGAACACTTGTTCCTCGGTCCACTCGCCACTCTTGTACTTGGGATGATGTTTGCTTTGGTAGACTCCCTGTAAGTCTTGCACAGTCACCACGCCATCACCAGTACGGTCCAGCTTATCAAAGGCCTGTTTGATTACCTGCTTTCTGACACTGGACATAGGGGGCTGGGGACACATGATCTGACATGAGATGATATCGGGACAAAACTGGATCTCTGTTGTTACCTTTGGAGAAAAGAAGATATTTATTGGTGTATTTGCAGATTGTCCCTTACCCTTAGTTTCTCAAGAAATTCATCGAAGTTGATGGTGCCGCTTCTATCTTTGTCTACAAAAGTGAAGAGCTCCATGGCCTTTTCCTTTGCAACATGCAAACCATAGGTCTCCAGGCCTTTCTGAAACTCTTCCAGGTTTAAAGATTTACTGCCATCATCATCCATGATATGGAAGGTTCTAAATACACAGCAATCATTAATATTGCCAATAAATATAATGCCAATAAAGTGTAAGATTATGGCACAGTACACTAGATGTACTGTATAGATTAAACGTCGTATTAAACATGATTGTATGTATGTAATTATGTGCATGAAAAGAAAATTGTGATCTCTTGCCTTGCTAAGCCTTTAATTCCAGCTGCTCCTCTACTCAGACACTGTTGTCTCAACTCCTCCAGTATGTCTGCCATCTTCTCTATTCCAGGCTTCTTTGTTTGGGCCCCTGTTCCAAACGATCCACAAGAGCTAGACACTTGCCAGAGAGCGTATCAGGTGTCACCCAGTAGATTCAAGTCACTTCACTATGATGCTATGATGTTTCTCTGTGGTTTAGCTACACGAAGAAACCTCACTATTCCAATCCTAGTGTAATCTGAGTGGGTAGCTCTAAATTTCCATAGGAAGTGCAGGTTGGCATGGGAATAACAGAGTCACATGGGCAAACAATAAAGTTATTGCCTCGTGGGCTTTGTTGGCTTGGAAACGCAAATGCAAATAGTGTTACTGGGTAACGAACACAGTGAAACTGCAGTAACTTTATCTGGGAGAAAATGTTCTCTTGTTCAAAGTCTACTCAAGATATATGTCTGTGAGAAGATACAAGTACTATACTATAAATTATTCAAAACAGCTCCTTCACACAAAGGATATTGTTAGTAGTAAAACCAGTTGTACTATTTGAATAAGATACAAGCCAAAACATAAATAATTCTTTTTACATTTTTACACTGTATATTATCCTGGATATACAGTCTTAAGTTTCGAAACACCTTCCAGTTCAATGTTTTATTTTTTTCTCCATTCTAGAACAATACAGGTTTTTTTTTCCAATACTATAAAATACACATGGCAGTAGGGAATTAAGTGACAACAACAACACTCACTCACTCATCGTATTTACTGTTTTATCCTGTATACAGGGTGGTAATGGGACTGGATCCTATCCCAGGAGACTTAGGGCATGAGGCGGGATATTCCCTGGACGAGGTGCCAATTCATCGCAAAGAACACACACTCACTCACTACGGGCAATTTGAGAACACCAGTTCACCTAGTCTGCATGTCTTTCGACTGTGGGAAGAAACCAAAGCACCCTGAAGAAAGCCACCAAGCACTGGGAGAACATGTAAACTCCATGCACACAGACCCAAGGCGGGAATCGAACCCAGACCCTGAAGATGCGAGGTCACTCACAGTGCCAGTCACTAGGCACCACAACAAAAACAGTCAGTTCTTATTTTAAACCGTGAAGGTCAGCTGGTGTATTCCTGTACTGTTGCCCAACATGCACCATGAAGACCATCCCATGAAAGCAAGACCAAAACTAAATGAAAAATTCATTTAGAGTTACCAGCCTCAGAAATGACAAATTAACAACCAGCACATATTGACACAGATTAGAGCCATTATAAAGGCTTTACAGAGCATAAGTAGCAGACACATCTCAATATCAACTGTTAAAAGGAGATTATGGCATATTATTGGACGCCACCAGCATTTTTTTTTTACAATGTAGGAAGAAATAAGGGTGTGTCCAAACTTTTGACTGGTACTGTATATATATATACAAATATATATATACCACGAATTGTATATATATATATATATATATATATATATATACAATTCGTGGTTACGACGTTGCTGTCTCATTTCCATGAATAAAACCATCCTGTTACATCCGTAATTCGCGCCTGACTACCCAGGTGAGCTCTAATAGTCCCGCCCCCTGGATTTTTATTGGCTGCGCGCTACGTCAATCACGAGTAACACGCTCGAGCCCACGCTATTCCAGAAGTTTCTCGATTTTCCTACTTGAAAACTAACTGACATGATTTATATCGAGAAGTTTAAACTACAGCATAGACAATTTTAACAGAAGACCAATAATAATAATAATAATAATAATAATAAAAACAAGTACATTGGTAAGGTGAGTGTCTATCTGTTTGTGAGTGTTCCTAGGTGAAGTTGCTAGGTAACGTGTTTTTTTTGTTGTTTTGTTTTTCTGAATATGTGAATAGCTTAGCTTAACCTACTTAAACCATTAACCTTACTGCTCCTGCCTGGGTCTCTTACAGGATACTTGAATGACTTTTAGAGTCAAAGTTATTTCACAATATATAAATATAATGTAATATAAATAAATAAAAATAAAAACCAATAACATTTTTGCAGATTTATTTTACAAGAGAATTCAGCTGTTCAAGTACTTGGTCTATTATTTAAGCGTATAGTAATATTGTACAGCTGTTTATTAGAACCAAAAACTTTCCAAAAATTGCACACTTTTTAAAAATATTAAAACTGTAATTAAAACAATTTTAACAAAACAACTAATAAATATACAGTACTGTGCAAACGTCTTAGGTGTGTATTATCTTTAGTACAAAGTTTGGTTAAAAAAATAAATAAATTAATTAATAAAACCAAATAAATAACATTACAGAAGAATATTAGCAAGGCCTGTAAAGAAAGCAACATACGTATTAGATTAAAGACCAGTTTTCAAATGGAATCAAAAAGGCTCCTGGCTTTTGCATGAAAATAGAAAGGTGCGAGTGTGAACTTACATTCTCCAGCATGCTTAATAAAACCTAGCAGTTGTTTTAATTACAGTACTGTGCGCACGTCTTGGGAACATACAAAAAAATGCTGTAAAGAAACTTCTAAAGAGTACTAAAGAGTAATCAAAGAAATACAATCAGTTTTTGGTGTGAACCCTTTGCTTGGAAATAGTCAGATACAGCTGTAAGGTTTAACTAAGTGTGCTGCAGAAAGTGAGTTCACACTAACTTTATGTTATTTTCACGCAAAAACCCAGGAGCCTTTTTTGTTTTGTCTGAAAACTGGTCTATCATGTAATATGTTGCTTTCTTTACAGGCCCTGCAAATTTTCTTCTGTAATGTAATTTATTTTAATACACATTAGCAGTTTGTATATGTCTATTGTATCGAAAGTTTTAAATCATTAAAAATAAATTAGTAAGTGTAACTTTGGACATGCCAAACAGTTTAAGGTTGCAGTTAATCATTTTAGTAAAACCTGGTCATAAATCAGTCTATCATCAATAGTCACTATATGTTTATAGTCTTTCTGCACCCAGTGTGGTAAAGTGTCTCAGAAATGGTGAAAGACACTCTCATTAAGAGACTCATTACACTTGAATAAACGGTGGATGACTGAGTGTTGTGGAATTTAAGGCGGGTCAGTTGTTGTAATGGTTTGATGACTGGGTCAATTGAGTGACCCCAGGGGAACCATTTAAGGTGGTAATAATCGGTTTCATATGCGGAGACCTTCCACCCTGTGTTTTTAAATTATTTACAGTTAATTTTTTTAGTCTTCATGTTTTGAAGTCTTCTCGTTTTCTGTGGATTTCAAATGCATACTGTTATTTGCTAGCCGGAGCTCCTACATTTAGAGATACATGGTACACTATATTGCCAAAAGTATTGACTTTATATGCATATGAACTTGAGTAACATCCAATTTTTAATCCATAAGGATTAATATGATGTTGGCCCACCCTTTGAAGATATAACAGCTTCAACTTTACTGGGAAGACTTTCCACAAGGTTAAGGAGTTTATTTATGGGAATTTTTGACAATTCTCCCGGAAGCATATTTGTGAGGTCAGACACTGATCTTGAACAAACAGGTCTGGCTCACAGTCTCCACTCTTATTCATCCCAAAGGTGTTCTATCGGGTTGTGGTCAGGCCAGTCACGTTCTTCCACCCAGACGCACTCATTCATATCTTATGGACCTTGCTTTGTACACTGGTGCGCAGTCATGTTGGAGCTGGTGTGGGGTTGTTTTTCAGGAGTTGGACTTGGCCCCTTATTTCCAGTGAAAGAAACTCCTAATGCTTCAGCACACAGAGACACTTTGGACAATTTCATGCTCCAAACTTTGTGGGAACAGTTTGGGGATGGCCTCTGTATGTTTCAACATAACTGCGCACCAGTGCACAAAGCAAGGTCCATAAAGAAATGGATAAGCGAGTTTATTTTGGAAAAACTTGACGGTCTGCACACGGTCCTGATCTTAATCTGATAGAACACCTTCGGGATGAATTAAAGCGGAGACTGCGAGTCAGGCCTTATCGTCCAACACCAGTGTCTGACCTCACAAATGCTCTCCAGGAAGAATGGTCAAAGATTCTCATAAACACACTCCTAAACCTTGTGGAAAGCCTTCACACAACAGTAGGGGTGGGTCAACATCATATTAAACCCTATTGATTAAGATTTAGATGTTACTCTAGTTTAAATGCATGTGAAAGCAGGCGAGCAAAATCTTTTGGCAATTTAGTGTATGTTCAGGTTGCTTAATGTGTTAAATATGTCAGCGTATTCGAGAGCAAAAACCTTGTTTTCCTCACTTTCCAGAATAGTTTCCTCACTAGTGTCATTGTTTATTGCATAAGGCCATGCTTGTATTTACAGGCACGTTTCACCAAAGAGGATGTTGTAATACGTTTTTTCCTTTTACTTTTGTATGCACTCAACTTATGGTTGATGGATGAGCTACTTGTGGTTGTACAAACATTTTCCCCACCTAAAATGTTGGGACATATAGTCTAGTCTAACTGGGGTTTTTTTGTGCTCATGTAACATCCATACTAACGAAGGCGTTCAATAATGTGGCTGGCCTCTTCACTCAGACACTAAAGACCACCGAGGAGTTATAAAAACTCAGACAAGCTACTTAAAACAAAAAAAACAACAATAAGAAAACGACTATTTGATTCTCTTTAAAAGTGTCCTGTAAAGAGTTTTTAATCTGTGTTTGTCCGGGCTCGGCACATTCGTTTAAGTCATGTTTATTATTTTATCGTTAAGGATGACGCATTCAGCCATCAGTTTGCAATCTTTGGGAGCAGAGGAGGAACACTTGGGGTGCAGATGCAATGAAAAGACAAATAAGCATTGTTTCTTTGTAAAGCTGAGTATGTTTATTCAGCAGTTACTTAGGAATAGTGGATTTGTTAGAAAATACATTTGGCACAAGCTGTTTAGTTTTAAAAAATAAATAATTCAATATTTCCATTTTGAGTAAAGTATCTAAATAAATATGCACATCACTGTCCAATAAATATCGATTATTCACAACAAAGATGCACTGCATCGAAATTTCTGCTGTTGGTACAAAAAAGATCCAACGCTGCCAAGTCGGTGTTGGTAATATGGGTAGACGTTCTCTATACACACATGCACGGCACTGCCTCTTTTAGGTCATTTTTTACAGAGGTACACAAAGTGATGTGAAACAAAACGCAGTCCTACATGTTATGTTGAGAAACAATCCATTCCAACAATAAATGACAGACAAAGTTTCTCTCTCCCTGGAAAAAAAAACTATTTTTGAGACATACAGTATTTGGAAGAAAATACACAAGATGAATATATTAACATATATGGTATTATGAGTTGCAGTATGATAAATGTTTATTGAAATGTTTATTGTATCACATTCCCCATGAAACTGAGTTGTCCAGAACTTTCATCTTGTGTCTCTGAACATTAACGATAGTTAGGGAAAAATCAATAATATTTATTTTATTAGCTCATAGTAAAAAGCCTCTACTGATAATCAGATTTTTTAAAAAGAAATTTAGCATATTATGTATTTCATTTTCATCAATTAAGGGCACCAGACGTATTCAGTTTGGCTTTTTGTGTGTCGTAGGCAAACCTGTCTGTCTCTGACGTGACTACAAGGCTGCATGTTCCTTCAGCTGGTGTTGCCTTGTGTTCACAGTAAGTCCATTAGGTTTTATGACAGGCTGCATTTAGAGCTTGATACTATATGGATGTATAATTCAGACACAATCTGTCTGTCATTGTGTGCTTCATTACTTTCTATGTATAATTTATCAAATCTTCCAGGAACCTGCAGGGAAATATCACATAGAGAGAAGCTAGACATTGAGGTTATCTAACTGGTTATAATCATAAAGGAGTAAATGTAAATTCTGTGTACAG
Source organism: Clarias gariepinus (assembly GCF_024256425.1). Lineage (NCBI taxonomy): Eukaryota > Metazoa > Chordata > Actinopteri > Siluriformes > Clariidae > Clarias > Clarias gariepinus. The sequence goes on from NC_071124.1 coordinate 16,874,215, forward strand.
TGGGTGAAAAGCGTTGAGAGACCCGAACAGACACTAGTCTCACTTAGAAATTCTTGGATGTACTAGAGTGTAATGTTTAAGAATCATAAGCAGATTTAACCTTATAAGATGTAAGCCACACACTTTCAGGTATCAGAAGTCCATAAAAAGCAGCACATTTGACTGATAGTCAGAATGTCAGAATAATTAAGACAGATCATATAGGTAACGTTACCAGAAATGTCTCAGATATCACAGTGTTCATGACCCATTACTACGTGAAATTCGGATATGTCTTTAAAACATCTTTGGATTTGGGATGACATGAAGAAATTGGAACTCTTGATAGGAGTATAAATGAAATGAGGGTCTGAGTTGCTGGGTTTTCACTTCAAGTAACAGTGCATGTGGTTATTTACAGTATTTGACCTGAGACGACTGTATTTTTTAATGTTGCTATCATGAAATAGTTAACCACGATGGAGCTGGTGTGATGCATATTTTTGTAACTTAATACAATTGAGGTAGTTGTGGATAACTTCATACTTGAATATACAGATAGTATTTGTTATCAAAAACAAACAAAACACCATCTTTCTATACTGCTTTAGTCCATTTTTATGTTTTTAGTAAAAGGCTAAGTTTTGTTTCATAGCACAGAAGGTTGCTACTCCACATGGTGTTGACTCGTTAAACCATCAAAACCTCTTCAGATGCTGCAGAACCCCTTAAAAGCATAAAGGCAAAACGTCCGTCTTCATATCTTCTGCACTGCCAGAGGGTAAAAACATCCTTCTAGCCTGTGGCTTTGATTTGAAATGCATGGATCCAGTATGGATTGTCCAAGCAGGTTTTCATGGACATGCTTCTTCTTTCACTTCCACCTAATTTGATCTAATTCCTCCCATCCGTATGCACATCTGATTGCTTAGATAATCTCATGACACTAGTGGCCTCATTTGCTAGAATCATCTCCGTGAACCCTGCAGTGTCTCACACACAGCCGCACTTTCTGGCTGACACGTCCTGAATGGTGAAGAACTTTGCCTTATTGTCAAAAAATGACATGTTCTCGTATTTGGTGGGCCGGCAGCAGCGGATGTAGGGCGCCCTTTCTGTTTTAGTAGTGCCCCCCTTAGTGGTTATGTCTTTCTCAGACATCTTGTTTAGCAAGTTTTTCAGCACCATGTCATAGTTGCCGAGGCGTCTGGTGCACTTCCCTCTGCAGTAACGAAAGCGGACTGTCTCGTCGCTTTCATAGCCCAGGCCCAGCTCGCTCACAGTTAGCACCACCTGGTGCAATGAGCACGCCTCTACACTTTTTGCCCGCTTGGTCCGTCTCCCAACTTTCCTGTCCACCAGTGACCTGATGACTTTCTGCAGCTCACCCTCAGTGAAGCTCTGAAACAGATAAGAAACTGAAAAACAAAAAAAACTGAATAAAAAACAGTGTAGAAAAAATGGTAGATAAATAAATAAATATTTGTAAGTTGAAACTAAAAAAGTTTAGTGATGGTAAGGCACACATCTGTGCTCTAGATGGCAGAGCAGTACTGACATGCTTTTGGCCTGATTTCAACACCTTGGGTAAAATGTAAAGAGGGATTATGTCTTATTTAAAATACTTTTTCACAATGGTCTTTTGTATGATATCTTTTGCTTTTTTTTTTTTTACACTCAAACTTGTTCAGCAACAAGACGCCTTAGGGATCCGGTAAGTGTATATTTATTGGTTTGCTGATATTAAAATGTTTTAAAAGAAAAGCACACATCAAGAGAATTTCAGTGAACTCTCTGAGAGCTGATTTTTCACTTGTTATCTAAATGTGTGTATTTTGAATAAATAAGTTCTTGAAATTAAAGCCATAATTCCTTGACTAATGTTGACATCTCACTAGCAGTTTATAATTGACCTGATTCTACAAGATGGGCCTCTTCTTATCCTATAATCTGGCTCGGGCCATTGGGACTTGACATGTGAGGTGTGATGTGAGTGAGATGTGTAAATGAAACAGCAAAAACTGCTGAGCGGTATACTAATCCCCACATGAGTTTATTTTTAGTTCAGCTAGTCTACAGGAGAATAGCGTGTGTGTGTCTTACACTCAGATAAGAGAGATCCCATGTCCTCAGATGCTCTAGCCACCCGCCGCCGACCGGTGACCTTGGGTGAAGTTGATGATGATAATGATGGTGATTGTGGTGGTAATGGTGCCGTTGTCGAAGGGCACAACTGTAAAGTCACAACTGAGGCCCAGGGGATGACGGACCCAGCGGGTATTGTTATGAAGAGCAGGAGAGAAATAGCAGCACCAAGGAGTACAAAGGCGAAAATGGCCTTTTTCCATAACTTCATCTTAGAACGACGTGGAGCATTGAAACTCTACAAGACAAAGAACCAAAGAACAGACGTTAGGCATCATTACATAAAGCCAAAGCAAATGCTAAACTGTTTTCCTTCAGAAGATATCAGGTAACACCATTCAGGTGCTAGGAATTATCGTTTGGACCTGTATGTGAACTGGTGTTGTTTACTTAAGAACCTTCTTGCTGTTACTCAAGATTTCATCAGTGCCCTTTCGATAAACAAAAAAGAAAATGATAGTAGTCCATGAAAGAAATCGTTTTTGACTTTCACACTAAGATAAAGAGATTATCACTAATATGTTTTGGGCTCATTATAATGTTTGGCGAATGAGTCACTCGTTTTCCCATTAGAAATTTTCCCCTTATGTCCCATTTGTGTCTTGCTTTTCATCGCTACTGTACCCTTTACTATTTGCTTAAGATGAATGCAAAAAAAGTTTTCTTTTTTCCCCCCTTTTGATGCCATAGGTCATACTATACTCTTTATGTGAGCCTTTTCTCAGCTTCGAAGTGGGTGTAGAACATCCGCCAGGGTGGGGACCCCACATCAGTATTTACAAGCATGTCCAAACATTCAGCCTCTGTATTTGTGAAAGTGAGAACCAAGTGCAGTCCCTCTCTGTCTTGTGAAACTGTTGATTCAGTGAATGGGAGCAGATTTGGCCTGACAAACATAGTTATTCACGTTGACACGACTGTGCGTGCGTGCGTGCATGCACGTGTGTGCGTGGGTGAGAATTATGATTGGCATAACAAAAGACACTGCTTTTCTTCAGCTCTGCATTCTCTGTGTTAGCATGACATACTGTATGTTCATATGATCCTATACATTCTCATCATTCTCGAATCAGGTAAATCCGTTTTAAGGTAGCTTCATAATATCGAAGTCAAATTAAACCCTACAATTAGTGGTCTTTCACCAAGTGTATGCCATCTAATGCCTTCCATGATCGACACAGGGAAAACATTTCCCCAGATCAGGAAGTGGGAAATGTGTAGCGGCTGAGAACAAATCCAGACAGGCTGCGCAGTAAAGTGGTTTGGCACACTTGCTGTGTGGTGGTCTCTGTGGGCTGTGAAGTATGAGCTGTTTAGCCTTGGCTGATACTGATCTAGAAATGGGTATGCCATATACAGATGGACAGTTTGTTAAACAAATACTTTAACAGCAGAAGCTTTTGAAGGAGGAATCACAAGACCACCCTTACTGTACATGTATGTCTCTTTGCAAGTAAAAGCAGTGTTAGTTACTGTAATAGATGAGGCAACGTATACATAAGGACAAAACAAGAAAGATCAACAAGATCATCTTTCCTGGACCAGCACTGACGTGATAGAATAAACTGTACATGTCTAAATTTCATGGATGACCTGAAAACTCTTCAGTATGCACACAAATTAACACCAAGCATCAGTGGAGAAATTTGTAATCATGGCATGGATGCTGGTGCCAGATGGGTTGGTTTGACTGCTGCAGAACTGCTGATCTACTGATAACCACTTTTTACAACCATGATGAACAGAAGTGCATCTCGGAAATCACAACATATCAAACCTTAAGGGGGATGAGCTACAACAGCGGAATACCCCATCCTGTTACCCAAGAACATTAATCCAAAGCTACAATGTGCACAGGCTCACCAAACTTGGGTTGTTGGAGCTCGGATTAACATTGGCTTGCTTTACTCCAACTCAAGAACCTGACCTGTATTTACATGAGTTTATGCGCTTCCCTTTTGTTGCATGATTGGCTGATTTGATCATTGTATGTGCCAAAATGCACGTTTTCCTCGATGAGTGGTCGATGGGTGTGTAATCTCTCATCGGCCACTCTGCAGAAAGCCAGTCACTTTAGTAAGTCACTCTGGATACGATAAAACGCATCTGAAAACTGATATATACTATCTGGTATTACTTTACCACATAACATAAATCACATTATTAATTTTTCTTAGTCTGTGTCACTTGCAAGACATCTTTAAAGGTTGTTCTGAAAGATCCCGAGACACTTATCTCCATTTATGAGAAACATGTTTTGAATTTGGATCCGTTTTTATCTTATGCTCTGTGTGCTTTGGACTGGGTAGCACCTCAACAAGCTACAGTGCTGAATCTTGTCTATTCTAAGGATGGAAACTGCGATACTATTTTGGCAGGGTTTTCATCTCTGTTTCTCACAAATTATGATAAATTATTCTTTAGGAATCGTTTATTCATATAGTCAAGAATTTCTTTTTTTTGAATCCCCATTAAGCCAGATTGTGTAATGTCTTAATAACGTAAAAGATTACAGCATGATAATAAACCTCTCCAAAAATGGAGCACATTAGCCCAATGTACTGTCATTAACATGGAAATCCTATAATCATTGCTACACTATTACTGAATCCCTTGATTGCAGTATGAGTAATTAAACACTAAGCTTGATTGATTGCTTGTTAATCTGCATTGCTACCACCACCATCACCAAGCACATGGTGTTTATGTACTTACTATTAGTGTTGTAATTAACAGATCTATGTACACAAACTGGGAGGACAGCAGTAAGAGTATGACGTATACTCTAGAAGCTGAAGTTATGACTTTGGCAATAAAAAGTAAATCGGAGTAACAAATGTATACGAAGTCTTTCTGCATCACGAAGTTATCTGTTTGCAAGAATAAGTTCTGCCTAGAAACAGAAGCTATTGAGGCACACATCTATTTTATAAGTGTTTTCCAATCCAAGTTGTAAAAATTTTTTTAACCCATAAACTTACACCTAACAGCAAAGAAAAACTGTGACTTTTAAGCTATATATATAATTTATTTATATAAAAAACACCCAGCAAGTAGTAGTTCTGCCATATTGATTGGAGGTGTCAGGGGAGAAAGGCCAGACTAATTCGAGGTGAGAGGAAACTTTTTACGACCATAGTGAGCAGAAAAGCATTACAGGACGCAACAACTCAAATATATATATATATATATATATATATATATATTTTTTTTTTTCTCCCCAGGAACTCAAAAGTTTAAAGCAGTAAGAATTACTGATAAAATAAGCAACTCCTCAAGAATTACTGAGCACTATAATGTATTCACATATGGGATATAATGAAACTATGCTTCATAATCCAAGTAGGCGATTACCGAAAAAGAAAAATTGCATAAGTTCTACTAATGATAATACATGTTAACCACAAAGCCACAACTGAAAGTACAAAAATACAAATGGTTTGAAACTAGTATGTAGAAGAATATCAATCATTCATCTTTAGTAACCACTTTGTTTTGGCTCATGGTCAACAGTGCACTGTGAGGTGGGAATACTGGATGGGATGCCAGACACACACATCTGGTTTGCTTAGCAGGCAGAAGAGAACATGCACTGATTAACCAGCATCATAAACAATTTATGAAACAACTAGTGACAGAAGTTAGCATTTACTGTAGTAAGAAAAGAGGCCTCCAGCATTTTTGTCAGTTTAAGACCCAAATGATGTTATTGTCACATGTGGAGAATCGCTAACACACACACAACAAATAAACTGTACAAATTTAATGCCGGTGTCGTGCTAAATTCTTTAGCATGTAGTGATGTACAGCACATACACTCACTGGTCACTTTAATAAAACCTCTGTACACCTGCTCCTTTATGCTGATTTTCCAATCACTCATTTATCAACACTTTTTTCTGCAGCGGGACCAAGGTGATACCAAGTACTGTAATGAACTTTCCGTCCCTGTCTAAACAGCTGAGTCTTCAGACACAGACCGAAGACTCTTCAGTGTGCACACGAATTAACACAAATTATACACATTCACATCAAGTACCAGAATCTAGAAGAAGATGATCTCTGTGACTTTTTGATGCCAGACAGGCTTGACTAAAAACCATTAATCTCCTGGAATTTTTACACACAACAGCAGCTGAAGTGTTACAGGATGATGAGAAAAAAAACACCCAGCAAGTAGTAGTTCTGCCTTATTCATGAGAGATGTCAGGGGAGATTCGAGACTCGATGCCAAAGACAAAACTTTTTTCGACCATAGTGAGCAGAAAAGCATTACAGGATGCAAAGACTTATTTCAGCTTGAGGCCCATCACATCAGGTTCCACTCCTGTCCGATTCAAATTGCCATTTGACTTATAGCAATAACCTGTTAAGAGAATGTGTGTGATACCCGTTCACAATACGAGGAGTGTAAGTCTCATAAACAGATTAAAAAAAATTTTGTTATCTAATTTTTTATTCTACGTGTCCAACCCTGTTAGTTTGACAACTAATTATTGGCCTCTTTGGACATGAATACGTGCTCATGGCGATTTGATCGTGAAAACGAAATCAACATAATGTCTGTCATTAAGCATTGTTCGTGTTAAAATCGTGTTAGGATGTGGTGCAGGCTGTCAATTTTATCACTGCAGCTGGTTTTAATTGGTGGCAACCCTCTTGCTTAAGAGGCAACGAATACACACTGTGAGTTTGAATCTATATGTTTTACACTGGTTTTGCTCCAACTCTCAAAACAGGCTATTGAAAAAAACGGAATTTCCAAGACTAAACAAGAGAATTTGTTTTGTGGTAGGTAAAATATTTAGCAATTATTTGTTTTGACAAGATGCTACAAATAGATAGATATTAGTCTGCACATGGGCTATAGAACATTTTTCAGTATACCACATATGACTTCTTTCTGTTTATTTCTTCCTACCTTCTAAAGAAAGAATTTGCATTAATTGCTTTATACGATTATTAAAGGTAAACTGGAACTACACTATGAAGTAAACATAAGTTCCTATGTAAGTAAAATGAATTAGTTAATTTTTAGAGCAATAGCAGCGCAGTGAATTTTTGACAGCCGTTCAGCTTCACATGTTGATCTTACTTTTACACTGACTCTGTAAAAAATGCTCTGTATAGAGTACATTGTGATTATTCAGCACTTAGTGCAAACTTTCCCTAGGCATAATTATCATTCATTGTCGACAATGTTAACATTTGCGGGTGAATTATTCCTGGATCTCAGAGCGACGGAGTACAGCCCTGTTGTCTTCACAATGGCTTTGTAAAAGAGCAGAAACTGATCAACAGACCCAGATTTTCCTTTTTTATTTTTATATTTCAAAGGAATGTGTATACAGTCCACACAAAACACATGGATGGCATATTTTACTCAGCTGGGTCCAGCAGGCCAAATGCTGGACCAAGTATTGTGTCTGTGAGGAATATTCCAGAATTTTGATTCATGGGCCTGTGAAAGAAGCCCTGCAGGTTCAAACAGAGTCGACACAGGACTCCAACCGGCCAGTTGCAGTGGCCCAATTAAAAGTGAAACTCAATTCAATGTGCGAGTAACTGCGTGGTACATACTGTTTACGTTTTTTACTAGAATTACTGGAAGGGTTGAGTATACTGTTTCAGAGAACTAAGCCTCCTTCTCCCTATTAAAAAAAACCCTCTGCAATATGCAAATGACCACTTTAATGAAACAGAATATTTAACAGTAAACAAGAGCTGTTAAAAGGTTGAAGGTGAACACATTTTTCCTCTAACGCTTCTGAAGCCAGTCAGCAACATATATTTATTTTTTTATTTTTTTATTTTTTTATTTTTTTATTTTTCAAACTACTGCTCACGCAGGATAACCACCTCAGTGATGATTAACGGATGTATTCTTTCATATATATTCATACATGAGCTCATAAACACGGAGCATCATTCAATGTCTCTATGGGGCAAATTTCAAAACAGTGCCATAACATACAATTACTTGTATGTGCACTGGGGCTGGCTTCAAAAGTGAACTAATTCCCATAGACACTTTATCCTGTATAATACAGAGTTGCGGGGAGCCTTGAGCCTATCCCAGGAGACTGGGCACAAGGCGGGGTACACTCTGAACAGGATGCCATAGGGGACACACATGCACACACTCTCACCCCCCTAGACCCTGATGCTAAAATGCCCAACTTTACAGTAGAAATAAACATGTTTACCGTCTGGCACAAAAACAGGTTTGTCTAAATAGCTAGAATTCCTAAGCATGAGAACTGTAAAATTATATTAAGCCATAAAATTATTCATAATTATGTGCTTTGCAAATTTGATTGATAGTTGCATTGCAGGTGTCAAACCACAAGCTGTCTGCTATGCATAACTTTACCTAACCAGGTAGCTAAAATTGCTGTAGTTTAACTTACCACAAGAAATGTAGAAGCTGACATGGGACAACGTGCAGGGTGTAAATGACGTTTGGATGACTTCAATCATGTGCATTAGGATATAAATTAACGTTACCCACCATAGCATTTTATCTAAGCCAAAAATAGATAGATAGATTAGATAGATAAAAACTAAAAAAAACATCTGTAGCAAGGATAGTAACAAGATTTATAACTTATGCGTGGTAGCTGAGTTAAGTAGGTGTGTTCCAAACAACAGCCAGGCTCCATTCATTCTGCCCGTTTTATGGGATTAACCGACGTTTAGATGGAATCTGCTCTTCAGAGAAAACGTATGTTTTTGTTTTGTTTTGTTTTTATACAGTTATGAACCCTCCCACCTAGAGAGCACAGCCAATAATGCTCTCTTGGCTTCTGGCCATGGATGGCTGTTGCATCATAGGGATTCAAACTTACCTACCCATGATGATAGAGCAAATACTTTTCTGAAGCACCACTTGTACATCACCACCTACTGTATATTGTGATGATGACTGCTATTTAAATATTTGTCTAGTGCCAAATGTTTCACCATAAAATTGTAGCCAAGAAAAGCAATTTAAAAAAATCAGGAATGTAGACAGCTTAAAAATTTTAATGGAACAAATGTCCTGCTTTGATTTGAAAGCCACTTGTACATACTGGGACGTTCAAGTCTAACCAGGACTTTTCTTTTCCCTTAATTTTTTTTAAACAGTCTACATGAAAACAGTGGATTCCAATAATTAACAGATCGTTAACAAGCTCTGAAATATGAGGTGCTTTTTTTTTTCACTTTTATGAAGAACCTTAAAAAAAGTGTGTCATGGTTCACTGTTCATTTTTTCCCGTCCTTTCAGAGAATGCAGGGAAGCAAAGGAGTGTTCTGCTAAAATCAGGACAGGATTAGTACTAATGCAGTCTGCCTTATCTACAGTCACATGGGCAAACACCTGGGATCAGATCTTTCTCTGGAAAGCAGCCGGTGACACTAATCTGGCAGCTTCCTCATTTGACACCACACACGGTGCACACATATGTTAACCATCGCGGAGCACCTTTTCCTTACAAAAAAAAAAATGGTAATATGACTCGAAATCTCACACCACATTGCTCGACTATCTTAACTTGTGTCTCATTTCCCAGAAACTTCGAATTATGTCTTGCTTATGTTACGAACTCATTGAGATTCCTATGTGCTTCAAGTAAAAGCTTTTGAAAAAACTGGTTTTGCCTTAGTAATTCTTGACCTGTTCCCTCAGGCAATGTTGAGACAGATGGCTGAACTACTTAAATTAGATTAGTTTTTTCCTGTCTGTTTTAACATAATCACGTTTGTGTATTTTTTCAGGTTAGCAGCCTGTGAAAAGATTTGCTGAAAAGAACTGGAAGAGATATCGCAGAGCTGGCGCGTACACACTGCACTTGATTGCCGAATTAATCCGTATACAAAAAGGGTCCAAATCTGAATGAAAAAGATATGGTAGCGTGTGACTGATTTAGGCGTTTGAAGCTAAGAAGCTTAGATAGATCCGAAAAAATGTGCTGGATCTGAATAAAATTGCATTTTACAGCACAGATGTTACTAAGGGCTAAAAACATATCGGATTTACATACATATAGCGACAATCAGATGCATCAATTTGATTTTTGTTAGTTTTCCTGGTATGATAGGAGCCGGTGTTTAATATTTTTTTTCCATGCTGCTGGACAAAGACAAGTCTTGTTGACTGTCGCTGCAATGATGAATCAAACCATTTCATTCCATAGCCATTGCCGAATAATAGTTTGGTCAGCCGTCATTAGGCTACTGCACTACTAAACTCTGTCCACAAGGTGGCAAGTCTTAAACATTGCAATTGTTTTCATTATTTTTCCAAAAGCACTGTCAGTGGACTCAAGCCTAATCCCTGCACTTACCACTTGTTATTGTGATCATGTCATGCAGGGATCAGGATATTTGATGATCTAGCTAATCATGTGTTAGGTTTTGTAGCATATCTAATATAATATTTAGTCTGATTTTAAGCACAACCCTATTGCTAGGTAACATGTAGAAAAATTGTACACTGTAACCTGATAATGTTATCTATAAATCCAGTCCTATAGAAAGGATCTACTATGATGGTCCTAAAAATACAGCAGATGACATAGTTTTATCTAGCTATATAAAATCTATATCTTTTTAGAGTCACACTTTACTACACTACATTTCTAGCCTGCACGATAATGTTGTTCATGGGAATATGTCCATGAATGCGTACTGTAGCCAAGACTGCTGAAGGCTGATAATAAAATGTCACACAGCTTTCTAGTCATCTAACATCCATAAACCAGTTTCAAGGCTTAATATTTAAGAGATGGAAAAACTGGCACTGGTAAGGCTGAGGTTTTTAAGAGAAGCCCATTCTTGCTTCATAAAGTTCAATTTTATCGATACCCTTACATAAGTACTAGTTTGTTTAAAGTAACATTGATAGCGCATATTAATTGCTAGTGCCTCTATGACTACATCGGATTATACCAGTGTTTAAGTGTTAACTGAGTTAACACCTGGCATGTCTGACCTGTACTTGACATTTGATAAACAGCTACAGATGTTACATATAGTCTGGCCGTCAATATTTTACTGTGTGCAATGCAGAATGCTTATACTTTTAAAGTCATAAAGTTATCTATCTAGCGCTGGCTAGTATGATTTGTGGATCCATGGAGGTTACTGGAAGAGGAATTTGATATTTTTACATGGCTTGCTTCTCAAGATTTTTCTGTACCCAGGAACCTTTGAAGACCTAAGTAAGTTCTTGACCCCTTCTTTCTCTTCTGTTTATGTCTGTTTGCTTGTTAAAATGTGCCCAAGAAACATAAAAGCCTGAGCGCACTAATGAGAAATGAGTGACTTTTTAGCACAAATGATATTTACATGAAACAAAAGAGTGTATACTATTGTTTTTGAATCATTGGCCTTATTAAGTCGTTGATGTCCTCAGCATTTAAATGACCACAGAGTCTATTCCACTCGACACAAGGTGGGTCAATTCAAGCCAGATGCACCTACATGCATGTTCTTCTTAGGTTTATTTTGGTATCAGTATTATATTTACTTCTGCTGCAATTTTTTGGGGTCATTTAGGATTAGCTTTCAAAACTATTTTAGATATTTATATATACAAATATTTATCTCACGGTCTTTATAGCATTTGTTTGCTTTTCTTAGGAATCTTGACAAGATCTGTATACAGTGAAGAGTTCACACTCTGACAAAACGTCCAAGCTTTAGGTTTCGTTGTACATGATGGCAGCTTAAAAGCCTAGCTGATTAAGGCTTGGCTGGAGCTAAATGCAGGTCCTCCGAGCATGTCAGAGCAGGGAAGGCAAAGAAAACAAACCTCAAATGCATCAATCTAAACCATGTAGGCATCAAAACAAAATGCCAAAGCACAAGGTAGAGTCATGCCCCACATGCACTGGGCTGGTTTGAATGTTTCACCACCTGCTAGAGTTAATATATGAGTGAAAGCGTCTAAGCACAGAGTGATGGGATGTATAGTGTGATTGATAGAAAGGCATTCATTCATTCCGCAAACTAATCTAGACTGAATTCCAGGTGGGGGTTAAACGTGATAATAAGGAATAAATATTAACGTCTTCATAAAAAATAAAAATAAAAAAAAAGCACAATAATCGAGTCTGAGTCAGAACATGAGAAACTGACTTTTACTGGTTTAAAGAAATAATTTCCCCCTTTTTTGAGCAATACAGGTAAAAGCCATTAAACAAACAGGTAGTTAAATGTACAGTAATTACTTCATGATCCCAACCTGCAATCAAAATACACCCTACCTTTTTAAATAGCATACCATGAATAGCATGCCATATAGTGCAAAGTTCAAAGTGGATGACTCACAGGAAGTTAACAATAACTGTGGATTCTCTACAGGGATTTAAGTCTGGGAGTATTTTGTAGAAACCAGCAAACATACATTTCCTGTCTAAGGTAATCTAAGACCTCATGTCAGCCTACGGTTAACTCAGTAAACTTTCTTACGCAATTAAATCTTCCAAGGCATCCCCAAGCGACAACTAACAGACAAATCCTAACGTACACATAGGCAGATCAATCTCTGGCTAGTAATGCGCCCTCTCTGGGACGTTGTAGCCGCCTAGAGCTTGAGCTACCTGTGGTGTTTACCACTTAGACTATAAGGAGCAGCTTATGTTAACAGAAGATGTGTCCTTACCGAGTGGCCCGCTAAGTCGGACTTATCAGGGTGGCGTCGTGGAGGGTTGACCTCAGGGAAGAGGTTGGGAGGGAAAATCCCTCATTTTGTTTCATAAGCCAGGATCGAGGACGATCGATCATGCTCTCTCCACGCCTTTTACCTCCATGTATAGTGGAAGGAAGGAACCCCCTGGCTAAACTGGGCTCGTCTGAGCTGGTTTGGGTTGGGTCGGGAAGGGTTGGGAAGGGTTGGGTTGTCCAGATGCAGTATACGTGGTTGACACAGTTTAGTACTGAAGCTTCCTTGTCATGGTTACACGGTTCCCAGACTTTTCTTGTGTGCTTACATCATTCAGATGAGTCAGGATACCCTGGAGGAAATCTAGGATCTTCCACATCCTTTAGAATAGGCATGTCCAGAGCTAGCAGAGTGAAGTTTTCGAACCTTATTCAGCATGTAAATTGTGTGTTTTAAAGCAGTGGAGCGTGTATAAATCCTGGTGTCCCTGGAACCTCTTAGGCGGGTAAATGACGATTCCTCGATTATACGTGTTTGGACTTAAAAAGGAATACCAAGCAGGAGTTCACCATGCAGCAATTAAAAAGCAGATCATTCAGCTGAAACAGCAGATCATAAACAGAGCAAACAGTCAAGAAAGGATTCCCACAAAATGTCAGTTTATTTTTTAAATATTGTAATTTTGTTGTTTTAGATTTGATTGAGAACAGACTATGTAAAAAAAAACTAAATACATTTTAATATAGTTTTAGGCTTTAAACTCTGGTCATGTACAGTATAAAATTTTTTTACCTTGATAACAAACTTGTTGTATCATGTGTACTAGCATTATCCATGTGACAAGTAAGTAATTCCTTTAATTCCACATTTCCTTCATAGCCTCACTTACCTCTGTGAATAAGAAGCACTTTGCACGCCCTCACTGCATCTCCTTTGGTGTGGTGGATACATTCACAGGAAAGGCTGTAAGCCTCTGTAAATATGAGTGTATTTGAGTGTAAGGATTAGGCTGTGTGAATATGTATACTCCTCCTGGTAGCACTCCTTCTCTCCTCCCTGTGTCCAAGGCTCCACCTCAGACAGACCAGCGATCACACACTAGCTCAGATTACTGTTGTTTTACTAATCGCTTGCGGCATTGCCCTGACTTTTCCCCCCTCGGGTCAAGCAGAACAAGCTGTCCAAAGACTTCTTGTACCTTATTACAACTATGTGTCTCAGTCTTACATACATATAATAGTAGACTTTGGTGTTTAAGATGCAAAGTTGCAACCTGCAGTGATGGAATCAGCATTGTGAATTGTCAGAATAGATGAGCCGAGGGCATTGACGTTGTGCTTTAGACTGGATGTATCCTGTAGATTTCCCCTCTATTGTGCAAGGCATGAGCACCACAGCACGCATGGCCTTCAGCTGTGTTGGCTAATAAGGAAAGTCTTCAATCACGTTGGAGAATGATTCCTTCTGGAAGCCATTCCAAAGTAAAACATCTCTCTCACAAGCTGAGGACATAAACCAGAGGAGATGTTTGCCAGGGAGGGAGTGAGAGAGAGAGAGAAAGGAACAGAGAGAGACATAGACACACTCCTTTAGAAAGAGGCCAGCTCTTTCTTCTGTGTGAATATTGGGTGTGTAAAAAGCAGCAAATGGCGAACAGATGGAGGGCTTACGGGCAGCCCTCCAGCACTCTAATCTTTAAAAATAAATAAATACCTGAACGCATACACGCAGCACTTCATGATCTTACAGCGAATACGGCGTGACAAGGGTCAGCGCACAAATTTAATAAGATGTGTCCAGTTTCTGTCAGTTTCATTAAGCACACTTTTCATGTTTGACAGAGCATTTGCTACTACTTTGCATTCTAATTTCAAGCTTTAATAGCAGGAAAGTGGTTAAAATTGGATGATAAAATATTTTATGTTCAGTTAAATGTTATCCTAAACTACAACTTACTAGAGAAAATTTGTATTGTTGCAGTTGCATTGTATTACATCTGGAGTGTCATTAACCTTGAATCAAAAGTAGGACAGTGACAAGATTGCATTACATTTTTTCCACATCGTTTTTCTTGTCTTTTTTCTTTCTTATGCTCATTTGATACCCTTTAATAACTCTTTTACCCTTGTCTATAAATTATAGCAACCCTCCTTTTTGAACTGACCATAATTTTTCTAAGAGTACTCAGCATTAGTACAAGTGCATTATATAATCAAATGAAAGTTAATAAATCTGAGTACAAAAAAAAATTATGGAGCCAAATTTTAAAGCTACCACTAACTACAATTATTATAATTTACTATCTTCATGGTATATTTATAATAGAAATCACTTAAGTCATATTTTTTATTTACATACCCCAACTAAAATGTGTAAAATGGAAAGTGGTAAATATTTTCGGTGATTCGTACTAAAGTTTTGACTGGAAAAAGATAAATCAAAGAAACACACAAAATACGTAAATGCTCCATTTAAGCTCAAAGAAACAATTCATTGCTCTGTATAACTGTATAGAAATAGTGAGTCTACCAAAAAAATGACTGATCAGACATACTGACTGCACTATCCCTTACATTTTCCTTAAGTTTTCTTTAAAAAGTTGAAGAGCAAAAAAGAGAGCAGAAATAATTAGATTGATTATTGTGCCATTTTTAAGAGGTTAACAAGAGGTTCTCCATGTGTGCCTGTTTCCACCTTCCAGATTCTCTGGTTTCCTCCCACTTTGAAATATATACCAGTACTGTACATTAAAGTCTCTCTGGGTGTGAATGAGTGTGTGCGGGGTGTTCTGCGGGTCAGTGTTTCATCCAGAGTGTATTCCCATCTCATTCCCAGAGTTTTCCAGGATTGGCTCTGTATATACTGTAAAATAAATTTGTAAGTGAAGCTGATTAAAAATCTGATTTAAAATGCAGTTACATAAAATGTATAGAAATACTTATACAATAAAATACAATACAGTTTAAAATAATATTGACATTTATTTAGTACGTTTCAGAACTTTTATAAAGTAATCATCTTACTATATGCTGGAACGTATAGCTAGGTAAATATCCTTTCATTATCATGCAGCATGACTCAGCAGCTATTAAATAGAATGAATAGAAGAATGAAACCCATAAATAAACTTGAAAAGTAAAAGAGAGTTTTAAAAGATTTTATGCATGTTGATGCATATCCCCATTATAAGCACTTACTTGCCACTAAACTTGTCATGTCACTGCCTGATTCGTGACATGCTCTGGTTAATGATTAATAATGATGCACACTAATTTTTCCCTTTTAATAATGCATCTCGCTCCAGCTTTCTGCCACTGACAAAGTGTGTTTAAACATTTTGGTTTTGACTTCATTCTATATAGTATATAAGTTTGAACAAGTCATGGTCAAGTCATTCTAGTTTTATTTTTAGCAATGAAAATAATCTAAAGCATCTTTACAGACATTTCATACAGAACATAAAATAAACGTTTTCACATTTTAAATTATTTTTACAATTATAATTTATAACCAAGCCAGAGGCGACATGGCAAGAAAACCTCTCTGATGTTACAAGCAGAAAAAACCTTGAAGAAATTCAGATTTAAAAAAGAAAACCCATCTTCTTCCTGGTGTCACAGAATAGCATGGTTATAAATATTTCTTTTATTGTAATTGATCACATCTCCGCACTTTATTTTTACTTTATTTTCCGCTTTTTTTTTGTTGTATTTATGCAGAACCAGTTAGAATCAAATTTCTATTATTTACTTGTTGTCTGTCACCGTATGTACAACATGATCTGTTCCTAATCGTCTTTTCTCACTTCAGTGTTTACCTGGCTGTTTAGCTATTCCGCATGAATGCTACCTCTTGAGCTAAAGACTTACATGGAATTGTGAGTATATTTTTTATTATAGGGTTCCCAGGGTGTTCTTTGGAAAGCAGTTCAAAAATTCCAGCTAAGCCACAGAATGAGACAGTATCATATTCAACATAACCGACAGGAATCATGGGCGTAGCTTTGGTCCTCTAGACTGCAGACAAACACAATGACCATATCAAATTTGTATAATTATTATTATTTTTTTAGGTTCAGGTTTTGTTTTGTTTTGACATTGCTGCAGAGTAAGCTTTGCTTTTAACAATGTAACTCCTGAAATGAATGGTAAGTGTGGCACATTGTCTAAAACTTTGATTGGCTAGAGGCTTATTTGATCACATTAAAAGCTTGGAATACTGGAAATTTAATGGTTGGCTTAATTTATTTAAAATCTGTTATTATTATTATTATTATTATTATTATTATTATTATCTTGAAACTTTTTTTTTCAGGGGTTTTTTTCCCTAAAATTTTAAAACTTGTAATTTTAAGTTGTGTTTTTTAATGTAAACAGTAACCCTTAGCAAGATCACCTTATTAATACACCACAAGGAGAAATGTAATATAGTGTACTTAAAATAGATGAAGCTCACTATTTTGTTTATTATACTTTTATTAGTACCAGACATTTTATGAAAAGAACATGGATAGTTATTTGATTTTTGTTGACAAAACACATTACAAGCACAAAATTTTATGCCTTAAATTATAAATTATGATGCATTGTTGTAAATAAGTATTCACTCATACCACTTATTGTCAACTCAACATACACTCACACATACTTCCTTTTTGGGTACTTGTCAATCCTGAACAGAACTTTTTGGAACGCCCTACGTATGTACATACATACACAAGCCTGAAGTGTCCTGCAACTGGCTGTTGATATGCTTTTTCAGCTATTAATTGTCTGGCGTTTGGAAAATTAATGCTTTATTACATGCAATTGTGCTTACTTGCTTCAATCAACAGAAAATACAACATACTTAGTTATTATTTCTTTGACATAGATATTTAAACAATAAGCATGTGTTTCACTATCAAATTTCTGTTATTGACACAAGAACAAGAACAAGAATGAGCAAGAAGTGCACAAGGCCAAGCAAAACTGCAGAAAGTCAATAGCTAGATACGCTGAAAAACAAAATCATTATTGATACCTAAAATTTGTTACATTTTCATGCCAAAACCACCCAAAGACTAGCAAAACCACTGTCAATGCCCTGCTAAAGTTAAAGTATCACTCAATAAAACAAACAGCAGTCATATTCACTTTATAAAAAAAAACTTTATGAAGCCATGATACGGTAATGCAACCCGCTTTTTTTAAATGTGTTTTTTTATACTTATTTTTAGATCGCCAAGAGTATCTGTGAATATGTATTCACAGATGTTTGATGTTTGGTCTTATTATGGTCACAGCACATGCAAGAGATATTTGTGTGCATTGAATTGCTGTTGCTTCAGATTTCTTTTGTTTTTTAGATAATATGAGAACCATCCATGTCACACTGTAAAAAAACAAAAAACAATTGTAAGCATCTGTGGAGGGGAAAATAGTCTGAATTTGCATCCACCATCTGGCACTTAAAACAACTGATGAAAGCTAATATATCTACATTTTAACATTGTGTGTTCAAAAGTAAAAATAATTAGTTATATTAATAATAATAGTTATATAACAAATTATTTATTGATTTTAATAAATATTCATTAAATGGTCTGCAAGAAATTATGTAGCTTGCTAGTTAGATTGGCATAGCAGCTGAACAAGTTAAAGGTTTTGAATCATTTTAAGGTCAAATGCTACAGAAATGCTTTCTTTGGTGCAGGTGCAACCAAACACCATAGCTATCATCAATGACATTATCATACCAAAAACAAAGCAAAATAATGAAAAAGAAAAAAAAATTATGTACTTGAAAGTGAAACATTGTGGCGTTACTAATTCAAGTTGAATTTAAGTCTGCACTCAATAAATCTTCTAAAAAAGCTGCCTGAATATAATCAGATAGTAACTACAGTAGATGCTTGGCAAATCTACAGGTTTGCACAAGCTGCCAGTACTGCTGCGGTCAGAAATTTTGTGCACAAGTTTTAATTTATTTATTATTTATTAATCAAAAATACACACGGAGCACACCTAATATTTGGTTGAATGTCTCTTTAGAGGTTTACCATTTGCAGATAACCATTAACTAGCTTCTGGCAGAAATGTTTGGATATTTTACCAAAATTGGTACAGCTGTCTGAGTTTTGCCCATGTTTAACCATCTATATATAAATTGAAATAATGCTGAAGAATTCTGTGGTAGTCATACTTGATCGTTATTTATGCTACGTTGTGCAATTGCACCAGCTATACTGGCAGCAAAACAGCCCCAAAGCCTGATGCTATCACCAACATGTTTATTCACCTTTACTCCTCCAAACATACCTTTGACCTGCAGGAGGCTTTTTCTTTACCCTGTGTAATCAGCCTGAACATTTAGTTGAGCTTGAAGGTGACGATTTTGGGACAGGGGCTTCTCTCTTGGACGGTGATATACTAAAAGATTTGCTTGACTGCAGACCTTGACACTGGTGTTCCAACAGCGTCCAGTTCATGGCAGGACTAGCATTGATGGTTCCTGGGTTGTTCCTGACCATCTTCACCAATTTTTAACCGCTGAGGGTGACAGGTTGGGAGGCTACAAGCTAACCAAAGAGGCTACACCTACCAATAATTTATATACTAATTGTTTGAGTTATTATTGCAATCCAATAATAGAATTAGAGTCCTCCTACTTTCCCCCTGTAACGCTATGTGTTAGTCAATTAAAGGAGTTCTCTTAAATTACCAGCTGAAGTCATAATCACTAAAAAGAAGTTAAATGGCATTGAGCTTGGCATTGAGCACCAATAAATTAATAACCTAAGTGTATATTTGTTTATATTTGAACCTGTACAGTGCTATAAAAAGGATTTGTGTGCTTCGCTTTGTCAGACAGGATGGGGGGCTGGGGGGGGGGGGGGGGGTGTTACTTTTTCACATAGGGCCAGGTACATTTGGAACACTTTTTCCCCTTCAGAAATCAAAATTTAAAAAATTGCATTTTGTATTTACTTGGGTTGTCCTTGTGTAAATTTTGTGTTTTTTTGTGTAAATTGTTTGATGATTGGAATCATTTAAGTGTGACAAATATGCAAAATAAATAAATAAATAAAACATTTTTTCACAGCTCTGTATATAGATATTTGACCCTGTGTTGAATACAGAAATCTTGTGCCCCTAATTCTTGGGTGTTTATTTTGTATAAGCATAAAGTTTTACAATTATTCTTGCTCAGGAAAAGACCACTGAAAGCCCAGTAGCGCCATGGCATTCACGGTGATGATGAGTGTATGTAAACTTTTTACCACAACTGTATGTAAAGCAATATATCCATGTTATAAACATACCGTCTTTACTGAACGTTTTTTCAGGACCTTTCAGTGCCCTAACTTGATCATGTGTAGAAACTTGCTGTGATTTTGAAAAAGCTCCTGTGATACGACTAGCACTCATTTCCAGTGCTGTTCATAACCAGTATGCTGGTGTAGAGATGCAAAACAGCAAATATAAAACAGTCACAATCATTTGAGTCAATGATAAAATTGCTCATGCAATCCCACACTCATTACAAAGCCAGAGAGAACTATGATTTGTTGACATTCCTAAACATAACCAGACCGGACTGGAGTTTGTTTGAGCCATGTGTTTCTTTCATTCTCATTTAATACTAGTAAATTGACAGTACAATGGTTCTTTGTTGCACAATAGAGGAGGTGGTAATGTGAACTGATGAACAGGATTTGTCCACAAATTGTACTGAGCCACAAAGGAGCACTGAGCCAGACAAAGCTCAGACATGGAATCATATCATATATATATATACATCTACGAAAGGTTCCTTTCTCTGTTTATATTAAAAGAGAGCTCTCAAATGAGGCAATTTATTATTTCCATAGCGCAAGACCACATGAGAACTCACATGAGAAGTGAACAGATGTGTCACTTTATGGTATATGCATTATAGAGACTCTTTAACTTTTTTTTTTCCTTGTAGGTATGTAGCTTGTGCGACTTATTCCAGGAAAAAAATGCTCATCTTTGTCATTTAAACTCCTGAAGTTGTTGGTGCAGGCCAAGAAAAGCAAAATAATTTTTCTGTTAGAGTTTTGCTCTACTGTGACTGTAACAGGAAGTAAGGGTAAGTGTAAAGTATTATATTGTATTGTATTAGGGATGTAATTGAATACGAATACATTATACGGAACGATCAGATAACGCGGATACAAAATATATACAAATAGGTGCACGATTTCTCCTTTTTAGAAAGCTTTTCCAGGGAATCTGGTTGTGCAGTGATACTACAATTCTGAAGGAGGTGGGAGGTTTTTACCTTCAAATGTCTGTGAGATACAGTACAAAGCTCTCAGGATGAAAGATGTAAAAAAAAAAATACAAGTTTAAGTACAGAATGCGCAGATTTGGTACATAAAAGAAATAGATACATAGTGGCTCTGTGTTACACCCCTAATACGTGTGTGTGTGTGTGTGTGTGTGTCAGTCAAATAAATCTGTTTCTTGACTTGTGCCTTAGCGCTTCTGTGTAAATCAATTTAATTTTTTTCCTGCCAAGAGTAAATGTGACAGTTAGACATATGAGGTGATACACACCCTTCATTGTTTTTGTTTTTTTCTTTCTTTTTCCCCCTTTTTTGTTAACTACATTTTGTATTTCTCTTTATTTGATTCCTGGTGGGGGTTTTTTTGTTAGTTTTTTTTTATTGTATCAGGATGTCGCACAGAAATTGTATTACGTTACAGTTTCTGTCTCAAGGGTTGTAGTCTTTGTGTTTGGTGTGAACACAGGAAAGTCATAAAAAGGCAAAAATTGAATGTGGAAAAATGGAGGGATGTGGCATGTTCCACATAAGAATTATGTACATTGTATGAATTTTGTCACTAATATTAAACCCGTGTTTGCTTGACAAAACTTGTAAGTGTTATTGATTGGAGTAAACAAGAAGCACACACACCCATACAGGACATGCTGCCTTTTTTAGTCTAATCAACCTGATCGCTCTGGGCATGACAGCTCAAACGACGGAACCAATTACTCGTAACACAATCTGACTAATACACGTCCAGAGGAAAGTCCAGCCATTTCTACTGAGGCTTAAAATGTTGATTTAAATTTCTACATAATGTAATGAGCTCACCAAGGACATCCTGACATCCCTGTAGTTGATGGTCCAGTAAATGTCTGTATAATTAAAGCACAAGTAGAGATATGTGTTGTTCAGGCCTTGTGACAAACCAGATAAAGAGTATTTCCTGTTAAATTATCAAAAAAATAATAATGAAAAAGTCTTTATCTGCAGGTAAGACCTGATCTTAATCTATGAGGCTCTGACTAAGTGCTATGAAGTTAAACGATTAAGATGCCATGAACTGCCAAAAGGGGATTCCAGGTGACATAGTCATAGCTTTGTGTGCGAGTTGAGAGCTGACTTCATATCTGTTGATTTACTAAGTGCAAAAATATGCAAGAGGGTGGGGTGATCATGCTGCCAAGCATTCAATATAAAGGAAAAACTCTGACACGGTTGTGATGATGACTGTTTCGAGAGTGTGGAATATAAATATTTGTCCATTTCTTGTAATTCAGGGTTTCCTCATGGCCAGTTTATGTGACTTAAAACAAAATAAATCAGCCTTTAACAATAATTCCAACAACTCACAGGGAAATGATTAAAGTGACCTGATGTAAACTCTGTGTTTACTCTCAATGTGAGCAAAAAAATAAAAATAAAATCTGTTTAGCCTCTTAAAGCCCTTAGGTTAGGTGACCCCAGTTTTGCCCCTTTTCAATACATAAATATATATTTCACAACACCTTTCACTCTAGTTAGTGGAAAGTTTATAATAGCAGCTGAAAAGAATGATTAAATGTGAATACCTGAACAAAACATGGTATTTAAGGCTTCAAAACACTGAAAGCTGCAAGCTAGTGTAGTTAAGCTGGACAGGTTTTCTCTGTCGGTGGCGCCCTCTAGTGTTAGCTTAAAAACTGACACATAGAGCTTCTGTATGCAGGCAGATTTTTGCTGTTGGTCTTCAAGTTGGCCTACAACCAGGCTGTAAACAACTATTTTATGTTTATGGAATATATGCTTAATATAGTTTAATGTCTTTTAGTCTTTGTTTTAAGTTAACAACATATTGTAGGTCTCAGATGTCTCCCAAACCGTGTCTGTTAATGCTCCAGCTGAAATACCTCCCACTTTTTTTTTCATAGCTCTGTTTCAGTTCTCTTGCTAACACACCGAGCCACATCCATTAGAGAATAAACTGCAGAGTTTAGCTGCAAACAGGGGGAAAGTATGTTCATATATGTGTGTTGTGTGTGTATGTGGAGTTTGCATGTTTTCTCTGTGTTTGGCAGATTTTATCCAAGTACTCTGCTTTTCTCCCACAGTACAAAGACAGCCCCACCTCGTGCTCTAAGTTACCTTGTGACCCTGTTTAAGATAAGTGGTACAGCAGATGAATCAATGAATAAAATGTCATCCTCTGTGGCATCCAAAAGCAATTTTATAATTACAATTCAACTTTTCTACTGTATATCATCCACAATGCTGTTTAACTACCTGCTAAAGGTTGCATGTACTGAAGCATTTAAGCCTGTTCTGCTCTCACCTTCTGTCTTGTTTGGACACTTTTCATTCAAACGGAATTCCGACTTTCATGCTAAAATTGCTGTCACTGCCGTTGCATATGTTGTCGCGTAGATGGGTAGATACCTGAGAGCCATGATACACATGCACTGTACGATTCCACTACTTTTACACTGGATTTTTTTTTAGGTTTGGCAGTGGATTAATTGTTGTTGTGATTTTCCTGTGTTAAAGCAAACACTGGATTGTTCTACTTTAAGTAATTATTGTGAACCAATACATGAGGCATGAGGCAGTATTCAATGACGAAGCGTGTTGTATTAACGATTGTATCAATAATATAGGAATATGGGTCACTAGTGTGTTTGTACTTCTTCAACCTCATGCAGGGCGCATATGATTTGACAAATTGAACACTAACTATTTTAACTGTAGCACAGGAATCTCCACATATTTCAATATAAAATGTTTAATGCTTGGAATTTTCCTTTAATATCATAGCTAAAAGGAAAGAAAACATGGATGTAAAATACTCACCATTTATACTGAACAAAAATATAAACGCAACACTTTTGTTTTTGCTCCCATTTTTAATGAGATGAACTCAAAGATCTGAAACGTTTTCTACATAAACAAAATAACCATATCTCTCAAATATTGTTCACAAATCTGTCAAAACCTGTTACAATAAAGAACTGGAGAAGTCGAGACCCCAATGAGGACGACGAGCATGCAGATGAGCTTCCCTGAGACTGTTTCTGACAGTTTGTGCAGAAACACAAACTTTGGTTATGCACTCCGATTGTTTCAGCAGCTGTCCGAGTGGCTGGTCTCAGACGATCATGGAGGTGAACATGCTGAATGTGGAGGTCCTGGGCTGGTGTGGTTACACGTGGTCTGCGGTTGTGAGGCTGGTTGGATGTACTGCCAAATTCTCTAAAACACCTTTGGAGACGGCTTATGGTAGAGAAATACCATTCAATTCACGAGCAACAGCTCTGGGGGACATTCCTGCTGTCAGCATGCCAATTGCACGCTCCCTCAAAACTTGCGACATCTGTGGTATTGTGCTGTGTGATTCAACTGAACCTTTCAAAGTGGCCTTTTACAGGTGGCCAGTCTAAGGCACACCTGTGCAATAATCATGCTGACTAATCAGCATCTTGATATGGCACACCTGTGAGGTGGGATGGATTATCTCGGCAAAGGAGAAGTGCTCACTATCACAGATTTTGACAGATTTGTGAACAATATTTGAAAGATATGATTATTTTGTGTATGTAGAAAATGTTTCAGATCTTTGAGTTCAGCTCATAAAAAATGGGAGCAAAAACAAAAGTGTTGCGTTTATATTTTTGTTCAGTATATAATGACTGATCCATTCTTTTCTCCGAAAAAACAATTTGTCTCCAAGCCATTCAACACCCACAGAGCAGTTTTATGTAGGATTATTTATTTATTTATTATTATATTATTATTTTATGTATTCACACATTTCAGGCAGTGTGTATGTCATAGATAGTATAACATAGATCTCTGGCATAGATTAAACCACAAATTGTAGTACACTGACGCTGCACACACACACACACACACACACACGCATACATACACACACCCCAAGGAAGAGCACGAGGACGAGTCTTTCATCTTGAATGTCAAAACTGAACTCCTCTCTTTCTAGCTATAAGCCAAGCTGTTAAGTCACTTTGGCTTCGTTTGATGTTCGCGTGTTTTTAAGGAGAAATCTTTCAGTACCCTCTTACAGTACACAGTTCTTCTTGTTCAGCAACTGAACATCCAGTTACTTGTAGAGGCATGTACTCGCACTGCACCTGAAGCTGCTTTTTTGGCAGCCGCTACATATTTAGCACTCTTTTTTTTTACTATTATTATTGTGAAATGCATTTTCAGTTTAACTTTTTTTTAACACTTACACCAAATGTTTAGTATTGGCATAAACATAATCATTAGTACAAATTAAGAGTTAATATATAGTTGTTGTTTTTTATTATTTTTCACTTATTGATGCTGATGATACATGATGCATATTTGCCCTGGCAGTTATCATTACACAGCAGTGTTTATCAGCGTATAGTAATACAGCACTGCTGCACACACCCATACACCCATACACCCCCATAAACAACCATCATTTGTGATTACCCTTGCATGTCCTTGCATGTGGAATATGATATCGGATGTACATTGAATCACATCCATCCATATGAACTGAAGAATTCATTATTCTAGTTTTAGAAACTTAAAAAAAAAAAGAATTAATTTTGTGATTTGCTCGGTTACTGTTAATCCTACGGTGTAATCCGTATCATGTGGCTCACTCTGGAATGTAATGATCAGAAACGCCGTGCTTATAAACATTACTTGTGCTTTAGCAATGGTTTCACATCACAAAGTCTAGAACGAAGAAGAGTAAATAGAATAAACCGTCGTCTCGGGTAGATATAGAGATTTGCTCTAAGCACTGTTTTTCCATGCATACAGTGATTAGTGTACATTAACAAAACTAATGCTCACGAGTGTAGCCAGTGACATTATCGAGTCAACAACGATGTTAGTGCTGTTTAAACACTTATGTGTTCAGAACGAAGCGATCACGACTCCCATTCGCTGTTAAAATGCCGATACAGTAGAAGATACATCAGTATATTAAATATGTTAAACTACTTTTTGCATCAGTTTTAAAGAATTATATATCCGTCTCCATTTTGGTTTTCATCCTATTAATAAATTCAGCTTTATAAATTAAAATTTTAAAATAAACTATCTGTGTGTGAAGAAACTCTAACAACGTTTCTAGGATTTCCATTGCATGGCATCAACCTGACAGGAAAGAGAAAAACATGGAATAGGGCCATGTACGTTGTATTTATGCGTTTGTGTGAGATGATTTTGGCTTTTAAATAATAAATATTATGTATATATTTCTCCTTTGCTTATTAAATATTAATCCCTTTTCGTTTAAGATTCATTCTAAGGCTAAAATTAATGAACGACTTTGGTGTGTATAAACGATCCTGTATAGCTATTAAAGATGGGAGAAAAATAAATTGAGTTCTGAATCGAGATTCTTTTGTGTAGTTAATCATATATTACCACATTGACTAAATAATTTTTTTTTTAAACAATTTTTACCTTTATAATAGAGACGAACCAGTTGATCAGGCAGTGAAAAATCGTGCGTGTTAGTTTTCTTCAAACTCTGTAGGCCAGTTAGTATCAAAACCACTCATTACACACGCTTACACAAGTCTCAAAACACTGCAAGCGTTAATTAGTCTAAAATCGACTGCGCTAGAAGCCGCACGTGCCCACAGCCACTCAACCCACGCTTAGGAATTGTGATAATATCGTATCGGGTGTCGAGTGGTGATTCCCATCCCTAATAGCTATTAGTATCAACAGGGTAGATTAAAAATGGCTGTTTTAGCCTGATTTACTATTAACATGCATCACTACATATTGTTGAAAAATAGTGATGCAAGATTGCGAGGATAAAATGCAGCAAGTGTTTCCAGGTGCTGAAATGTATGAATAATTGAATCATCAAAAAATGTATCACTACATAAACTGATGGCAATTTGCATCATATCTGTTATGAGAGTAAGCAGAGAAAACTTCCTGAGTACGGTGAATTAATTCCTATGCCAGTGTACATGTGTGTGTGTGTGTGTGCCAAAAAAAATAATAATAATAGGCTTTGTTTGTTTTCAAATGACGGTTTTGTTTTTTTCCTACAATGCAGTTCCTGCATCAAGTCATCTCACACACTGACCGAGCCTTCCTTCTATTTAACACGTGGGCATTTTTCCGTCTGTTGTTATGGCAACCTGCACCTGCATACCCGCAATCTGGCCTTGCTTATGAGTCACCGTTTCTGTGCTTCTGTTTATTTCCTGAAAGTCATGGCCTACCCCGGTGCGCACACTCACTCACTCATTCATTCACTCACCCACTCGATGTGTGTCAATTTACATTTCTATGGATGCGATAATGTGACGCTGAAATCATTTCCGTCTTCAGTCATGTCTCAATGTTGGTCTTCGTGTTAGCATACCAGTGTTAAGATTATTTTAACAGTATTTTGTTGTTCTAGCTTATTCTCTGGATTTTATTACAGCACCAAAACCCTATCAGTAATACATCGGCACAAACATCCTCCCTTTCTCTATTTCTCTTTCTCTTCTTGTCTGTGGCTGTAAACACACCACCACCACCGCCACCAGCAAATCTTTTCCTCCAGTTTCTCGTTGCTAGGAAACATGAAAGTGCTCCTGCTGACCGAATTTTCTGCTCACTGCCTTTGTTTTAACCCTTCGGCTCTGCAGTTTTTCCACAAATCGGCTCTTTTTTTGTTTGTTTGCTTGAAGAAAACAAATAATTCATGGCAGAAAGTACCCATTACAGCTGGTTATTTAACCATAACAGTTATGTGTTAGTATTTAGTTATGTTCACCCTAACAGCGTTGTTTTAAATGCTCCTGGGGCTGTAGGCGTGGATTACATAGGAAGACAATACAAACTCACTACCTCTTTTTTTTTCACTCATCATAATTATCGTTGTTACTTCGAACAAATAACAGTGTTTAGCAACAGCATGTAGAAACCTGACAGTTGGCTCTGAGCTCTTTTTCTCTCCCCACTTTGATGCACTCATGTTGTTTAGATCACAGTAGATCACACAATAGATTTAAATGCACTGCATGAGTCTGGGGACACCTCTGTAATCCAGCCAAATATCCAGTTCAGGCTGGAAAAATTTCACCAACTGAACAGAACTTTAGTCCATTTTTTTAAACACCACAAGAAGAAAAGAGATTTGTCCAAAGGTAGCAGAGAGATATGACACCAATGAAATGTAATAAACCACGATTAGGTTTACGCATTCATTTGTTCATTGTTTTTTTCCCCTCCTAAAGCTCTTGCCTGTGTCAGCAGAGTCTCACCTCTTGAACCATTCTTGCCGTCTTGATGCAACCGTCTTGAACTTTCAGCTCAACCTTCAGCTCGAAAAAATTAGCTTTCAGCCTGGGTGATCACTCCACCTCATAAAGCCTGCTATCAAGAGCCTTCTGATTGGTTTTCCCTACTAAAACCTCGCTCTTCATCGGTTATTTGTTGGCAGGCTCGCTGGAATTTTGTACGCCAGCGTTTTCATAAGTTGTCGTGTCCGCAGTAACAGGTGGATCATCCACACAATCCTTTCTGGTGATGTCTGGCTCCCAGAGAAAGAACTCATGCAGAAGTGTGTTGACTGTATCCGGGCATTCCATCATGACCATGTGACTGCCCTCCTCGATCACTTTCAAGAACGCAAAGAGGAGAATCTGGAAATACACAGAATGTCATATTTTTGGTGAAGAAAAAAATCACTGGCAAAGACTCACACTGATCAATTTATTTTCATACCTGCTTTTTCAGTCAGTTATCTCATTTCAATCAGCCTTTCATATTCATTATGCTCTGTAAAGCCTTTATAACAGCTCTAATCTAAGCTGCTGTTAATTGGTGATTGTTGAGGCTGAAAACTCTGAATTAACTTGCTTTGGTCTTCATGAGAGAACGGTTGTTATTGTTGTTACTTAATAACAAAATACTAAATGTATTATTTCATAGTTTGGAAATCAGGGCAGGTATTCACAAAGCTTCTTAAGCCTAAAAGGTTCTCCTAGTGATAAAATTCTAAAAATATTCTCAGAATTATGACATTTTCTTAGAATTTCCCCTTAAATTTATGACTAAATCTTAGTAAAAATGATTCACAAAACTTCTTAGCCCTAAAAACAGCTCCTAAGGTAAAAATTGTTAGGAGTAGAGAGGATGACTTTTATACGGCTTAAGAGTTTTTATAGCAGAGGACAAAATGGCAGAAAGAAGAAATATTCTCCAAACACTGAATGTAAAGCTAAAAGTAAACACTGCTTTTCTGTCCAGTTTGGTTTTCTTGTTCTTTTACTTCCTTTCAATTCTCTTGGATTGTTGGCTACATGCCATACAAAAGTGCAACTTAAATATACTGTCCTGCAATCATGTAAACTGGTAAAAGGTAAGCCATCAATCTAAAATGGATTACAAGTAATAAAATCAGTTTGGTAAATAAATGTAAGAACTTAAATATAGTAACTACTGCGTGGAAATTGGTTGCTTCAAAAGTAGACACATTTTCAACATTTGTCTGTTTAATTATCTTTAAGATATTTAGTCTATCACAGAAACTTTGCAAAAAAGTAGTACATTATGATTTCACTGTCTCTCTATTATCATGTATTCTATTTTTTACAAAGAGTGCATTTCAAAAGATCAGAATCGGAGAAACATTTGATCTTAGTGATGTCAGTTCTATGTAGGCTGGTTTAAGTATTTTATAACCTGCAGATATCCTGTGATTTTATGTACAGTACATCATAAAAGTGAGGAAAAATGCCAACTTGAACTAAGAAAGCCTCCAGTAACTCTGATAACGGGTCTTTACAACATAGCTGAGCTGAACAACATCTCAGGATGTTTAACATGCTGAACGTCACCCCTATCTTATCAGCACAAGACTCACCAAAACTGGTGAGTGGACGATTATAAAAAAACAACAGGTGATGCAGTCTTCGGCTGTTTAACCCAGATTTAAACAGTTATTGCATTATAGTATTGTTACAGTTACAGTATATACAGCATCTGGCTTACAAATCAGTTAAAACGCATTTAAATCAAAGTAGTAATATAAACTTCTCATCAGAACCTCATCAGGTTCTTTTAAATCTCCTTAGTTGTTTTCTTTGCTTGACGCAGTGTATTATAAAAAATATTCAAAGCCTTCTGATCAGTCAGATTTGAAAATTCTATAATTAAAGGAAATTAGACATGAAACTCCCCAGTTCAATGAATGCCAGCCTTTGTTTCTTTCAATAACACTTCTGCAGGGGCATCTGGATATACGCAATGCTCTGTAATGAACAATACATTCATTACGCCACAGAGAGCTAGTTGTTGACGATTGTCTTCTATATCTCTTCTATAGTGGTTTCTTTAGGATAAGGGTAAATCCAAAAGAACATTTCATTGTAAATAGACCATGAAAAGGAAAGTATTTAAAAAATCTACCCTTTTATTATCAATAATATCGTTTTTAATTGTTATCAACATTTCTCCGTACCTCAGCCATTCGCTGGTCCTCATCCATGGGAACAAACTTGTCATAGAGGCCATGCACGAGTAAGATGGGGACAGTGAGCTCAGCATGGTACACCTCATCTCCCTCAGGCCAGTACTGACCACTCATCATGGCCCGCAGCACAAACGGAGACACGTTAAAAGCATTTCCCTCCTTTAGCAGCTGCTTCTCTTTAGCTCCCTGTCTGGCAAATCCAGCCCTTTGGTGAAAAAAAGGATTGTTAAGAAGAATGGCAAGACTGTAAGGGAAAAGGGCCAATAATACTTAAGAGAAACAATAACAGTAACACAATTACAATTAGCACAATATACTGGAATAATAGATTTAAATTGGTTTAGTTAATAAGAGCAACCAAGCTATTAGCTGCAGTTATTAGTGCGATACCATTTAGGTAAAGACCCATGTGGTGTGCAGGCAATAAGTTTTACTTAACTAAAGGTCCATTAAAGCACAAAAATAAGTACCGCTGCGGTACAATTTACCTGCTTACTGTAGCTACCATGTTCCTGAAGGCCATTGGCGTATATCAACAAGCCCTCTATAAGCCCTCTAGCAGCAAGTGCTATTTTAACTACCCTATTAATTCCTGTGCAATTAAAGCATTGTTTTAGTGCTTGCGCATTTCATGTGATTCGTACTTCAGAAAGCTCCACGCGAGGCAAGGAGACAAGCAGTGCAGGACACAGGAGGGCAGCTGGAAAATGGAGCAGAGGCTTGGCTCCAGCGCTGTGGGGCCGCCGCCATTTATCATGACCACCTTATGTACCTGTTCTGGGTACTCGTGCGCCAGGAACGTGCAGAATGACACCCTGAAACAAGGACAGTAGGGGCGGGAATTAGTCTCTTTTCTTAAAATGGAAACTGACCAACAACTACCACAGACTTTTAAAATACATAATAGTAAAACTACCATTTTAGTTTCTTTAACTGATTTTAAAGCACACACACGCAAAAAAATCCCATTTACAAGACTACTGAAATGTCTGTCTCTAATGAGCATTTCTCTTCTTCTTTGCTTGCTTTTCTCACTTTTTTTGCAAAAAGCCCTGGGACTGTATACTGTAAACAAAATAAATATTTTTATTAATGTATTTTATTTATATGAATTATAATCCATGTCCTTATGCGAACATTAAGAGCTGTTTCAATGTCAGCAGTTTTCCTCTGGCACAAAACGTGCATACACGTTACCCAAGAGCCTCCTGCTTAAGCTTACCCGTATGAGTGTCCAATAAGGATGTTGCGCTTGCGAGCATATCTCTTGAATATGGCACGCAGGTCCTCAGCCAGGGCATAGAATGTGTACGCAGCCGCTATTTGAGGGGCCGTGCTGGCTCCATGCCCTGCAAGGTCTGGTGCTATGACCTCGTAGCCCAGTTTGGAGAAGAAGTCCAACTGACGACCCCAGATGTCCAGTGAGCCTCCGACACCGTGGATAAAGAAGAGTGCTACATCCGAGTGCGTCCCCTTACAGCTGCTGATACACCTCTCTGAGTCAATGAGAACTGTTCGCTTGGGCTTCCTCCTGCGCCTCCTGGGTGGTGGAGCTGGTTTCTGCTGGTCTGATGCCGGAAGAGGAGGAGGTGCTGGTTTGGGTTCTGGGGAGGAAGGCGCAGTGAAGTAATCAGCAAGCTCTACCTCCACAGTACTGCACTGCTCCACTTCTCCATTAGGGCAATGTAGAATCTCAGATCGCAGCACGTCACCCAGGTTCTCTATCACCAGTTGCCCATTGCGGTAGACAGTGATCTTGCGCTTGCAGTGCACACTCGTACCCCGCTCCTGTTGCAGCTCGGGATTGGCAGGACGCTCGGGCAGGACATGGCGCACACGTAAAACACGGCCTGGCTTCACCTCTACAAATTCAAACCCATCAGATGGAGCAGCATCCGATGGTTCCACAGGCAGCACTGCATTTCCACTTTTGCCTGTCAGGCAGCACAGGATGCTCTCTGTGATGCTAGTCAGCATGGTGCCTGCTTACCTGAATGAATGAATACATAGTATGATCAGTGGCACCTACATATTAAATTAACAATCTCATTACAATCTGATTTTAAACCTACACATATAGTTGAATAAAACTCTAAAGTCTAGACAATCTCAGTAATCTGGACATACACTGCCTGGTCAGTCCCAGAACAACTCTTTCACAGTTGATGAATAACTTCATGGATGTGATGATCTGGTCATTCAGTACACTCAGGTCATTAGCCGACTTCATTTTATTGCCTCATACCGTTGCTGAGCCTAGACCTGACCAACTTAAGCAACCCCAGATCATTGACGTCCACTGTGCATGACGGCAGCATCGCTTCATGTGTTTTCCTTTACCCTGATGAACCTACTGTATCACTCATATACGGTCGATCAGACCACTTTCCAAAATTTAAGCCTTTTTTTGTTACTCTCACTAACATGTGGTTTTCTTACTGTATGT
Source organism: Clarias gariepinus (assembly GCF_024256425.1). Lineage (NCBI taxonomy): Eukaryota > Metazoa > Chordata > Actinopteri > Siluriformes > Clariidae > Clarias > Clarias gariepinus. The sequence goes on from NC_071124.1 coordinate 16,907,183, forward strand.
CCACACAGCTGTTTAGTCTCAGTCCTGTGAGTTGTCTTCACATTGTGTGTGTGGAAACTTTCACTGTTAAACATAGCTATGGTTTTTACTGTTGGTTATTTACCATGCAACTTCACCAAGTTGACTTAGAGTCTTCGATAAAATGTTGAAGGGTTCTTAACTTAGTTCCAGTAATTTCAAATATCCTTATTTGTTTCCTTTACTTAATGCAGACCAATAATTTGACCTTTCTGAAATGGTGACTTTTTCGCCCAGACAATGTATTCACATCTAGTGGTCTAATCAAATGGAAACAACATGACTCAGCAGTTGTCACTGATGCCTCCCACCTCCAGGGTTAGGGACGTTCGAATCGCCACTGGTCTGTGTGCATGTTTTCCCCTTGATAGGTTGATTGATGTTTTCAAATTGCTCGTAATACACATGATTGGGGATGTGAGTCAGTTGTGCACCTGTGCCCAGGGATGGGTTGCCACCCTAACGAGGGACTGCCCCACCTTATTCTCTGAGACAGGCTCCATGCCCCCAGTAACCCTACACAGGATAAACGGTACAGAAACGGGCATGATCTTATCTATCTAATCCAAAGTATTGTTTTGTTTATGCAGGAACTTTGTGTACCATTCCAATTCTTGTTCAGAAGGTGTTGATTAATATCACCGATATTGACGTCAGGGACTTTACAGTTATAGAACTTTTTTTAAATGTGTATTTTTTTTTATTGGATATGGATGTTTTGCATGGATAAAATGAATCTACAGTGTCAGACCTTTGTTACAGAGTAAACGAGGTAAACAAGACCATTTAGCGATAAGAAGAAATCCAAGAAGATGTGGTGGCTCAGAGGTTAAGGCAGGTTACGAGTTGAAATCGCAGACCTGCCACCTGCCACAGTTTGGTCTCGTCTCAGCTGTACATCAATTTGGATAAAAGCATCAGCAAAATGAGATAAATTCATATTATCTTAACTAAAGAATACGAAACAAACCCCACCACTTGAAATCCCTTAATATATCCTTGACCTGGTTTCATCTACAGTACAGTACACCAGTACTGGCATTAAGCATGTGTTTTGCAGCGTGGGTGTTTGTGTTGTGGCCTAGAAAAATCCAGGCATGCTGACTCACAAAAAAGAAGCTGCATGAAATCGCTGATGGTGGTGTCTGACAGCTGCTGTCAACCTACAAAGTGTGAAACGACATTGCGAGCAGTCAGTTCCTGCAGAGAGGGTTTCAAATTGCTTTCAGTTTTTAGGGCACTGAAGTCCAACACACTCGCACAAATAAACATTTCTCACCTTCTTTTGTTTTAAACATGTTTCCATCCTAATTAAGAATCAAATTCCCACTACCAATAACTGTAAACAAACACAATGAAGACCCACGTAAAGAGCTCTGATTTCATTCGCATGTGCCCGCCTAGCTGCAGTGGTAATACAATATGAAGCATGTGGTTTATCTGTGCTGTGTGTGGCAACAAAGACACGCGAGCTCACATTTTAATAACAACATAAGTCTAAGAATACTGGTGAAAATCCACCATGCCTCTTTTGAGAGAAAGTAGCCTGTGGTATGTCTGCACAAATTGCTGCCCAGCATACAAAAAGAAAGCTATTCTAGATTTAATGAATGCTGCCTTCTGTTGTGTAATCATGGCACTCATAAAGACAGACAATGGTCAATCTGGGTTTCTGCCCAGCAGACTATGTGTTTGTTTTAAAATTGATTTAAACACATTTTCATTTTCTCTGTCATCCACCCTAATTTATTCATTCATTCATCTTCCATACCACTTATCCTTTTACAGGGTCGGAAGGCCCTGGAGCCTGTCCTCGAAGACTTTGGGTACACAATTTTGAGACAAATTTGCGCTTGCACTGTTTTGAGACTAATTCTGTTACAGATTTTGGAGAAAAACACAGATCGGAGACTTTTTAACATGCGTGACTTTTGATAATATAATGTGGTAAAAATCAGTTTTCCGAGTCATACTCGAAAGCTTGTGGACTCAGTAGAGACTGTCCAACGTGATCAGTCACGGCAGATCAACCTGGTCATCAGCTGATTGACCAGTGCATCTGTATTACTCATGCATTCATCTTCTATACCGCTTATTCTGTTACAGGGTGACGGGGGGCCTGGAGCCTATGCGAGGAAACTTTTGACAAAGAATCGAATCCACAGTACTAACCCCTACACCAAAGTGCCTCCTCATCTCTTTATTTAAAAAGAGTCAGTGTGGTGAGACACATATCAGCACACAGAAGAATTGCATTTTATAACGAAAGCTATTTTTTCCTCTTCTCTATTGTCTATGGTTTGACTGCAGCGATGTTCTTTTGTTCATACTCCTTATTGCATAATACACAATTGCTTCCGATTCTGCAAAGATAAATAGAGAAAATGTCAAGTGTTGTGAGGTCCACAACCCCGAAAAAAACTTTTCTGTTGAAAAACTGTACAGCACTTCATTTCTCCTCTGTAGTGTGCACTTGCTCAGCAGTAGCTCGGAGCTGCATTAGTCAGCAGCCTGGCTTTTGTACGTGCTGATGAGAGCTGACAGACTAACGATCAGACTGATAGAACGCAGAGTCGCGAGGCCTGTCGATTAAAAATTCACAAACAGCATTCAGAGCAGCAGGCAGAAATATAAGCACTCATTAACCCTGTCTCTCTCTGTTATACTTCTAGTCTGTCTGCTTTTTTTTTTCATAAGGACAGCATAAGACTCGCATCTATCATTCTTGCTCCTTCCATCTTCCTCAGTGACCCCCTGCCACCTCTGCTCATTTTTCCTAGGATCATAATAATTTGCCATGCATTTTTAGAGTACATTTTTTCTGTGTAAATTATTTAGCATTAGGGATAGATTCGCAACAGGAACCTACCCAAGCATGGATAAAAATAAGTCCAGATCCTAAGGGAGCAAGTAGAATATTGGAAAGTGCTTTGATGCATTTATTTAATGAGATCGGATTTCCTTTCCTTCAGCACTGAGCTCTATTACGTTGGTGATTGCGGGGCAAGAATCCCCTTTACTGGATTAGGGCCAATAGAAAACGCTTTGTGTCGTCACGTTAGAACAAATCGCTGGACAAGCCTTTCTAAAAGTTGAAGATGTGTTTACAAAGGCTGGGTGTTGCATTTTTTATACAAAGACAAATCAGCAGCCTGAGCTAAGCAAATTTGTTGTCCTGGCTATTTTAATTAATAGTTGCTTGTTAGTTAAGTAAGTTTGAGATATTCTGGAACTGAAGGAAGAAACTACTTCCTGTACTGGTTTGCTAAATAACATAATCAAGGTGATATCTGAAACATTTAATTGTTTACTATTTGAGGGCACAAACATGCCACATCAGGAGGCTAATGATATAGATAAAAACGCAATAAAAGTTTGTTCCCAGTTCACAGTAGTGCAACTCATATAAATGTTAATTTAGTTTTCATTTAACCACTAATTAGCTCACCACAATTACTTTTTAATGAGGTTGTCAATGTGGGACTGTGGAAACTGGAATACCGGAGTATCTACTTGGTTTTGCCTTATTAGAAAAACATACTTGATGTGTTTAAATGCTTTACATATTAAAGCTGTATTGTTTTCTCACTCAGAGTTACAGGGACTCATCACCTGACCCATGTCCCTCGAATTTCCTAGAAATGCATCATGGTCTAAAATGCAGTAAATGTTTGAGCATGTAATCACTTTACACAATCCTTCTTTATCTTTTATATAAATGCAGGAATAGTATGTATAGTTAGAACTTTGAGTTTATCTTGCTCTTAAACATCCTCTGTTGTGCATAAAGATACCGCAGTGCATTTTCCCAACTATCGATTGGCAAAAGTGGGTATCCTCTGAGGTTCCGACATCAGCACACTAAATCAATGCTACGGGCAGCAAGAGGGCAGAGTTGTATGCAACCAAGCGCCAGCATTGCCCTGTTAAAACAACTGGAACCATCTAGACCACCTGCATGCACAATTTTAAGCTTTTTAGTATCAGACACTCAGAAAAACATATTCTTAGATCCCTGATCCTCCACTTCCTTGTAGTCTGATAACCCTGGTATATAATCAAAAGCCAATTTGCTGTAATGATAGACTTACTGCTGGCTGCATGTTCATCATGAAAAAAAATATTCCAATGCTGATAATGCAAGATTTGATTTAGTAAATAAGGGTAGATCTGATTATCCTGCAGCAACCCACGGAGAAGTTCAATAGGAGTTGCAGATAGATAAATAGCGGAGGCAGACAGTGAAGGCCAGAGGACAGTGACAGGGGAGGGTCCCGAACCCATCAATCAATGCTCCACAACAACCTGTGAAACCTGTGACGCACCTTGGAAACACAGTCTTATGAAAAGGCTTATATCTTATATTTGGTTATCTTTTCTGAACCTCAAGGTCAATCGTTAGTCATGCGCTTACAGTATGAGGGGTTCGTGGAACTGTGTTGAATGTTTTTGGTAAAATCAGTTATGAAACTTTATACACTATAATTAGAAACAGCTGCAGTAGATGTAAAGAATTCTTGAAAATAACTTTTTTTCCCCTTGACTGTACATAATATGATAGGACAGAATAGCTTTTTTTGTTGTTGTATGTGACGTACAATGAAATTAAGTTTGCATCTCTTTTTATAAACTGAGAATATGTATATAGTAGGAAATAGTATAACAAAAAGAATTGTAAAAGGCGTTGATGCAGAACTGATTAAGTGACAACAGTACAATCAGTGGTGACTCACTAAATGCCATGTAACATGACAGGGTATGTATTGCGCAAAGTTATGTATGAATTGTGTAGAGGCAGCAGGATGGCATCAATGGTGGTACATACAAATAATCCAACAATCCAAAAGTGAGATTATGCTTTTATTACTATTGTAAATAGTCATCTATAAAATCACTGCATATTGTTTTATACACTTGAGGATGTAAGTGAAATGAAACACTTCTTTTTATATTCAAATAAATAAATGCAATTTCTGGTGTGTGGGCATGCAGCACCAAAAAGTGCAACACACATGGGAACATAATGTACACAGCATCACTAATTCCTAGTATTGTTAGTTCTTTTTTTTTGTTCAATAGTAATGACTGCTCATTAATGACGAAACATGCGCATGTGCATGAAGCCTTTGCAGCATGTGTTATGGTGTTATGGTATAATGGAATGACTGAGGTTAATGTGTATGCTACATCCTGCTGGAATAAACGTGTCCATGGTATTGATCGGTTTCTGCGCAACATATGTTGCAGAGCGACCTAAACACCATGCACATCTAAAAATCATTTATTATAATAAAAATTATTATAATGCATTATCATCATAGCTCACCTGGGATGATATTCCTTAGCGACGGTTTCCAGGTCTGGAGCGATGCAGTGGCCGACTCATCCGCTCACGGGAAAAACACACACACACACACCGCCAGTTATGATGTCTCTAATCTGCGTGCATACGGTACTGCAGTGTAACCGTGTCGTGCAGATGAGAAACCACTGGCGTCCTCGTGCATTATTATACCGAGAAGCGCGTCCTGAGAGACACGGGCCGCGGAGACACGGGCGCGTCTCTGCTCAGCATCACCGTTTCGCAGTGCACCCGGGGTGGGTTACTCTTACCAACCCAATGCCCTTGTTTTCTGCAGTTGGAGGGGGCGGGGCTTCCCATGCTTAACAGACACGCAGGACGACTATTTACCGACTGAGTGGCGGGAGAAAATAGCCAATGAGACGCGCGTGCATCCTGTTGCTAAGGTTACCAGCCAATAGGAAGCAGCACGCGACTGCCTCAGCTCCGTATCTAGGGACCGGTACATGCTAGCACTGGTGTGGAGCTGTGCTGAGGCAACAAACACACTACTCTGTGTGTGTCTCTCTCTCTTTCTGTGTAAAAAAAAAAGAAAAACATCTGTTTAAGTCAAATGTATACATGTGTAAAATTAATGTGTTCAAATTTAATTAGTATTTTATCAATTTTCAGTGTTAAAGAAATACAGAAATGCTGTCAATATGAATGTGTTTTGTTGTTTTTAATAAATATTAGTTCATCTACTATACCACTTTATCCCTGGAAACGAAGCAGGGTACATTCTGGACAGGGTGCCAATCCACACACACTCACACACACACACTATGGGTAATTACAGTGCCGGCAAAAGTATTAATACCCCATGAGCTTTTCCAGATTTTGTCACGTTACAACCCCAACAGTAAATGTATTTTATTGGTAGTTTATATGATAAACCAACACAAAATGGCAAGTAATTCTAAAGTGGAAGGAAAATTATATATAGCTTTCCATTTTTATTTACAAATAAATTTTTCTGTGAAGCCCTCAGAGGTTTGTTAGAGAACATTAGTAAACAAACATCATCATAAAGCCAAAGGAACATACCAGATATGTCAGGAATAAAGTTGTGGAAAATTTTGAAGCAGGGTTAGGTTATAAAAAAACATATCCCAAGCTTTGAACATCTCATTGAGCACCGTTCAATTCCTTATCTAAAAATAGAAGAAGTATGGCACAACCGCAGACCTACCAAGACATGGCCGTCCACCTAAACTGACAGGTGGGGCAAAGAGAGCATTAATCAGAGAAGCAGTCACGGGGCCCCTGGTAACTCTGGAGGAGCTGCAGAGACCCACAGCTCAGGTGGGAGAATCTGTCCACAGGATAACATTTAGTCATGCACTCCACAAATCTGGCCTTGATGTAAGAGTGGCAAACAGAAAGCCATAAGAAGACCTGTTTGCAGTTTGTGACAAGCTATATGGGGACATAACAAAAATATGGGGAAAGGTGCTTTGGTAAGATAGGAGCAAAATTTTGTGGCAAAACACTGTGCATGGTTGTGGCAGCATCATGTTTCGGGGATCCTTTCTTACAGCATGGACAAGGAAGTTGCTCAGAGTTGATGGTAAGCGGGGATGGAGCCAAAGACAGGGCAACCCTAAAAGCAAACCTGTTAAAATCTGCAGAAGACTTGAGACTGTGGCAGACGTTTAACTTCCAGCAGGACAGCAACCCTAAACATACAGCCAGAGTTTTAATGAAATGATCAGATCAAAGCATTTTAAGTGGTAGAATGGCCCAGCCAAAGTCCAGACCTAACTGAAATTCTGTGGCAAAGACTATTTTGCATGACCTTGAGAATGATATTGCTTTTATATAACAGTTCTACAAACACCATTTACCATCAACCAATTATTTTGTTCCAACATGTATCTTTCTGTGACTGGCGGAGGTGGAGACAAACGTCATGTAGCCAAATAGTAAGGAGAATAAAACATGGAGGTGGTGAACAGTAGAGACTATAGTTAGAACATCAGTTGAGTGGAGTGATACATAAACATCCCAGTGCTGATATGCTCTATAACAACACTCATGGAATTGTGATGTTCAGTCAAATTGCTTGGTCAGAACTAACTGTTGTATAATATTCATTTTATTTAAACCGCTCCTTCATAATATGATTGTGTTAAAATAAATTTGTTTGTAGTAGTTGTATTCCTTATGAACTGCAATTTATTTATTTATTTTAAATACAAACAACAATTAAGCCTGTCGCCTCACACCTGCAGAGTCAGGGGTTAGATTTCCCGCCTCTGGTCTGAGTTTGCATGTTCTCCCTGTACTTGCTGGTTTTTCTCCAGGTGCTCCGGTTAGCTCCCACAGACCAAAAACATATATTGTGGGATGACTGGTGTTTCCAATGTGCCTGTAGTATATGACTGGGTGTGTGGATGTAAGTGCACCTGTGCCCTGGCTGCTTCATCCAGGATGTCCCCTACCTTGTGCCTTAAGCTCCAAACGATTGGCTCCAGGCTCCCTGCAACCCTACACAGGATAATGTGGTGAGGAAAATGATTAAACAAATATTTGAGTAGATTTAAAAAATATATGCAAATACAGATTAAAAGTTAATGAAAAGACAATTTTTATTTTAAAAAGAAAAACAAATATTACTAAATAACAATAACCCATTTACAATAGGGAAAACAATATTAAGATCACGTTTATAAAGTCCAATCTGTTAAAGTACTGTGCAAATGGCACATGTAAATAACTGCTGGAGCCAGGATGTCTTTTAAAATGTCTCTACGTTCAAAAATACTATAAAAAGCAGTAAACAGTTAATGAATCAATAATTGTTGTAAAGACCCTTTGTTTAATACAGTATATACAGTAGTCTCTTCTAAATTCTACTTTCTACTTTGTTGTACCTGCTTCTTTTTTTTAATGCAGCAAAACCCAGATTTTTTTTTAAGTGGTCTTTTGCATAATACGAGAGGGTATCAATAAGTTTGAAGATTCCCACACCACAGCTTTTATCATGTCCAGTGGTTTTGACATTTTTTTCGGGTTGAGCTCGTTAAAGGTCTTCCTGATCTCTCGTCATTTTCCAGTGATGTTTTTTCTCTCTTGAAGCCACTAAAAACACCTTTAACAACTCATTGCAGCATCACCATAAACTTGCAGAATCATGTCAAATGACGCTTGAACTTACTGTTCATGATGAAATAGCACACAGTCAGAATAGCACCAGTTGCACAGACCCTGATGTACACAGGACAATGTTTTTTGGCAAACTGACCTTTGGAGGCTACAAAAATAGTCTTGAAACTTTTTGATACCACCTCATATGCTGCTTTCTTTTCTCGGCTACAGATATTTATCTGTAAGGTTTTTTTTTTATGTTTTTTTAAAAATACTAATGTTTGAAAATCAGAAGTTTTTTGTTATTTTTTTTGTACTACTTAATTAACAAAGTTATAACAAACGTAAAATAAAAAAAAACTTAAACACACACAGGGGTACCTAAGAGTTCTACACAGTACTGTATATAACAGCATATAAATAAAAATAAAAAACAATAAGGTATTTTGTACAAAACAAGCTTATTTTTACATATAACTTTTAAAAATTTTGACATTTTGTAGTTTTACAACCTCAAAATGGAGTATCATGCATTTCTTCAAAGGAGCCCACAATATTGGATTGAAAATCAAGAGAGCTTGCAAAAGTATTTACTAAATTAATAAATTATTTAATGTAAAACATTTAAATAAATAAATAAAACTGTTTCTGTTATGGGCTATGTTTTGGATAGTCACGACATATAATCCCGGTCGAATCCACCTTAATATCAGGCTGTAACACTAAATAATGCAGAACAGTTCAAGAGGGTGAATATTTATGCAAGCAACTGTACAACATTGTTACTCTGTTTTTTGATTGTTTTTGTTTAACTGTCTCTTGCTTACTTTCATTTAAATACATCAAGAATTACATCATATTATAAAACAAGATTAAATTAAAAAAATTATAAAATTTACTTCCATTAATAACACAATCTTATTAGAAACACTTTCATAATGCCTGTGGATAAATATTGCTCTCAGCAGGATTTTACTCTGTACATGTGAACAGAGCTGCGCTCAACAGTTGCTCTTCTTCTAGGACACTATGGGGTCTCCATATGCACAGGCTTTCTCGATGGAAAGATTGTACCAGTTCCCTTTACCCTCTTGATACGAGCTGGTGACTATCCGTGCCCAGCCTGATTCACCCTGTGGACAAAAAGTACATAATCACTCCTACTGCTGCTGCAGCTCTTACAACTAATATATCCAGGTCATCTTTAAAAAAAACTAACATATTTTATTGCATTCTGTATGCTAGATACTCTAGAGTGATTTACAAATGCCTAACTTCCTTTTTTGACATTATGCTTTTAATGTAGCTTTAAGCTTTTGATGCCTAGGTTATGGCTGATCCACAGCAGGAGATCAGTATATAAGAAGAGCAATGAAAACATGTTTTAAGTTAAAATATACTATTTCATATTTTTGTACATAAAGTATGAACGGGCAGCTCACCCAATATTCGCCCCAGGAGTTCCTGACTATCCAGTACTCCGTTCCATTACCAGTGACTCCCCAGCCTGCCACAGAAATGATGTGGTTCATGAGTGGCATGACATGAAACTCTGCAAACACACCTCCCCGATATGCCACAAGACCTTTAGTTGCCATGATTGCGCAGCTGCCATCCAGAGAGAATGGAAAAGAGGGAGAACGTTTATGTTAAAGGTTGCGCCAAAATCACTAAATAGAGTACTTAATGGCACCGTATATAAACTAGGAAGCTTGCCTTATTGGGCCGTTTTTAAAAATCTCAGCTTTCATCTTGTCTCGTCCCGAAACCTCACCATAGTCTCCCACTTTCCACAAAGTGTAGTTCTTGACAACAGAGCAGGACCCAAAGAACGCGCATGTGCCACACTGGTTAAAAGGATCACACTCTATATACACACAGACATTTGGAAGAGTAAGAAAATGCTGCTGATCTCACACTGTTACAACATGTTTAAAAATTTTTGTTCAACAACAGTGCTGTGAAAAATTATTCCCTTTCTGATTTTTTTTTTGCCTATGTGTTACACTTAAATAATTCAGATCATTAAGCTCATTTTTATATTACACAAAGATAGCCAGAGTGAATACAAAATGCAATTTTTAAATATACAATTTAATTTATTATGGGAAAAAAAAGCTGTTCAAACCTACAGTACCTGGCCCTACAGTATGTGAAAAGATAATTGCACCCTAAACCCTCAAAAGAAAACTTGGAACAGTGGTGACCCTTCCCAGAAGTTGCTGGCTTACCAAAATTACTCCTAGGGCACAATGAGGACTCGGCCACAAGCTCATTAAAGAACCCAGAACACCCATAAAGACCTGCAGGCCTCAGTTAACATCAGTGTTCATGATTCAACAATAAGAAAGAGACTGGGCAAAAATGGCATCCACGGGTGAGTTCCAAGGCGAAAGAACAAAAAGACTTGTGTCACATTTGCTGAAAAAAAACAACATCTTTTAAGACCTCCCCAATATTCTGCGGACTGATAAATGTTTTAACTTTAGCAAGGTGTGTGTCCGGGCGGCGCAGTGGTTTAGTGGTTAGCACTGTCGGCTTGTACCTCCAGTTTGAATATTTTAATAAAAATATATTTTTACAGTTTAATAAGTTGCAACAAGTTCATTTAAAAAAATCTAATGCTATCCCACTACATTAATTTCCCTCCCAAAAGTTTATGTGCTTATAAAACACATACGCATCATTATGATTAAATACTGTGGATGTATGTTTATGGATTCTGTACTTACTTTGATTTCTGGCTTGATAATTGTTGCAGGTTTCATCTGGAATGCCCATTTTATGTGCATAAGTATACACACCCAGATGATCGCCTCCAAAACAAGAGCCTGCCCCTCCACAGTCAATCACGTTCTGGACAGACAGGTAAGCTGATGGCCACGCCCCTTTCCTTTTGATGTTTATCCGATCTTATGAGAAGAAATATCAAAAGAGTGGTTTGCAGATTCTTCTCTCTCAAGATTAAAAAATTAAAATTTTATGCTACAACTTATACTGTGGTATACAATTTATTATGTAAAAGAAAATATGTAACAGGAGCCTTTTACTCTCTTTCACAGAGGACTGCAATTACCACTTTTTTTTCTGTAATGCTGATTGATCCGTATGAGTTGTTGGTTTTGCTAGGACGTTCAATATAATGTACTTCATTTCTCTTCCACACATGCATAATTTATGATTTAATGGCTACTGCACACTAGGTTTAACTTTTCATGCCCTACAGAAATCCATTTGGGATTTAGCCTGTGTTAATTATCTATGTAAGGGCTACATAGAGTAGGAATGAAAGGGCTATGAGATGCACTATATGTACATTTGGGATTATATAGTCCATAGTGCAGGTTGTATACCTGCTAAGGCGCTGGTGGAACCCATGGCCCAGCAGGAGCCACAGTACTGAGGGATGTGCTGATTGCGTGTCACGCTCACATAGTTTATCCCATTAACGTTTCGCCAGTCCCAGGAAGCAGGGAGTTCACTGATGTTCAAATACTCATGAGGTCTGGGATATGTTCTAAAAAAATATTTAAAAAAAAAGGCAAAATAATTCATTTGAATGCAAAATAACACTGTGAAATGATCTGGATGGATTACTTCAGTCATCTATTTTTAAAACAATAATTGTAATCATGCATTAAAACTGATCAATCACATAAAGGAAATGAACCACAAAGATGAGTGCTATTACAAGTAATCAACAGTGCAGCAGTTATGAGACCCCAGATTAATTTATGTTTCAATTACAGTACTTAGTAAAGTCTTTTCATTACTCTTAAACCACTGCAGTTAGCTTATTAAACTACTTATTTATAATTAAAGAACAACACCTCTATTTGTTAAAAGTTATAATTAATACTATAAAATGTCCAAAAAATATAATCTGTAAAATTATAAACAGTTGCTTATTTATAAGCCTCTTTTTTCCTCTTTCCTGTGTTGGATCATCAAAATGCTAAATAAAGGTCTCATCACAGAAAACTTCATTTTATTTAATTATGATAAACATTTTAAACTGCCATACTATACCTAATCGATGTTGATACTATAGAATTTATAACATATGAGAAGAGGACTATTAACCAACTGTTAATTCCCGCAAAATAAGGAATCGTCCCATAATTGGAAATTAAATGACGTTTTGATTTGTAGCACATACTTTTATCAATGGATAAAATTAAACCCTTCCTTTTCCTTAGCCTGTCTGTCATGTTCTCTGACTGCACTTCTCATTGATCGGGACTTATGACCCAGGGCGGCATCTTGTTGAAAAAAAAAAAAGTTTACAATAATAGCATTTGCATGAATTGGTTTTGTATTGCTCGTTTGCATTTTCATAGTGTGGATCAATTAACCTTCTTATTGCCCTGATACTAGTTCACGAGTGAGGCGGGGGACTGACTGGGAAGATCTATCACTCAAAAGTACGAGATGCGGAGGGAGGGGGCTAGTGGACATCAAATAAAACCACAGTGGACATCAAATAAAACCACAGTGGACATCAAATAAACCACAGATAATAATACTGTAAATATTATATTATATTATATTATATTGTATTGTATGGTTTCATAGGCATTCTTCTGTTTTGTGTGAAATCCTTAAGAATAATATATAACCAGTCTACACACCCCTTAGGTGAAATGGTTTGGACTCGACTCTTAATTGTGTGTGTGAGTGTGTAATGCTCTGATGCGCAATGAATGAATGAATAAATGAATGAATAAATAAATAAATAAGAAAGAAAAGGTCAAGGCCGTTAGTGGGCCAGTTTAAAATAAAAGGAAAGAACATAAGAAACAGGCAGAAGATAAAGGTATGAAGCTGTCATCTCTTTGTGAGTATAATAATATGTATGTAGTAAAATAGGCTAGTACAACACTTTATGTTTAACCTAACTTGCTGTGTTGATAACTTACAGAACATTGGAGACATTAACATTTAAATGCAATGTTTCTTACTTTAGCAAAAGAATGTGTGTCTGTACATTGTTCAGAACTCACTCTTTTAATTATATCTGTATACAGTGTATATCTATAATCATATATCTATTTTATACAGTAAATAAATAGTAATATATCTATTTTATACAGTGGAGGACCTAAAACCAGTCTCAGAAAAATTCCTGTCTGTATTTCTATCTGTACAGCCGATTTTGTCACAGCATCACGCAAAACTGGCTGGACAGAATTTAATAAAACATTGCCAGTCCTTCAGTATTTGCTTGAAGTTAAATCTGCAGCATAAATGAAATCAAAATGTTGAGTTGATGAAATGTTGTTATGAGCAGTTATATGCCATGCTTTAAAAAGCACCCAAATCATCACGAAACGCAAATGAACATGACACAGCATGGCTTACTCCAAAAAAAAAAGGAAAGTAGACTAAAGTTAAAACGAAACGTTCAAAGATAAATGGACAGATCAATATATGTTTATTCTTCCTGCGAGAAGTTTAAAACCAGTTTCTCTCACAACCTTACAGAATTTCTTTTCTTTGTATTAATAAGGCCGAGAGTTAATTAGTTAGGCCGAGAGTTCTGCTGTACAGAAAGACAGACAGAAATATACAGTATGTGGGCTTGAATAATATCACTGATTACTTTAAGCTGATCAGCTTATTTCTAGTGTTTTTTTTTACAATTATTTCTACAAACTCTTTTCTTGTAAACGGCGTGTACTAACGCTAGTACACACCCAAGCCACAGGCTGAGAAGGAACTTAAGGTGCTAGAGCAAACCACTAACGCAAAAATTACAGCAAAACCCAACAGAACCTAACACTGTGCAGTCAGGCAAATTAGTCTGTAATAACCGTAGTTATACTGTAATTGTTTTCCTTACAAAACTCAATGTAAATCAACTGAGTGGCAAAAAATATTTACTATTTTATTCATATTAACACATTAATGTTATATAGAACTCTTTTTAAACTTTATGATGAATGAAGGTGGTAAACCAAGTGTAACAACACACACACACACACACACACACACACACACACACACACACTTACTTCCATTAATATATCCACTACTATTAACATGAATCTTATAGACAGCATTACTGTCTGAAAATACATCAACACTCTCTGACCAATCAGAAGTCAGGATTCTCTGCCACTTTTTGACAAGTTTTACTGTTTTATTTATTATGTAACTTATTGAAAGAACGCTGTAAATGACACAGTAGACGGTTTATAAACTGTAACTATAACAATTTAAATTTAAACGTTTAAATGTTTCCCCCCGCACGTTTAACTACCTCACAAACGCAGGTCTGTTGAACTTCAACGGTTTGTAGCAGGAACTGGATGTTTCCTCGACAGTGTTTCCCTCCGGAGCCTGTTCAGAAACATCCAAAACCAGTAAGAGGCAAAATAAAACAGCGGTGACAGGTGACATTGTGTGTGTGTGTGTGTTTAAATCCTCGCCGCTGCCGCGTATCAGGTACAGCACTGCCCTTAATGCAAATACTGGCCCGGAACTCCCAGAATGCTTTGCGAGCGCAAGTCGAGCTTAGAGCCGAGTGAAGGCAAACTTGTCAAAATTCAAGTCGGCCTTTACTTTATGTAAAAAGTTGTAAAGTATCCCTAATATCGACCTTAAAGTGCGTAATTAAACGAAGCTCCCAGAAATTGCACTCAAACCTGCTTCTCAAACTTTTTGTTCAGACGGAGGCTGAAACAGTGCTGTTCTTGCCACTGCAGTAACAGTGAGGCGCCGGTAGATGGCAGCAAAGACGTACAGCATGTCAACCTTCGAGTACAAAATCTAAAACTAGAAATGTTACTAAATTTTGTATTTTACTGAATTAGTAAGTTTAAAAAATACTAGCTTATTATTATTATTGATATTGCTTTGTTAGACAGCACTATGATTAGTCGGCACGGTGGTGTAGTGGTTAGCACTGTAGCCTTGTACCTCCAGGGTCCATGTTCGATTTCCGGCCAGGCTCGATTCCCATCTCTGTGTGCATGGAGTTTGCATGTTCTCCCCGTGCTTAGTGGGTTTTCTCCCACAGTCCAAAGATATGTAGGTTAGGCTAATTGGCATTCCCAAATTGCCCATAGTGTGTGAATGAGTGTGTGTGTGTGCGCCCTGTGATGGATTGGCACCCTGTCCAGAGTGTACCCTGCCTTGTGCCCTAAGCCTCCTGGGATAGGCTCCAGGTCCCCGCAACCCTAAATACAGAATAAAGCGGTATAGACGATGAGTGAGTGAGTGAGCACTATGATTATCACTGTTCAGTTATTTCAGTCGGTGTGCATGGAGGTAGCATGTGCTCCACAGGCTTGGTAGGTTTCCTTCAGGAACTCCTGTTCCCTCAGTCTAAAACAATGCAGGCTGATAGTCGTTTCCAAGTTGCCCATATTGTGTGTGTATGTTTGTCTGTTGTACTCTGTGATAGATTGGCACTCAGTCCTGTCTTGTGCCTGGAATTGTCTGGCCTCCCTGCCACCCATGGCTCTATACAGAATAAATAATATAAACGATGGGTGGATGAATGATTATGTTTTTATATAATCATATATTATATTGACACAGAAACAGAATTGTAATTTCGATGTGGTATCAGAAAGTTTAAAGTTTTTTTACCATATGTCCTCCCTCGGACACCTTAAAACCTGGGAGTAGAATTCTCTGGCTCCCTCGCAACGAATTCTTGATTCACAATGCTGCGAATGTCTAAAGGATGAAGACCACTCACTTGGTTGAGCTGCAGATCTGCCTTGCATTTTTGTGTCTTGGGCAGATTTCGATGCAATGTTACTTCTGCTCCTTGATCAGCAGCAGCGACAATGGCAGCAATGTTGAGGCTTGTTCTCTGACAATCATCATGCACAGGTTGCTGAATGGTCTCGACATTTTCAGGGGTTTAGCTTGTTGCAGGTCTTCCTGATCTCTCATTGTCTTCCAGTGACGTTCTTCCATTCTTGAAGCGCACATGCCACTCAGAACACCTCAAACGACTGCAGCATCGCCGTAAACCCATTGCTGTAAACATCATACCAAATCATGTCAAACATTTCTGTTGCAGATTTGCCCAGATTTTGCTGCAGATTTGCCACAGAATTTCACATTCGCCCTTTGGTTTAACTTGCTGTCCATGATGAAATAGCAGACATGGTAGCGCACATGATCAGAATAGCACCAGTTGTATAGCTCCTGATGTACACAGGACAATGTCTTTTGGCACACTGACTTATGAATGTTGGTGCTCCCTGTGACTGTGCGCGCAGCCTTGTGCTGTCATCTGTTGGTGTTTTACAAAACTAGTTGATATCACCTCGTATTAAAAGAAAAGGCTCACGTTAGTATTTCAGTCATGTTGATTATGCATGAAAATCCAAAAATCAGTTTTCTATGTTGTACAACGATTCTTTCCCAGTAAAAGACCAGTTAAAAAAAAAATCTTTGAAAGCCCTATATTGCCATAAAATTCCTGTTCATGATCAGTGTAAATAAACTTCTGACCACAACTGTATGTTGCCAGTGAAGCTTTGTTTGAAATCTCACAGCTTAATTACATACACTGCTTGGCCAAAATAAAGGTCAAACAATCTGGATTAGGATACATCTGGACTCATCAGACCACATGACTCTTTTCCATTGCTCCAATCTTCATGATCCCTAGCAAATTGAAACCTTTTTGTCCGACCATTCTCAAGTAGGTTTCTTATGGCCACACAGCTGTTTAGTCACAAGTTATCATTGCATTAACATTATTTCAAAAATACCCCTTGACATGCAACATTTTCCCTAAGTCTTTGCACATCCTATCAAATATTCTTGTATCTTCGAGTAGTTTTTTTGTTATATTAAGTCTATCAATTTCAAAATGATAATGACAATGTGGATTTAAAGCCAAAGTAATACTCTCTGTTATTTTGCTTCAAATAATCCTTTCAAAATGTCAAAAAAAAAAAAAAATTAAGCTATTTTAATAAAATTAAATGTCTGCTTCCACTAATTGTGAAACTCAACAGCTTTATATCTCTTTGCTTTTGAAAATCAATCATGTATGCTGTGACTATACATTAAAATGATGCTACATACCTGTTTTTGTCATCAGACAAAAATAAAAGGATTTTTTTTTCACTTTGTTGTGCTAAGTGCAATTATGTGCATTCTGTATTATTTTTGCATAACACTTAGTAAATACAGTATGATCAAATCATATTTATATATGGTTGTCACTTTTATATAAGAAAAACAGTTAAAGTTTGTTGTGGCTCATTATCATTATTATTATTATTTCCAAGCAACCACAGAGCTGCACTTCCGTTTATTTAAGTTTGACAGTTCTGCACAACGACTGAGTCTCCTGCGTTCTGTGAGCAGCACACTGTTAAAAGCATGATCTATGCTCAGGAACGCTATACAACATTCAGTTATGATTATTTTGTCTTTATGATGTTGACTTTTTAGTTTGTAATTAAAATCCTTATGTTTTAAGCTGGAATTTTATGCGAGTCACAGCAGCTTAGTACCTCAACAGAAAAGGTTCACCAGTCACCAGTCTGATATAAGATGCAATCGCAGTAAAAGCTTTACTAAGTGTTTTAAACAGGAACAGACGAGGAACAAACAGAATATCAAAGAGCAGGCAAGAATCACATGCCACAAATTATCGCTTTACAAAGCAAAATTAGTACAAGAGTCTGGAAGTTTATTTTGCAATTTTTATGGGCGCATGAATAGGCTATACCAATTTAAAATATATAGGCCTATCTAATTTAAAATGTATCTATTTAGAATTTCGGGGAGTGAGATCTTTCTGTGGTGGAAGTCTCGCTGTGAATTCTGGAAACTGTAGTTCTGAGCTAGGTCAATTTAAAAGTACCACAAAACACAAGAACAAGAAACCATAAGGAAACCACAATGTCACCATGGTCTTTATGGAGCATGGTCTCCCACTTTCTCTATATAATGTAAGTGTGTAATATATGTATACACGTATTTATACTGTGTATTATATATATTACACCTATATATTATTACACCATTCAGGCCACAAAATTGTCAAATTGTTGGCCCGGATTTAGAGATTTAAATTCATTGGAATAAATTTAAGAACCCACAGACACATTACTAAAACTTAAGGGGATAGAGCAGTACCATGAATTTCTTGTGAAAGAAATGCAGTCAGTAAAAAAAACATAAATAGAATCCTTTATTCACATGAAATTGACAGTAGAAGTAACAGTTATGTTCAATAATGAAAGCAATAGCATTTCCACTAACACACGCACACAGTGCAAAGAGAACTCTCAGGGATGAGACTAAATATCTTTTTTTGTAAGAAAAATCAGGTAAAAAGGTTTCAATTTGCTAGGGAGCATAAAGATCCGATTGGGAGAAATGGAAAAAGGTCATGTGTTCTGATGAGTCCAAATTGACCCTATTCCAGAACGATGGGCGTGTCAGGGTAAGATCATGAAGAAATCCATCCATACATATACTGTACAGTACACGTATGTACCCATATGCAGTACATACACATATTTGCACAATTTAAACTGATAGGCAGTGCAAAAGTAGAAATGTGTTGAAAATACTCCAGATTTTATAAGAACAATCCAAAATAATATTGACATAATATTTGTGAAGAATATCATTCTCTGGTGTGTGACTTATGTTGGGGTTTGTGTGTGATGGGGTAATGGATATTACAGCACTGGGGAAGAAACCGTGCTTCATTCTTTTTTATAGATAATTTAAATGTACTTCACTTTTTTGTGATGGATGCCAAACAGCATCATGGGTGCTGCTGATAACCATTTGCTGTAGAGCTGGCATACCACTTTGTGCCGCAGTGGAGAAGAGTCTTTGTGGCAGTCTGGCCTGTTTGTCTTTTAAGAAAAAAAACACCCCCTGTTGTGCCTTCTTAACCAAATGGGAGGCCATGACAGTGCCTTTGTTATGTGACCTTTGAGGAATTAGGTGTTGTTGACACTCTCTACCTCCTTTCCATCTACGTAAGGGTGGTCTTGATGGATTTCCTATAGTCCATTATTATCTTGTTGGCTTTTGTGGTGTTTAGCATCTGGCTGTTTTGTCTGTGCACCACTTAACCAGATGTTATACCTCCTGTTTTTAGTCTGTCTCGTTATGAGTCAGATTAACCATGTCGGAAAAAGCATCCTGTGGTTCTGGAGATGTTGTTACTGAGTTTCAGAAGAATCAAATTATTGGGCCGCATCAAATAAAGAACTGTAGAGATTGTTAAAATGACTGGAAGTAGGCTAAGAACTGTCCAGGGGATAGTGCTGAACAGTCAACTTGGCGGAAGAAACGCGGTTAGGGTCCAGACCACATGACCATTTTCACTGCCTCAAAGTCCAGTCATTAGGCTTTGGGGTAGAAAAGAAAAAGCGCATAAAGCATCATGCATAGTGACCACTGTCTCTAGAGACTGTGTTATACTCTGTGGTTGCTTCAGTTGGTCAGGTCCAGGCTCAGCAACATTATGTGGCAATAAAATGAAGTCAGCTGATGACCTGAATGTACTGAATGGCCAGGTTACCACCTATTTTTTTCACCCATATTGCAGACATATTCCAGGACAATAATTCTAAGAATCGTCAGATTGAAATTCTGAAAATGTTGTTCTGGGAGCATGAGGAATAATTTTCACACAGTGAAAAAAAGACTATAGAGTGGGTTTAACTCACTTGTCATCAATAACAGATCCTGGGCAAAAGTGAATGCAGCTCTTATTTTTTATAGCATTTAGTTTGAGTAGCATTCTGTGTCATGGTCCTCGAACCATTCCTGAACAATGTGTGCAATGTGTCAGGGCGTATTATCCTGCTAAAAGAGGCCACTGCCATGAAGGAAGACTGTTCCATAAAAGGTGTGTACTTGGTTTGCAACAATGTTTAACAACCACATGAATGGCAAGACACAAGTATTCCTAACAGAACTTCACGTCTTTATGGGCATAATGATATCGGTGTATATATAAAAAGTCATGGTCAAGAGTTAGTACTCCCTCTTTAAATTCTATAATCCTCAGGTGAACAACAACATATAACTTTTTTTATATGCCATATATATTAACAAAATTGACACCAAGTAGAAAAAATAAATAAAAGTATAATCTTAAGTTTATTTTGTGCAGTTTATTTTGCTTTTTCATTCTTTTGCCAGAAAAGTGGCCTTTTACATAATATGCTGCTTTCTTTTTGGGCCTCCGGATTTTTTCCTGTAAAGCAAATTCTTTTTTTTTTTTTGCATCTTTGTCTTACTTAAATGATTCAGATCATTAAACAAATTTTAATATTGCACAAAGATTACGCAAGTAAATACAAAATGCAGTTTTTAAATGATTACTACATTTATTAGGGAAAAAAAGCTGTTCAAAACTGTAAAAAAGTCAAAACTTTTTGTGAAAAAGTAATCTAATAACTGGTTGTTTCCTCCCTTGGCAGCAACAACTGCAATTAAGTCTTTGTGATAACTGGCAAAGAATCTTTCTCATCGCTGTGTAGGAATTTTGGTCCATTCTTCTTTGCAGAATTGTTTCAATTCAGCCACAATTGAGGGTTTAACATGAAACAGCATCTCAATCGGACATACTGTAAGTCTGGACTTTGACTAAGCCAGCTTGAATCTTAAATTGTTATTATTTATTTATTTATTTATTTATTTATTTATTTGGACTTGCTGGTGTGTTTCAGATAATTGTTCTGCTACATAACACAAGTGCACTCGAGCTTGACATCACAAACTAATGGCAGGACATTCTCCTTGTGGATTTTCTAAAACTTATATTTTCAAATGTTTTTTCAAAGAAAATCTTTTAATGTCAAGTATATTTTTATACAATTTTTTTTATTCAATTTAGCAATCTAAAAAAATTTGTTTAAAACTTCATTATTTAGTTTTAGGTAATATTTCTGTCAGTGTAAGTCAAAGCACTCAAAATTTTATTTGAAGGATTTAACTGTACAGTATTTTTCCTTAAAATATTAAGTAAATAAAATGACAGTTTTTTAAGACAAGAAGTTCTTAAACTGCATAAGCATTCATACAGTTTTAAGATTTTTATTGTTTGTAGCACATAAATTATATGATAGAAAAGGACAATGTCACAACTTCTAAATATTTCTTTGCAGTAAAGCAAATAAAAAGTAATGAATAGGAATTGAACCAAATACAAGGGGTGTTTTAAGGTGTGTCTGGCCGTTGGTTTTCTTCTACCTCACAAACAGTTCTCAAGCCATGCATTCTTGTGAGGACATTTCTCTCTAAAGGTATGTAAAACATGAAGCCACTTACTTTCATATTATATATGATATATATATTCATATTGACATTGCTCTGCCAATGGTGTACCTGCCAATGTAGGTTTATAGATGTGATTTTGAGAAATGTGAGTCTGTCTTTAGAAATAAGCCAAATCAATTGAGACGTATAGACCATTTTCTCCTCCTCGAATTTGCATCTATTTACATCTGTGCTTTGTACATACCACCAAACGTTAATGCTAAGCTCGTGTTAACACAGTTACCCGATGGTATGAACAACAGCCTGGCTGTGCATCCGGACAGTGTCTTTATAGCAGCGGGTGACTTTAATCATGCTGACTTGAAGACTGTCCTTCATAAAACCCATCACAACGTGCAATGTGCATTATGGTTGCACTTTATTACATGCTTGTATAAACATGTTGTATAAACAAATGCATTAAATCCAGCGAATCCTGTTTATTTTATTTTCATTCGGTTTTATATTATATATAGTATATATTCAGTTTTATATTATACCTTCTAAATTATTATTTTAATGGTCTTAAGGGATCAAAATTATTGATCAAGTTAAATGTACCATTTACCAGTGCTCGTGTCAAATAAGCTCATTCTGTACTGAATCAAATGCAAATATAAACCATTCAGCTGAATCTTGTAACTATTGACCACTCTGAAAATGCTGATGAAACTGTATTTCATAATGAAATACAGTTCTCTTATATATGTGACAGTGAGTTATGTAAATTACATTAAAAATCTTCCAGTAGTTGTTACAGTTATTATTACTGTTCTTTACGGTGCATTAAAAAAAAAAAAAACTTTATATTGTCCGCTGATATTAAGCTAAAGAGTTTGGTGTAATGTTCCTCTAACTCTAGCTGTCTCGCTGCGAGCCAAATCTAATTTTCTCTTGTTACACTTTAATAAACAGACCTGCTTATTACTGTTTAGAGCTTTTACCATAGGATTCCATCTTATGTTAGATGATCCAAATTACTCTCATTATATTACAGGAGAAGTTTGGAAAGAGCTTGTGATGGGTTGCCTTTAAGTAGAGTTCTGCTGTATCTAATTTAATCACATGGCAATCTCAACTCGAGGCACTTTGCTGACTGAACAAAGTAGTGAAGTAATGAGCCTAGGCTATTATACAAATAAGAACAATTTAATTATACCAAAGTATAGCCGATAAATGTGTTATATTCTGTACCAGTCCTGCTGCAAAATTAAGAGAAAGGGCTGGTTATAGTATGGGTACAACTGATACCGCTAGTACTTCTGATACTGTTACTAATTCTACAGGTTTTTTTAAATTGCTAATATGGAATTGTTACCAGGTGAGGGAACTTAGTATGTTTACTTCATTATTGTACTTACTGTATGTACATATTTCACATAGCTGTTCTATACTTGAGTAGTTCGTAGAGGATACTTACACTACTTTACAATTGTGTGTAATTGCATGACTTGCATTTCCTTCGAGACATGCCTAAGAAGTCAGAAGTAGACCTGGCTGCAGCAAGCGGCGAAAACAGCATGTTCACGATGAGGAATCAAAGCAAAAGAGAACGATTTTTTTCTATATGAAAAAGGCTACTCTGAGCTTAATACTAGCCCTGTGATTTTGATTCTCATGTAAATTTAAATGTACTTTTACTCAGGTACACAAGGAAATGGAAGACGTTTATGGACTTCTAGGAATCTTTATTTTATGTACTATAAGTACCATATTTGTCTACTTTGCCCACCTACGGTATGGTTATTACTGTTTGTTACAACATGTGATAATATGTTAAAATTATGTAATATACTAGTGACACACCTACTTCTGTAATTACTACTGCTGATGATTTCACCTGCCACCAGGTTTTCCACATTTTGCTACATCTTAAAATGGATTCAAATCCCTTTATTCTGTGCACAATCTACCACAATTACAAAGTAAAAAACAGTTGTTTTAAGTGTTTTGTTAATTTATTGAAAAATAAGTTTTCAGACCCATCACTTAGTACTTGGTAAAAGTACCTTTGGCAGCAATGGTGGCCACAAGTCTGCTTGTGGATGTTGCTACAAGCTTGGCACACTTTTATTTTCAATGTTTCTCCTATTCTTCTTGGCAGAATCGTTTAAGCTCAACCAAGTTCAATGGGCAAGGTCGATTAACAGACATTTTCAGGTCTGGTTGGACCACTCCAGAACTTTCAGACAGGTATTCAGAAACCACTCCTGAAGTGTTTTTTTTTTTTTTTTTTTTTTTTTGCTGTAATGCTTTGGGTCATGGTCTCATTGAACTGTCAGATATTCTGAGCAGTAGAAGGTTAATACTTAGGATAGCTTTTCATTTTATCTGCATCAAAGTTCCCTCTATACTGACCAATCTCCCAGGTCCAGTCAAAGAAAAACATTATCACAGGATGATCAACTGTGGGCATGCTTTTAATGAGGTGATGTACTGCGCCTTATTTTCTGATTCTAAATAGTTTAATATTAGCGTCATCAGACCAATGGATTTTGTTTCTCATGGTCTGAGAGCCCTCATGGTTGTCACATGCCATTTAGGGTAGAATAGCTTCAGCCTGGGTGTTCTTTCATGGAGGCGTAATTGGTGAATTGCTGCAGTGATAGTTGCATTTATAGCGAAGCTTAGGTTGCTGATTACCTGTCTGACCAAGTCCCTTCATCCCAGATTACTCAGTTTGGATGGAGGGTCAGATCTGGTAAGACTCTTGGTTGTTCCAAATCTCTTCCATTATAGAAATGATGGAGACAATTATGCTCTTGGGTGCTTTCAATGCTTTAGAAAGTTTCTTGTACTCTTCCCTGGATATATATGTTTTGACAAAATCCTGTCATCCATGTCTACTGATAACTCCCTTCACCTCATAGATTTGTTTTCACTCTTACATGCATAATCTACTGTAAGACCTTATATAGACAGATGTGTGCCTTTCCTACTTATGTCCGATTAGGTACAAATGACTCCAGTCAAGGTGTAGAAGCATATGACGATTGATAGAAGTAGGATGCACCAAAGCTCAAAGATTTACTGCACTTACAGTATGTAAAATGGGATATTTGAATAAATTAACAAACAACTATAAACACTTGATTTTTGTTTTGCTATTGTGGAGTATTGTGTGTTGAATGATGAGGAAAAAAAATATTTGGATTATTTTTAAGATCAGTGTAATACATAAAAAATATGGAAAACTTAGAATCTGCCACTTAAAAGCATCAGCACTGTATATTACTATGTCTACTGGCACATTAAAATCAGTAACATTACTCATAAAAATCAGTAACATTACTCATAAATACATGAAAAATGAGAAAGCGTGAATATCTGATTGACTTTAACAAGGGCCAGCTTTTCGTTGCTAGATGATCAGGTCAGGGCATCTCCAAAACAGTAGGTCTTGTGGGTTGTTATTGGTATGCAGCGGTTAGTAAAAGCGAATGCTTTTATATCTGATCTGATCCCACAAAAGATCTAAACTGGCACAAAAGACGAAAATTGTTAATGCTGGCTATGATTAGAGTGTGTAACTGCAGCCTGGTCAGAGTGGCGATGCTTAACATTGTCCATTACAGAAGTACCTTTAACAGTTCTCAGAACAGGACAATAGAGCAATGATAGAAGGTGGCCTGGTTGTATATGTCAGGTGTGTTTACATTGTGAACCCGAGGAAGAGAGGGCACAAGTATGCACTGTGTAAAGAAAGCAAGCCGTGTAATCTGGGCATGCTTGGAAACCTTGGGTCATGCCATACAGGTGGATACTACTTTCACACATACCAGCTACTTAAACACTGTTGCTGACCAAGTACACTCCTTCATGGTAATGGTGTTTCCTACTTTCAGCAGGATGATGTCACACTGCCTGTCACACTGCAAAAATAGTTTACAAACGGTTTGCGGAACAGGAAAAAGAGTTAAAGAATTTGACCTCAAATTTCTTGATGAAGAAGATTCATGGAGGCCCTACCCCATAATGTATAGCTCTGAAAAAGATCTGCTGCTATAGATACCATAGCACACAGATGGTTTTAATGTTATGACTGATCTGTATATTTGCTTGATCCAAAAATGTAGTTTTGTTAAACATGATTAGCATAAAATCATTAAAAATCATGCAATTATTCATCTTCGGTAAAAAAAAAAAAATACCATCTTTTATATTTTTTACATTACAGTTTATTCAATGAAGATTTCAGTGGATTAAAATCACGACTATGGTCGACCCTAACTCCTCCCACTCTCAATTCAATGTGCATTTGCTATGCGTATGTTCTGTTTGCTGAGTTGATATGTATCAGGATGATTAAAAATACAGCTTACATGTTTGCAAAAGTATTGCTATACAGTTTATCAGTAAAAAATATTTTAAAAAACAAAAACACACTAAATGTACTATGATCTGCTCTAGCTGTTGGTGGTTATCTAAAAAGTTATCTAAAGTTATCTTTGTATTGTAGCACTTGGACCACGCTTTGTGCTTGGATTAGATTCTGTTTTGAATAAGTGTCTGCTCGTTTAAATTTTAACCTGTCAACAAAATGTATGAAGAAGATAGGTATACAGTAAAATGGTGTGTGATAAGTGTGCTAAAAGCTTTAAGTGGCTAGCTCTTAAGTGCAGATTTTCATGGTATAGATGGTATAGATGGTGTTCAATAATGGAGATAATGATGGCAAACTCTAGTGCTCGGAAGTTAACAAGACATCATGAATGTTTTACATATGATGGTGAAGATGATTAAAGTGATACTTAAAGTCACAGGAATCTGTAGCCCCCCAGTGCGGTGTTACGTGTTGATGGTTATATGCAATGATCGGGGGATTTTGATTTTGATTTTTAATAGATCTTTAGTGGGTAAAGAGAAAGTTGATATCCATGATGGCTTAGCATTGTATGGATTCCAACACATACCCTCTAGCCTTATCAAAAGATCAATCGTGATGTGTTTTATGAACCATCATTTACAATCAATGGCTGCATTAAATAAGAGTCTTGTGATCAATCATTCTGATGTTCATGGAAGATGTATAATCAAAGGTCACCAGCTTTGCCATGGAAAGAACTGGGTTCAAGAAAGTAGCATGCATTTTGCTTGTGGGCTTAGCATCTCGTGAATTATGGATCAAAGACAATTGTTTCCTGGTGTCTGTTAGTCACAAGGACTAGGCCTTTGGAGAATAGCTTTAAAAACTATCGACATCAATCAATACTTGCCACTTTGCTTTGTATTGATTGACTTTCTGCCACTAAAGCAGCGTTGCTCGTCATTTGCTTCCTGAAGAGAATTGCTTGAGTAAAGTAGCTGTGTTAACAGACGCAAATGAGATCATGCTGTTCTGTAACAGTCAGGCATGACTGCTGCTTCTAGAAAATCATAAGTCAGTTAAATTTTTGATAGCTGATTTATTTTAGAATAGTCTCAGTTACAGAGACAAAATAGAAGCAACCAATTTTTTGCAGCCTAAAAAAGTGGTTTTGTTGGAAAAGATTTGCCTTGGTTATCATTTACCAATCTTGACTTGATTACAGAATAAATGTTATTACAAATCACATAGTTTAAATGACTAACAATGAAAACAGTAACATTATCTGAATACAGTTGCAGTACTTTAGACTGACAGCTGTTGAATGCTGTTGTAGAATGCTGTTGTGTTTGAACATCATGCGGTTGTGGGTGCACAAAAAACATTTATTATCCAAAATATTTTGTTTAACAGTTATTCAGCCTTGTGTTAGAAGCTAGTTAGCTTTGTAGCTTGCCTTACAAGTAAAATAAAATAATATGGACAGTTTAGAGGCATTCTGGAAAAATTTAGAAGCAGTTATTAAGGAGACAAAGTGTTGTTTTAGATGACATACCGTTATCAAATGTGTTTTGTTGCTGAAAGTGCTTCTGTGACTGGTTTTAAATGCTGGTTTTGGCAGGTAGCTTACCATGCCGGCCTACTTTCACCCAAGCTGGCAGCCAAGAGTTGATGAGAAGTGATGCATGTGTTTAAATATTCTTGATACCATTTATAACCACCACTCATGGAAAGCCGCCTCTCATCCAATCATGTAATGTAAAATATAAGTGTAAAGATGCTCAATGAATGTAAAAAAAAAATAGAATATAATTGTACTGTATTTTAATGCAGTCGCATATCCCACACTACATTAAGTTCAAAACTACAACAATAACAACAAATGACAAATGGTTTGAAAACAGCAACCTCATATTCTGACTAACAGTTTCTATATTTCTATCATATTTTTTTATGTCCTTAGAAGAGATGTCGTTTTTCAGGAGATCAAGGAGCAAAGCTGCCTTACAGATATATGTGCAGAAGAGATCATAAGACGTAGAGCTATGAACTGGCACGCCTTATTAGATTAGCAATTAGATTCTTTTATATTAGAATCCTCACAGATTGTTAAACCACTATGCAGAAAAATTGGGGTGGAAAATTTTTTACACAATCCTGACAAAGAAGAAAATATATCATTATAAAAGTTAATAGGCCAAAACATTTGCCTTATACAGGCCCTAGCCAGTGAATCTAGGTACTGTATATTGCATCGCCTGTAAACACTATCCTCTCTGGGTACACACATTCAGAAAGACAATATGATGACATATCCCAAATGTAGTTTTTACCAAGGCAGTTAAAATGTGGGACGGAAATTCGAAAACCTGCCTATTCAGCAATTCATTGCATCATAAATAAAGTCAAGTAAATGATACCAACAGATGCAGGAGCACTCAACGATATAAAAATTAAGTAAAATTTTAATTCTAGTTCCTAGCTTTCATGAGTTGGTTCTATAACGCCACATTGTAGCCTATTTGCAGTACACTAGTAGTACACTTTTCCTAATAATGCCATGCATGTGGAAATCAGGTACTGGTGTACTCAGCTTTAAGTTCCTTGGCGTCCACCCACCTTTGGACGTCAACTGGTCCCTGAACTCCTCTCTTCTGGTGTTAAAAAGACACAATAGCACCTCTATTGTTTGAGGAAACTCAAAATGACCCACCTGTGCTTCAGGATACTGAAGAACTTTTACTGTTTTACCATTGAGAGCATCTCTGTGTTTATGGTAACTTCACTGCTTCAGAGAGTAAAGCTTTCAATCATGGAGGACATTTACAAAAAACACTGTCTGCAAAGGGCAAGAGGCATTATAAAAGACACCTCCTTACCCTAATCATGGACTATTCAAACGTCTCCTATCAGGCAGGAACTAAAGTACCTCAATGCCCGGACAGACTGAAAATTAGTTTTTTCTATATGGCTGTTACTGCACTGAACAGCTGCTCATGGCATATTAACTGCTACACTATTGTACTTTCTCTTTCACTTTATATTGCCCTGCTTTATCCACTATGCATTTTTGCACCATCCATAATTTATAGTGTTGTTGTTGCACTACTGTATAATACACTCATATTAAGCCTGTGTATACTGTACGATGCAGGCATCCTGAATATTATATATTATTGGCAGTTTTAATTGGTATATTATATATCTCTATATATTATATATATTAAACCTAAATTTATTAATTTAATATAATCGAATGCAAAGTCAAATTTTTACAGAACTCAGTGTGCTTAATTATGAGGATATTGTGAGAACGAGCCTTGAATTTGGTAAAGGTAGTCCAATAGGGGGTGCTATGATCTGAATTTGTGTCAACTAATGTACTTTTTACACACATTTTCAAGTTTGCAAAATGTGACTTCTGTTTTCTTATAAAATGTAATTAAAAACTAACGTATTCATTTAAAATCCGTGAAATATTGACAATATTTTCTACTATGTTGCCCATAGTATAAATGAGCTCTGTCTTGGGTGTAGAATGGTTTAAGATATTCTATTTATAGTAGGTATGTAACATTAAGGATTGTTCTAAAACTGTCATTTGTAAAGTTGGAATCACCATATTCAGTCAAATGTAACTTTAAATTGATAAGTAATAAATACTTTTCTAACACAAATTATTTTGAGTATCAAAAAGAGATAGCAAAAGCATTTTCTACCTACCTATAGTTATTTACAATGTCCATGATAATGAACAAAGAAAAAACTACACAATTTCACACCAGAATGGCTATATAAGTTATTTAAAAATCTCTTAGACCTGTTATTCCAATCTAAATGGAACATCGAACAAAATAAAAAATTTTATTTTTAAAGTTTTTAATTTCTTATATTTCTTGCCACTTTATTCCATTATCCTCCATGGTCCAATTCTAACGCTCAAATGTTAATTGTAGGTACTTTTGGCAGTGGACAATGGTCAGCATGGGCACTCTGACATAAACATAGCCCCATACACAACTGTGATGAACTGTGTGTCCTCATATCTTTCTTTTAGACCAAACCCTAACTTTTCTATTAGTACTTCTACTGGATCGGAATATAGGAGCCTTGTCTTCCTTGTTTTCCTTCCCTGGTCCTGACCACGGCAGACTGGGAATATCCCTCAAGAGCTGCAGTTTTAATGTTGCTCTGACCCAGTCTTTTATCCATCATAATTTGGCTCTTGTCAAAGTCACTTAAATCCCTACGATTACCCATTTTTTCTACTTCTAACACATCAACTTTAGGGATAAAAAAGTTGTCTTGCTGCCTAATACATCCCACCTACTTCCAGGTGCTTATGCTTATTTTATTCACGTCAGCTGTCAGTGGTCATAATGTAATTGCAGGTTGCTTAAAAGTGTGGTGTTTTTGTTTGTTTGCTGGTTTGTTTGAAGTCACATAAGGTTGTTCAACAAGTGTCTTTAACCTTGTAGACCATTGCTGCCACTTCTTCTTGAAGAGTGCCTGCTACTTACTATATGCTCTGCAAAGCCTTCGTAATGGCTCTAATCTGAGCTGCTGTTCATTGGTCATTTTTGAGGCTAGTAACTATAAATTAACTTCTCTGCAGCAGAGGTAAATTTTGTTTTTATTTTCCTGAGATGGTCTTCATGAGAGCCAGTTTCATCACAGTGCTTGGTAGGTTTTGCAAATACTGTTCTTGCAAGAACTGTTACAGAACAGCTGACCTTTGTGTCTTAAAATAACCATTGATTGATGACTTTGTTGTTATTTAAGTACCGAATGCCATATGTATTATTTAACAGATTTTGGGGGAAAATCCAGTATTGTTCTACAATGTGTAAAAAAAAAAAAAAAAAAAAAAAAAAAATTCTTAACAAAAAACATTGAACTAGATGTGTTCTAACTTATGCCTTGTACTTTATATAGGAAATATTACTTGTTGCATTTTTTTTTTTTTTTTACATTTTTTATAATCAGTAGTTCCTCAGTTCGCTCTAGGGTCAATATCCAGTTATATGTAACTGTAAACAAATTGTGAAAACATTGTATGCTTATCTAATATTTGCATTCTATGGTATGTCACAGTAGTTAACCATGATAAAACCAATGTGTTCCTGATTCCTAGCCAAGATACTAATTTTAAGATTGTTATGAAATAAAATTACAGAAAGCATCCTACGGTATGTCACAGTAGCTATTCTTAGTTTTGAGGAAGTTGTTACACACTAAAAGCTACAAAGAGGTTAGATACAGTAAGCTAATTGCTTTTAGAAAAACAGTGGTGATGTAACTCTATGCCTAAAAGCGATTCTTAAGTAGGTTATAAGATAATGTAGAAGCAACACAATGTAGCACCAGCTCTTCCTTCCTAATCAAAACCATTAGTAGCCAACTTAACATAAATCAAATTTATTATAGATGAATATTTAACAAACTTTGCATTACACCGAGCCTGATTTGATAACCTAAATCAATACCTTGTAAGGCGGGGATCACCAAAATGCTTACGGTAATGTAAGTAAATTATTGTTGTTATAGATACAGAGTGACTTGTTCGTAGGATAAATTTTCTTGTATGCTTCCTGAGAGTTCCTCACTTATCGCCTATACCGCTTTATCCTGTATACAAGGTTGTGGGGGACATGGATCCTTTCCCAGGAGACTTGGGGCATGAGGCAGGTAGACTCTGGGCGCGCACATATACACATTACCAATATCTTTAGACTGTAAGAGGAAACCGGAGTACCCGGAGGAAATCCACCGAGCACGGGAAGAACATGCAAACTCCATGCACACAGACCCAAGGCAGGAATCGAACCCATACCCTGGAGGTGCAAGGCGACAGTGCTAACCACTGAGCTATTGCGCCGTCCTTAGAAATAACTAAATGAAAGTATTTTCTTTTGTAAATACAATAAATGAGTATTCTTTCTCACATATGTGGACAGTAAGTGTTGTAGTTGTGGATGCTTGAGGACACTAAGTCAAATAGTCATTACAGTGTATATGGCAGTGGCCATTATTTTGAGCTGAATCATTCATAATTGTTTGTCTACATTCTTGGTGAAATGGTTTCCTCCGTTATGACTGGTTTTCTGTAGAGGTATCTAAACCATCACGCTACTAAAGTGGAAAATAATGCGGCTGGTTATCAGACAAGCAGACATTTCTCTAGAAGGCTCTTTCTTCCTTTCTTTCTTTTAATGAGCTCCAATGAACTGCCCTGGCGGAGCGGCTCTGTAGCTCCGCCTCTCCTCGATTCTTATTGGTTATCCATCGGCTTGTGCCGGAAGCTCGTGCGCTGTGATTGGTTCCGCGGTTCTCAGCCTTGTGGAAGAGTTTTGATTGAGGTGCGCAGGACAAAAAAGCTTTCAGTCCAGTTCATCGCTTGGCTTTGAACCCGAGCCCGGTAAATATACAGGATGGTACTTTATAGCGTGTTTAAATGCTCTTAGGGGGCGAAAAAATGGCTGTCGGAGATTCAACACTACACTCAATGACTTTTGGGTTTGTCATGTTTGGACACATGTCTGCTGGATAAACTTGATAAACCAGGATCCTGAAGTGAAGGGGAGAAAAAAAACCCACACAAGAATTAAACGGAACAGAATGTGACTTCTTATTGTTTGTTTATTCTTTTATTTATTAGTGGGGGGAAAAACAAATAAACAAACAAACAAACAAACATCCCAAGACCGGTTAGTCGGATTTTTACTGGAATTAGGAAGCAAGAAAAAAAAAAAACAAGAATTGGAAGAGGAGAAACGCAGTCGCTCGCGCGCGGTCCTCGTGCGGTCCTCGTGCGGCTCCCGCACCTGCGCATGATGCGGGAGAGGAGCGGAGAGAGCGCGCGGGACGGAGGCTTCTGTACGGAATAGCACGAGTTTTATTCTGACTTGAGCTGAATGAGAAAGCTCCCGGGCGATGGCGTCTGAGGTGGTGTGTGGACTGATCTTCAGACTGCTGCTGCCCTTCTGCTTAGCGGCAGGTGAGTAGACACAAAAAAAAAAAGCTTAACAAAAAAGTGAAGAGTGACGCGCAGGGCAATGCGTAAAGAAGTCAGGACAACTCCAGCTGCCAGATAAGGTTAGGCTGGTGAGCGCTTGTCAAATTGGACCAGGTTGTCTGCATTGTACTTGTCTTAATGATACACAGTGTTGAATTAACACCTGTCGTGTTGAAGGAACACTTATACGTTATCAACGTGTGTGTTCATGCGTGACCAGCTGAACCCCTGCAAACTACAAGGTGTCCCAAAAGTGCAGGAAATGATAATAATTAAGCCAATTACAGTACATGCATGACACAAGATGAGTTCATTATATGTGTGTTTAGCAAAGACAGAGTAATCATGTAGATGTATGATTAAAAAAAAAATAGACTTCCTTAAAAAGTATGGATGCCACCCTGTACAGTATTTTTTCTTTTCTGTTGTAGATGTATTTAAAATCATTATAGGCTTTTTGTACAATTAAGTACTTACATAAATTATTTCCAGACTGCTTTACAATATTTTTTTTTAGGTTTTTGCAGTCTAAACCTTTTATTTTATTTTTTTTTAAAGGAAAATTATATTCATATTATTAAAGGTACCAAAGAAGCACTGTTCCTACAAAGGTCTTCCTCCAAAGATGCTACATGCATTAATAATAATAATAATAATAATAATAAAAAGAACACTACTAACAGTATTTGCGTACGCGCTTGCAATGTTTAACAATCTGATGCTAGGTGGTGATTTACGGAGCCAAAAATAATCTGAAAATGCGACACTCGTTAAAATCAACTTTGGATTTAGGTTCAGTAGGAAAAAATGCTGAAATATTGCCTCTACGTCGCAACATTCTCATATTAAAATAAGGACAGGAAATTATATCCGTTACATCAATAGAAGGTTACAGTTTAATAGGTATTTATTATATTTGCGTACAAGGTCATGTGTGTCCAGCTGGTCTTTTATGTACACACTGTACGTGTTAGCGGTGCTCTTTGTTCACTTGTTAATGTGCATCACAATTTAACATTAATAAACGCAAAATAATTGAACCTAGAATCAACTTTCAATCTGTATGAGAACTGTTATTAACAGTGACTGTCAGTATATAATGCCGTATCATGGATACAGTATAATCATTCGGCTCAGGCTTTCAGTCTTTGAGCTGACACACAGGATATTGATGTTGTATGTTTGTCTAATGTCAGAT
This sequence comes from Clarias gariepinus, assembly GCF_024256425.1. Lineage (NCBI taxonomy): Eukaryota > Metazoa > Chordata > Actinopteri > Siluriformes > Clariidae > Clarias > Clarias gariepinus. The sequence continues at coordinate 16,941,423 of NC_071124.1, forward strand.
TTTTATTACTATATATTTTTTTTACTTCTTTTTTTGGTTTGGTTGAGTGTTTTTCATCACAGACCACACTCATAATGGCAGTCATTCTTGATCGCTGTTAGCTCAAATGGCCGATCTCTAATGTTTTTGCTAATAGTGCAAAGCCGGCACTATTATCGAACTGGACCCTGCATGCAGTCTGATTCAATCTTATTCCTGTATCCCATCAGACATCAAACATCTAGCACTTCATTTAAACGCTAACTGTAATCAACAAGATAATGCCCCCTTAATTCCTAAAGCCGATGGCTTAATTTGATGTACGATTGACCGCAACGGACGTGAATTAACGCATTGTCACCCATAAGAGTCATCCTTTCAGCCTGCCCACGCTGCATTCTGTACATAACATCCACTCAAATGTACAGGCCGATAATGTAACGTTTGACAGCTGAGAAAGTCTGCTCTTTTTCCTCAGAAAGTAATCTCACTGAGCCATGGAGCGTCTACCATTAATCGCTGGAAAGTCGTTTTAACCGCATGAATTAATAATGTGGCATCAGAGGAGAGAAAAACTGGCTGCCCATTATCGTAAACACACCTTTAATATTTGATGATTCGATTTTTTTTTAAGTGAAGATAAGCAGAGGTCAATCACAGGAATGTGCGGTAACAGGAAAAACGTGGAAGAAACTTGACATGGCTGTCAAATGTCTTTTTGTAAAAAAAAAGAAAAAAAAAACAGGTAGTGTTTGTTGACATGCCTAGGTGATCAGTACTTCTTACAGTTGGGTTTTAGTTTTAGTCTGTACAAAAGGACAATTTTTTTGGTGTCTGGTTGTCTAAATGCCCAAGTGCAAAAAAAACACAAAGAAATATGAATGTTCAGACTGATATTTTTCAGATGAGCATATACTGTACGCAAACTAAAAATGACCACCATATGATGCTAATGCTAAAATGCTTTAAAAGTATTCAATATGCTTTAATGAAAGTCATGAAAATTGTGTTATAAATTATGTCATAAATTATGTTAATTTAACACTTCTTGCAAAAAGCTAAATTTTACTGAAAATGTAATACGTTTAACGTCTAAAGATTTATTTCGTTATTTAAAATTAAATAGAAATTTAGATTCTAATAAATCATTTTAGTATCGTGCATATCAAATGTATAAATTAAGGTTCTTGCTTTAATATCAAGATTACAGCGCTGTGCAACATCAAAAGTAATTAAGATCGATCCGACACCATAGATGTAGCCTGGACATTAGAGTAAGTGTTTTTAAACACAACAGTTGATGTGGCTTTGCCTTCTCAAAAAGCATCAATTATTCCTGAGCCAGTTTGCTGTACCGCAGATCAAACCTGGCAGTGAAGGCAAGCCCATGAGTGTCATATTCGGAAACCACAGTTTTTCGTATTCACATTTCTAAACTAGACCCAGGTTACTGGAAACCGTCACAGCTTGTTAAACAAGAGCTGATAGCTGACGGTTACAAAACAATAGTATTATTACCCTAGTGTACCCTCGTTAAATGTGCTTAAATTAGTCTACAGAACTTCCTGTATATTTGTTTTCATAGAGTGCTGTCTGGGATTTGTGGTATTAAGCTTGGCTATGGTTACTAATGGGAAAAGACAAAAGAGTGACATGAAATTTTTCATAAATAGGTTAAAATCAGTTTATACTTTATATCATCTGCAAGGATTTAATGAAGAACCCTGTGATTTTAATTAGATAAAAGAGTGGAATCTGATTAGCTAAATCAAACATCTCACCAACGATAATTACTACTTATACTTAAGATCATATTAAAGCTATTTACGACTGTATGTTTACATAAGCTCCTGCTTCTGTGTGCTAAAAATAGTGAAAATTAGCGACAGACTAGGAAGTGCTTCTTCCTGTGCACATGAAACTGTCGTAACACACTCAGAGGACACACTCAGAGGACAGCTCTATCCGATCCCTTCCGCTTGCGTGAATTTGTAGAGTATGCCATGCTTGTGCATTATTATAATATGTTTAGTTCCTTGGGAAGAGGACAGGGGGCTTGGCTTGTAGTGGCAAATTAATCTACATTTATAAAGCATTTGGAGAAAATGTATAACTGGGTAAAATATTTTCCTTTTTTATGTGGATATGTGGTGTAAACTGTCATGCCTTATTGTAGCCACATGTATTTGGGAGGGTCAAGTCTGTGGTAGCTTAGAAGTAAAAAACTGCTGAATAAAAATCTTAACTAAAGTTTATACAAGACTTAGTCAGTAATGTGTTCTCCATATTTTATTATGATGATAAATTAAAGTAAGTGACAGGGTTCTGGGCGGCACGGTGGCTTAGTGGTTCGCACTGTCGCTGTGCACCTTCAGGGTCCGGGTTCGATTTTCACCTTGTGTCTGTGTTCATGGAGTTTGGACGACAACTATGTTCTACTTGCATTATAAATCAGCAAGACCTACATCCAAATGTGTAAAAAAAACATGGTCATGTAAAAAGAAACCTTCTTTAAAATCAGCTTTAGGTAAGAAGGATGTTTTAGTCAGTTTGCATGTACGTTTATGGCTTGTCATTGCCAGTACTTTACTTTTGCACCATCCTATGCTGGTAGACAAGCACTCACACTCCAAGAACTTAATCTGTTATTTATTTTAGGTCACAATGGCACTAAATCAATCAACAGTGAGCATGCCACTTTCTCACCTTCTGACCAAAGAATCCTTTCTGATATGTTTTTTTTTTCCCACGTCTACTTTAGCACTGCTAAATAACCACTATACAGTTTTGTCTCAATTTCCCGCCATCCTTCTTAGGAAGGATGGTGTTGCATGGTTGTTGGGTTTTATTAGCAGGATATATGCTGTGGCGATATAAGTCTTAAGTCTTGCACTTAATTATTTCCCGTGCTGTTAGCTGATACTTAATTTAGTGTTATCTTTTTCAGCAGACCTGCTGGTCTGTGGTCACAAACAAGAAATACTCCCAGGACCTTATTAACTGTAGTCCATATTTCTTGCTCTGGGAAATGAGACATAAAAGATTACTGCAACTCCACGACTCTAATCTTGCTAACAATTGCACCGCAAATAATACTGATACTTAGTATGGTTTTATACTGACTGTCAAAACTAGTTTTCATGCATTATGACATCTTGCTGATTGGAACGGTGATTATGATAATATGCTAAGCATGAAGGTGTTGTCATGCTAATTACTTTCATTCAGTGTATCAGGATGGCTAATTGCTTACATTTGTGAACCTTATTTTATTGAGCATGTTAGTTCTTAGTTAGTTCTTATACCACAGTGGTATTGATTACTTTTCTGTTATAGCATGGTTGCTGTAAGAAGTAATGTGTTTTACGCTGTTCTACCTGCATCGAAAAGCATAATGTTTAATCTAAATATGAATTAGAATTTACCTGTTGGGAAATTGTGGTGGTATAAGAGAATAAAACATCCTTGGGGTGTGCCATTATTGGAAAATAATCAATTTGAGGCATATTAAAACCCTTTAATAAACCTCATTTCAAAATACTACCAGAATCACTATGGAATAACTTAACCTCATTTAATGATAGTTGAAGCAAAAGCTGCTTGACCCAATCACAGGTGTATCTGATCAGAATGTACCAGTAGATTTACACTATATGTGTAACAGTGTGTTATAGTAAAAGCTGCTTGGAGGACAAAGACTGCTAAAAGTTTGTATCAGGAAGATAAAATAACATATTTACTATTGTCTTTCACTTCACTGAAATAAAAAGATAGATTAATGATGGGAACATGTCAAGCTTATTAAGTTTGCCGTGTAAAAATGTTCAGGTCAGACTTGTGGGAAATGCTGGGCTTGTTCTGGCTTTGTGGGAAATGCTGGGATTATCAGACATCCAGCTGCTGACATCTGGATGGCAATCCTTCAGAGCCAAGTAAGTTCTTAAAAAAGTCAGATGTGTCTTGTTTCACCTCCACTTTAACCCACAATAAAATGATAAAAAGATAATGACGTGATGTTAGACACAAGACCTGTCTTTTTTTTGTGAATTACTGCATTGTTTTGTAGGTGAGATTATCTACAAAGGACAAATTTGTACTCTGTGGTTGAATTTATTAGTTTTTCTCTTCTGTTGATAAAATGACAAAAACAAGTTATAGCTCTCATGTTGGTTTTCTGAGTGCCCATTAATAACTAAAGAACACTTATATGCTCTATAACTTTACAATGCAATTTAAATACCCCATTAAACTCTACTGACTCAGTGTGTGGAATGCATTTTATATAATATATATATATATAATACACACACATAAACATACATACATACACACACAGCTTCTTAAATGCATTCATGCAAAATGCTTGAACACCTCCTCTGAGTTTTTCATAAACCCTCCATATACTCATATAAGTACCAAGAAAAATTTGCAATGATAGATATGAGTAATATTGTTTACAAGCAGCACAGTGGTTAAATGGTTAGCCTCACACATATAGGACTTTAGGGTTTGAATGGTTGGTAGGTTTACTCAGGTTATCCAGTTTCCTGCCACAGTCCAAATGCATGCACAGTAGTTTGATTGGGGTTTCAAAATTGCCTGTAATGTGTGATTGGATGTCTGATTATGTTGTGCCCTGAGATGGATTGGCACTTCATTCAGGTTGTGCCCCGCCTTATACCCTGGAATAGGCTCCAGGCCTCCTGCGACAGGACAGAGGTACAGTACTGTGCAAAAGTCTTAATCACATGTAAAAAACTACCGTCTTCAAAAAAAAAAGGATCTACGTAATAAAAAACCCCATAAAAAGCAGGAAACTGTAATTCATGATACAAAAAAAATAGTTGATGTAACCCTTTGCTTAAAATTCTGTATAGTCTCATGTACAATTTGTGCTGCTTCATCAGGAAATGAGCTTCTTAATTTGACCGAACATCCTGCAGAACCAGCCACAGTCCTTCTGAGGACTTTGCCGCACCTGCTTCTTTTTTATGCAAGATTTCTTCTTTCTTTCTTTTTTTAAATTAATATGCTGCTTTCATTTCTGGCCAATAAAGTTTTTGCCTGCAAGTTTTTCTAGATTACTAATGTTGTGAATTTTTTTAATTATTTTTTTAATTTGTTTTGTACTTTAACTTTGTAAAAAAAAAAATCAAAGGGGTGCTTAAAAGTTTTGCACAGTAATGTACAGTATAGATGGATGGATGAATGAATTAATAAATGAATATATATACTAAGCAGTCGCTTTAATGGGAAATTCTGTAAACATGCTTATTCCTTTATTCAAGTCATCTGTTGCAATTTGTAAAATCATGCAGATATAGGACAACAGGTTTAGTTAATGTTTACATCAAACATCAGTATGAGGAAAATCTCTTTGACTTTAACCTTGTTGTTGGTCCTAGGTTTGATTGTTTCAGACATTGCTGAACCGCCCCTTGGATTTTCACACACGGCGGTCAGGAGAGTTTACACAGATTGCCATGGAAAAAGAAAACATTCTGTGGGTGTCTTAAGACTGTAATGCCTTCTTCATAAGAGTTTTGCTAGACTACTTTGAGCTGACAGGAAGGCGAAACTAACCCTTTACAACTGTGGTGGGGTGAAAAGTATCTCAGACTACACGACATGTCAAGCCTCGAGGTGGGTGGGCTGCAACAGCAGAAGACACCATCGGGGTCCACTCTGGTCAGCTGAGAACAGGAATTTTACTTGTGGTGGCAATAAATGCAGAAGAGAAATGTGTTTAGCGGAAATTTGTCAAAACTTCACAAACCGAATGTTTTCCCAGGCTTCTGCACTTTTGGGTTTTCACAGTGACCCTCTGTGCATGAGCTCTGATGAACGTTCTGTCCAAGTACTCGTAACCCTGTTTCATTTAAAGCCTAGACGGTGATGTTTGGACGTCTGTCTTACGAGTCTCTGTCATTGTTTTTGCGGGTTTGTGAGTCATTTAAAAGTTTAACTCGGCCTGTCTTTTATAAAAAAAATATAAAATCTGTGGCATGTTAAGTTTTGCATTTTGGATTCATACATTTTTTTAAAATAAGTTTTTAATTTTTAGCTTTCAGAGCACGTGCAAGGCTTAATATGTCAGCGTAGTGATTAGTGAACAGAGCATGAGAAAAATGTCTCGTATCACTCTAGGTAATTTCTATCCCATGTATAAGCTTTGTTTGTAAATGTTTTGCAGAATGCGTTCAGAAGAGGATGTAAAAGTTCTGCAGTATATCTTATGTCCCCACTGCAGGTGACAAACAGAAAAGTGTCTTAATAGACAAAGTTGAGCAACTTAAGTCTGTGGAACTGTCTAACTGTGATGAACAGCATTTTCTGAATCCGTATCCGAATCTTTGCTCTCAAGATTAAAAGTTATTAGTTGCATTGCACTGCTATTTTTATTAATTTGTCACTCACCTGTATGTATTGCATATACAGTTTTTTAAGGCTTTTTTTCTCTAACCATATGTCTGCTTTTGTGTGTGTGTGTGTGTGTGTGTGTCCCATCTCTCTGTAGCATGCTTCTTCAGGTACAACTGGCTGTCCTTTGTCTACCTCATCTACCTCCTCCTCATCCCGCTGTTCCCCGAGCCCTCCATCACAACCATGCAGAGTAAGAGCTACTTAAATTTACCTATGACTGCTTTCATAAATCCAATCCCGGGGTGAAATCTGTCACAACGCTGCTATTAAATGGACTGTGAAAGAAACCAATGGGCTTAAAAAATGCTAAAAGTATTGAGGGTGTATTAAAAAGAAAAGTGGCGTGTCTGCCTTTAACGCAGCGGAATACAGAACCTGAAAGAAGGAGTTATTGTTTTGAGTGCTTGAAAGAAACACAGAAATACAACTGATTGCTTAGAAGCTTATGATTAAGTAAGGAATTACAGTACACATTGCAAACCGTGCTGTTATATAAAAATGATGGCATGTCAGAGGGGACTAATGCCACACATTTGAACAGATTTAATGTTGTTGAGCATCCATTTACATTTACATTTATGGCATTTGGCAGACACCCTTATCCAGAGTACCTTAAAAAAGTGATAGGACATTTCATTCTGCATTTAACACCTGAGCAGGTTAAAGGGGGTAAGAGCCTCACTCAAGGGCCCAGCGTCTTGGCGGTCATGAGATTTGACCTCATGACCATCCGCAAAGTTGTTCAGTGCCTTAAAGAATGAGCAAAAGACAACTTAGTTCCTGTTCTTACATTATGATGGTATAATAAAGTTATTCTGTGTGTGTGTGTGTGTGTGTGTGTGTCTCTCTCTTGCTCTCTTTTTGTCTCTCTTAATCAGTAAAATAAATGTCTAATAATAATGAAAAACATCAACAATTTTAGGCTTTCCATATTTAAATTTTTTGTTTATTATTAGTCTTAGACTATATTCCTAGTGTTATATTCCTCTCACGTCCCAATGCTCGGTATATTACTATAGAAACTATAGTAATATAGGAAATTTATATTAGTCTGTAGTTGTTACCACAGGTAACTGGAGCTACCCGTGCTTTTACCACTTAGTTTTTTTTTTTTTTTTCTTTCTTGGATTTTTTACTGTAGTAACCAGGCTTCCTAAAGGACTTCTTTGGCCCTCATTTTCAGTCCAATACCTGAGCAGTTTTAGAGAAATTGCTCAGACATAAAAACTAAATTAAGGCATGGACTAGGAAGAAACAGGTGCCGGTGATGACCGATGATCACGCTGGTGATCAGTATACTGGTGATGCTAAATGCTAAGTGGTTGGAACAGAGAGGGGAAATGAGGTTTCTGTGAAGTTGTTATATAAATAACCAATTTGTTTTTTTTATTATTATATATAATTATTTAATTATGTATAGTTTGCAGTCACAGTAAAAAAGAAAAGTGACATTTCTACGGTAATTCCTTTAATTTTCCTTTTCCTTCCTTTGTTATTACGTAACAAAAAGACATGGTTATGTATGGATGTAACAACCTCAGCAGCTACCTCATTTCCCCTCTCATCTGTTCCAACCACTTAGCATTCATTGAGAAATTGCTCAAGCATATTTTCAGTCCAATACCCCATTTTCAAAGAATTCCTTTAGGAGGCCTGGAGATTTTTACTACATTTAAACGTTTTGGAAAGTCTCTTTGGAGGAAAAAAAAATAAAAAATAAGGAGTGCCTGAATATTTTTGAACAGTGCTGTATCACTTTTGTATGAAAGCACAGGTACCTGTAGTAAATAATTTGCTATATTACTATAGTTTCTATAGTTTAATTATTGATATTTGCACTCTTTGTAAAATGACTTATTCAATTGTAGAGAACTAGTAAGGAAATAACTGCAGCTGGTTTAAAATGTTACTGTTAACAGGAACTAACTTGCTTTAACAACATTAAATGTACGTGTAAGTGGTTAAAAGTCACATGTACAGTAGTTTATAAATCAATGCAAATTTGTGACCATTGGTAAACTCTGTTGTACAAAACAAGTACACCACTTCGGTTGCTCTCACCACTTTGTTGTTGGGTATACTGCTATGATTTGTTCCTTATTTAAAGGCAAATAGAAAAGATTAATTAATTGATTGATTCATTCATTTATTAATTCATTCTCTATTTCTGTATATAACAGATTAAATATAGAGTAGCTAGATTGTAGCAGCTTAGGTCTTCAGGCATGGAGAACCATGTGTCTTGCTGAATGACGCAGTGCTCAGATGGGTCAGAGGAAGGGCAGGAACATCACTGCATCGCCTCTCATAGCTCCAGGAGAGAGAAGGAGGGAAGCAGGTTCTAAAGTGGACCACTTACACCCTCATCAATAGTTAAAGAGACCTGCCTTTATTGTAAAGGAAATGTACTTCCTGCATGGTGTTTCATAGATCTTTGAAGTCTGGTATAGTTGTACAGTATAACCCAGAACCCACTCACAACAGATAAATGAATAGACGTACAGTAAATGTATACAGTAGATGAGATAAGACAGACAGAAAGACTTTATCGATCCCTTTTTCCGGAGAAATGTGAGAAGCTTGATTATCAATATTAGGACCAGGTCTTGTTATTGTGTGTCCATGCATTGCCTTTTCATTAAGGCCGCCACTAGACTTCTGTAGGTTATGTGTTTTTTGTTATGTATTTTTCTGTAAATAAAAAAAAAAAAATCCATGAGAAAACATGCATGCACTTACTGTACTGTATAGTGTTTGCTTTGCACTCAGACTAGATTTGGTGTGTCTCGTATTGAATGACAGCACTCATATTTGGAACAAGAGTTCAATTCTTTTCTGTTCCAAGTTATATTCTGTAAATGTCGAACGAGTAACATGAGTTCTGAGTCATGGGTTGCTAATGGTGCTCTTGGCCCTGTGGGTTGGTTTGGGTTTATTTGTGACAGATTTAAACTGTCATCTGTCTGATGATGCTGGGAAAGCTTCAATGACTAGTTTTCACTTTTTGAACCTTAATGCAGGCCAAGCATGGACAGAATGAGGACATGTGGAAGGAAAAGGTTTTGGACCAATGAAAAATGCCCTGTTTCGTTTTTTACGTGCAATTTTACATAGACCTGCAGTGTCTCATTCACTGACTACTTTATTAGGAACACCTACAGTATATACTGTACCTGCATATTCATGGAGTTACAGGCTAATGCTTTTAAAGACTAATGCTTGTCTTTAATCCTGAAAAGAACTCGAGGAGATCAAAATCTATGTGTAATATGATGCAACAGTTGAGAAATAAGAAAGATTAATATTAGAAAATGTCCATTAGAATATGAAAAAATGCGTAATAGGAATCCTAGTATAAAACTCCATGAATAATCCTTGTTGTAATATTATATTGGTCTAATCTGGTCTAATCTGACTACTTTTGATTCCACACTCATTATTATCCTAGAAAATAGCACTTGCTTTAATGTTTACTGTTATTTACTGTTCCTACCACTGCTCCATCGGTTCTTTTTCTGAGCAAATCAATGACAGCGCGAAATATTTAATCAAGGCCATGAAATGTGCATGAGAAGTATCTCAACTAAACACTGGTGGGACGCGTGTAGTATTTTGGATTAAGATGCTGTCTACCCGGAGCTCTTGTTGGACTTTGGGCTCAGGATTCATTCCATAGTCTTTTTACTCTATTCACAGACCAAAAGATACAATTATACAATTTAATGTGACTCATCAATGTGGTTACATCAAACTGTGGGTGAGGACAGTGATGCCAAGCAGATTTATTTATTCCACCAATAAAAAAAAGCTGTGCTTAATGCAATTTAAGAAGCATTCAGGAGCTTCTGAGCCTTTTACAATTTGACACGAGGTAGATTAGGCATACAGTATCTGTTTAATACAGATACAAGGCCGCAGGGAAGTTCATCAGAACAGATAGAGTATCGGAATGCTAGGAAGTGCTTTGAATGAACACATTTGACACATGGGAGCTCTGTGTTATCGTGCTTCCCATTGACGAAGAAACATAAAAATAAAACCTATGTAGCCTGATCATTTGAAAAGATCATTAGGTCTAGCCTTAAAAAAAGCAAAGCTGTGTAGCCTTTAGAAAACCACTTACTAGTGAGGCTAATTGGAAAGAAGCCTTCAATTTGCAGGGATCATTAAGAATGGACTGTAAGTCCAGATTCACTTGTTTCTAGAGTGATTGTCACATCTAGGTAAGAAGAGAGGTATACGCACCTATCATGCCTAGTGCCTACTGTAGAAGCCTGTGGGGACAGCGTTAATCAGGGGTTGCTTCTGTTGGTCAGATCTCGGCTCAGCAACATTACGAGCCCAAAAAAACAGCTGACTACCTGAGTATACTAAATGACCAGGTTTTTCCCATCATTGGATGTTTTTCCTCCCTGATGGCACAGACATATTCCAAGATGACGATGCCAGGATTTATCAGGCTCAAATTGTGTAAGAGTGGTTCAGGGAACATGAGATCAGTTTCACATATGGATTGGCCACCACAGAATCGTCCATACCTTAAACATATTGGGAATCTTTGGGATGTGCTGGAGAAGCAGTCTGACCCTTACATCACCAATATAATATAAGATCTTGGGGAGAAATTTATGTGACTCTACAGGGAAATAAACTTTGTGACATTACATAACCTGATCGCAACGATGCCACAGCGAATGCGTGCCAAAGCAAAGATGGTCCAACAAAATGTTATGTGTGAGTGTGATGTTTTTTTTTTTCTTTTTTGGCTGGGAAATGTAACTAAGAACAGGAACTTACTTGTCTACCTGACTTTTTCTCCACACTGATTATACTGTATAAGCTAGAAGAAAATGAAAAAAAATGTAAATGCGTCATTAATTATTTAATTAGGCAACCATTGTAATTGTTGGCCGACCAATGGTGTGTGTGTATGTGTATATTGTTGGCGGAGGCACAGCAAGGCTCACAGCTTGCATGCCCCAATGTGCATTGTTAATTGTCACACCCCCAGTATGCATTGTTAATTGCATCTGGATATAATCAGTTAGAGATAAAACAAGTGCAAATAGTCTCACCTTCAGCCCTTAGAAACCAAGCCAAGTTCGAAATGTTTCCCAAATCACTTGCACTTTTATTTTATTTGAATGGCATATGAACAAGAGTTTTAGCAATGAATTTGAACAGTTTCAGGCTTCTCTCTTTCTCTCTCTCTATCTCTCCCCCCCCTTTTCATTATCTCTCCCCTTCTCTCTCTCTCTCTCTGTCTCATTATCTCTTTCTTTCTCTCTCTCTCTCCCCCTTTCTCATGATCTCTTTCCTTCTCTCTCTCTCTCTCTCTTCCCTTTCTCTCTTTCCCTCTCTCTCTCCCTTTCTCATTATCTCTCCCCTTCTCTCTCTCTTTCTCGCTCTCTCTCTCTGTCTCATTATCTCTTTCTCTCTCTCTCTCTCTCTCACTTTTCCAACAGCTTCATATTAACAAGCGTTCTCTTTCCTCTCTGACTGCCAGGGGCAAACTGGCTGGGAAATGAGTAAACTATTTAGTGTTCTTAGATTTATTAGTGAGAAATCAGCACAAGCTGAAACTGATATGCTGGTCAGAGGGGCTGTGAAACTGTCTTCAACAAAAAATAAGTAAATCTGCTGAATATTTATTATGTACAGTAAATCTTTGGACATTCAGTTAGTGATTGGTATACCTTTATATTTCCTTGATTATTGGTGGCAGGGTGAGGTATTACAGTATGCGATAATATATTACATGGAGAAAATGTCCTGATCAGATATCTATTCTATTTGTATTGGTTTTTATATTTTTAACTTTGATACCAAAAATGGCGAATTATATTTAGCCGTGCGAGAAATTGAAGTGTTTTGCAGTTTTAGCTTAGCTCTAAAGATCTGTGCTTCTGACCTGAAGGTTATGAGCTCAAATTCTGTGCACATCAACCATAACCTGATCACTTGTCCAGGCTTCCTAGTTGTTTTGATTATAAACGTCTGCTAAATAATCAAAAATCTCATTTAATTTAAGCTTAATAAAAAATTTCTTGATTGAGAAGTTAAGGCAACTTACTCCACCAGATTTTTGAGTTTTGAGGCCAACTTAAACTCTTACATTTTAAAGAAAGCTGTAGAGTTACCAACTAATTATATTTTGTTCAGTTAATTTATGTCAATAAAAAACTTATAATAATAATAGTTCTAATGATAGTAATAATAATAGCAATAAATAAATAAAAACCAGAGAGGGTGAATTGAAGTGAGTGGTAGCTCAGGCAGCTAAGGCTTTAGGTTGTTGTTTTGAGGATCTGAGGATCCGAGTTCGAGCCTTTCCGTAAAGTTGTGCAGATCGCATGATCCGCTGTGGCGACCCCTCGGCGGGAGCAGCCGAAAGAAAGCAAGCAGAGGGTGAATTGCTTTCTCTGAGACATGTGACGCCAGCTGACCCCACTAATTCCATGAGCTGCTGCTCATGCACCATTAGGAAGCTGCATTACTTACCCCTCCTGCCGACAGCATGGCCAACCTGCTCAGAAGGGATATAAACACTTTTCTGTTGCTCCATTTGTGAGCCCTTACCCATTATCTTAATGAACAGGACCTTATTCCAGTGCAGAACAAAATCAACAGTCTACTTTTTCGTCCTCTGAATTAAATTCGACGTCAATTCTCACCAGTCTCACCACGGCGACAACTACCAAGCAGGAAGGGCAATGACTATCACACGCTTCCTCCAAGACTTGTGATGACAACTGACCACATCTTTTTACACTGCTGCTCACGCTCCGTTGTGGATGTTGTAACACTTTTAGAGGAAAGCACTATCTGCCTTCTAGGTTCCCGGCTACGAATGGCTGTCTACATGTAGCATCACTCTGGAATTGAAATCCTGATCGCATTTCTATCATGTCACTAGAAAGCCACACAAAAGGATTAATATGGTAAATACTACTACTGTATATGTTAAAATAATTAACTTAAAAAAAACAAACATCGGTAGCTCACAACACTTTTAAGACATGATCAATTTCGAGATCCCTCAAAAATGAGAGAAAAACAAACAAACAAACAAATAAATAAACAGTCTATCATCTACAGTATATAAATAAAAGAGCGTTTTTGTCCGTACATCGGTCAGAGCACATCTGTCTGCCTAGTCTGTATGTCTGTATGTCTGTCTGCCTGTATGTAATGTAATGAAACCTTGCCAGTCCCCAGGTATTAGCCTGAAGTTAAACCTGTGCCATAAATGAAATAAAAATAAATAAAAGTTAAGTCACGGACAGTTATGTGCGAGACTATAAACCACAAATTTTGACAGCGTACTGCACATGCACCAAACTGTTGGCTTGTCATAAATTGACCGTTGGACAGGATTAAATAAAACTTCTGCAGTACTTGGATATCTCCTTGAAGTTTACCCTGCACCATAAGTGAAATCAAAGTGTTGAGTAAAGTAAGTGCTGGATTTAATAATTTACTTTAAAATAAGCTACTAAAAAACTACTTGCTAAATATAACAGCGCTTTAAGTTTTTGCGGACTGGGGTCGTTTTTAGGACAAAATTGTAATTGTTTTTTGATGTAACGAGTAATCTAACGCGTTGCGTCCGCCATTTTAATACTTAGTTATGTAGTTGTATTATTTAAAAATGTAATTTACATTTGTTATTTAGACAATTTATGTAATCCGTGAGCCAGACATCAGTCATTCCCAATTCGTTAATGTGTGTGTGTGTGTGTGTGTGTGTGTGTGTGTGTGTGTGTGTGTGTGTGTGTGTATGTATGTATGTATGTGTGTGTATGTGTGTGTATGTGTGTGTGTGTGTGTGAAAGTCGTTCTACAAGCCCCGCCCCTAATAACTCCCTCTGTTATTCCTGCTGTTATACCCCTATCTCACCTATGTGGTTATGACTATGTGAGGACCGATGCGTGGAAAGATGGAAACCTAATCACAACACTAAAACTCGCGGTAACTCATGATGAACCGTACTTACGGCCACCGCACTACACCGCGTATGGTGAGATAGGGGTATTAGTAGTTAACAGATTATGGGCCAAACTTCGCTGAGTGATAAGGGGAGAATAATTAAAGGTCTCAAAGAAAACAACATACATGAGGAATCACGAAGGAGTTTTCATTTTTTGCAATGGAAAAGTACAGTACTCTAACTAGTTACTTTTTAAAGACAGTAATTTTGTAATGTAATTAGTTACTTTAAAAAGTAACGTCCCCCAACACTGCAAGTTGTTTATATTGTGTGCCACGCTGCGCGTGTGTAGGGTAGTTTTCAGCCCTACTGCCTTTTCTCACGCAAAAAGGTTTGTCTTGCAGCATTAAAATCTGAGTGGATCTAAGTGCATGGGTTATTTTGCTCAATGGATTTGTTATTATAAGGTAATGTGTCTTACAGTATTACATATTTTTAGGTTGCTGTAATTTTAAAACTCCTGTGAACATAGTGATTATTATAGAAAAAAAGAAACCTAAAGATTACGCATTTAAGCTCTAGAATGAGCAACAGAAATGCTTATTCAGTGGAAAATGGTCGGTGCACACCAGCAGATATAAGAAGGTAACAATTACTGTATTAGGCTTTAGAATAGCTGCAGGTGTACTATAAAATCCCATGGTCTTGGCAGCTGTACAGTATGTGTTACATTAAAGACAGAAATGGAAAAGAAACATCCGTATTTTCATTTGTACCACATTAAGCTGCATTCTATTAGGATTTATAACCATAATTCCCTCACAATGACCTGATCCTAGACTCTTTACTGGTTCCTGTTCACTCATCCATAAAACATTGTTCAACACTTGCACTCAATTATGAAGGCATTTTAAAGGCTGTTTGACCTTGTTGTGTTGGAAAGAATATGATAATGTTACTATCATAATTTATTTAATTTCAAGTTATTTTCTAAAGAACTATTGAGTTAAGCTAAATTTTTTTTTTTTTTTTTTTTCTATAATACCGTGTGATTTCATTTCACTTAATCTCTGATGCTAATATGGTTTATCTCCTACAGGCCACACAGGACGGTTGCTGAAGTCGCTGTGTTTAACCAGTATGATTTTCCTCCTGTTCCACATCATCTACCAGATCACGGTCAACAGCCTGCTAGCCAGGAATAACATCGATCCCGGGTTTAACTGTAAGTTGCTTGTTTTTTTTTTCAGCATGACCCAAAATCATATAGCCATCCGTGGATTTATAGAGAGATACTTTTTTTTCCCTTTTCTTTCTTTCAAGTGTTGAGACTGGACAAGTCTGAATAGTTTACTTCTTTCTGCAAAGTATTTTTATTTTTAAATAAATATATATTTTTGTCGATATTTTGTAAAAAATACTTTCACACCAACTGTTCATTAAAATAAGGGGTAAAATATGATGTTGTTGGTTATTTAAATTTGTTCTATTTAAAAATGATAAACACACAAAAAAACAGACAGGTAATATTTTAACCAAAGCTGCACTGAAGTCTCAATTCTAATCGGTCAGTATAATATTATTTATCGCACTTACTTATTAGATATATCATTTAAATTATTGAACTTAATTTCTTATATTATTGTTTCGATATTAAAGAAAGTGCATGTGAGCTTGTATGGCAGGCACTTCACATCAGATTATAAAATGTGTGTAATTTCTGATGTGGGGAAGACTTCTGTCAGGAGATATGTACTGTATTTAGCTGTTTTTGGAAGGAGTCTCCAGTGTCAGTGTTTTTTTAAATCAGTGATACAGCCATAGCTTTATGATTTATTTCATTTACAAGCAACAGAATAAAATAAAGGGCTGCTGAAGAAAACACTTTGTACAGCTATTATAACATATGTGATAATAAGAGCTACCTTGTTTGTAAATGAAGTACTGTATTAGTGGTAAGCATATTGCTGTGATAAAGAGATAAAACACTACATATTCTGTTCTAAAGCATAGGCTAAGGTATTAGCATGATGTGTGGAATAACACACATCATGCTAATGGCATGATGCAACACAATGCAGTGTGGAGTGCTGCAAGCATGCTGAAGTGCATTATTAGTTTATTATATATTAGTTTGAAATAACGGTTTATTGATGTGGATCATTTAAGAGATGTTAGTTCATGTTGTCACTTAAATTATACTGTAGTTGCTATAACTAGTCATTTATCATTACCATCTCCTTTCCTCTTATCTTCTTCAACTTTGAGGCTAGGGAAGGCTTTCCATCATTTCCAACTTTCACATTACATTTAATGATATCTCCTTAAGTAAACACAGTTGGGAGAGTTAGTTGTTCTGAAAGAGTTTACTGATCAGAAATGGAAGCAAAATTGCACTTTCTGATTATTTACACTTTTATCAGATTATAATAAGCTGTGGGAATGTGGGAAGTTGCACCCTATACAGGTGCAACTTACTTAATTAGAATATCATCGAAAATTTGATTTATTTCAGTAATATAGATATATATAGATTCATTAAGCACAGACGCGCTTATATATTTCAAGTGTTTATTTCTTTTAATTTTGATGATTATGGCTTACAGCTAATGAAAACTTGAGAAAATTAGAATATTATTTAAGACCAATGGCATCGAGGCGATCAGTCTGTGGCACTGCTGACGTGTTATGGAAGCCCAGGTTGTTCTCATAGCGTCCTTCAGCTCTTCTGCGTTGTTGGGTCTTGTGTCTCGCATCTTCCTTTTCACAATACTTCATAGATTTTTTTTTTATGTCGGGAAAGTCTGCTTGCCAATCAAGCACAGGTATACGAAGGTATTTAAACCAGGTATAAGTACTTATGGCAGTGTGGGCAGGTGCCAAGTCCTTCTGGTCCTTTAAAGCTGGTCAGCAGAGGGAAGCATGAAGTGCTTTAAAACTTTCTGTTAGATGGCTGCGCTGACCTTGAACCTGATCAAAGACAGTGAACCATCACCAGAGATGACATCGCTCTCCAAACTACCAATGACTGTTTAAACTTTACACTGGACCTCAAGCAACTTGGATACTGTGCCTCTCCTCTCTTCCTTCAGAATTTGGGACCTTGATTTCCAAATAAAATGCAATATTTGCTTTCATCTAAAAAGAGGACTTTGGCCCACTGAGCAACAGTCCAGTCCTTTTTGTCCTTAGGCCAGGTAAGATGCCTCTGACATTGTCTCTGGTTCAAAAGTGGCTTGACACAAGTAATGCGACAATTGTAGCCCATATCCTGGATTCGTCATAAATGTGCTTAAATATAGTACTCTGTAAACAGCCAGCTTCTTAAGCAATAACCTTTTGTGTCCTCCTCTTTATGTGCAGAGTGGACCCGACTAAGAGACCATTTAAAGGCTCAGGAACCTTAGCAGGTGTTTTGAGTTAATTTGCCGAGAGAGAGAGAGAGAGAGAGAGAGAGAGAGAGAGAGAGAGAGAATACTGTGCTTAAGTCTTGAGACCCCTTATTTCTTTGTATTGAATTGATATTGTAGATAAAATTAGAGAAATTGGACCAAATGTTTTACTGTGACAGACTGCAAAGTCCCTAAAGATACAATTTGTTGTTGTGGTTTGTCCTTTTTTAAGTACTGTTCAGCGGTATCTAATAATTTCGGATTGTATCTCTCTCTCTCTCTCTCTCTCTCTCTCTCTATGATTTTATCTTTGATAGGTGGATAAAAAGGTCTTGACAGAAGGCAAATTCAGCAGTCACATCTGTTTAATGCAGCTTTTGCCTCAGGGAAGTTCAGCAGAATAAATACAGTACCCGTGTGCTTGGCAGGGCATTGAATGAATTCACATCTGAGCATGTAAACATACGCACACATGGCACATGGGAGAAGGTCATCATTGTGTATTACATTGACAACCAAACAAAAGTCCTGTTTCTTTGGAAATATCTAATATACCGTACTTATACATGTACAGTGTATAAAGTATAGTATGCAGCGTCTGTAGTTTCCAACCACGTAAATTCTGTGTACTTAAATTCTACTACATCTGTTATGGTTGCTCAAACGTATGTTGGTCATTCATTCATTCATTCATTCATTCATTCATTTATTTATTCAGAGAGTGCTTTAAAAATCTTCAACTAATTGTCACAATGCTACAGTAGGTAATATAACTGCAGTTAATATTCACACAGTCATAAACAAAAGAAAAGAAAGAAGAAATAAATCTATTATTTGAAATAAATAAT
This sequence comes from Clarias gariepinus, assembly GCF_024256425.1. Lineage (NCBI taxonomy): Eukaryota > Metazoa > Chordata > Actinopteri > Siluriformes > Clariidae > Clarias > Clarias gariepinus. Next base: position 16,959,996 of record NC_071124.1, read on the forward strand.
ATTCACTTATGGACAAAGGCAGACTTTATCAATCAGTGTAGATTTATGAGAAGTATATATTTATAGTGGATAATTGGCTTTTAAAAGCTTATGAAACACTATTAAACTCTAGTTTGTCTCCTTCTCAGACTAGAGACAGTAATAATCTCTCAAATTTGATTTAAAGTAATAAATTTGCATAGGCCCTGTAGCTACCTTTCCCTTGTAATCAATCACAATGACAAAAGAAGATTTTTGTGAAAGGTAGCATACAAGAGAAAGAAATTGACTTTTTGCTTGATACAGGTGCAGAAATTACAGTAATTCCTATTAAATTGGCTACAAAATTGCTACAGTATCTCACAAAAGTGAGTACCCCCCTCACATTTTTGTAAATATTTTATTATATCTTTTCAAGGGACAACGCTAAAGATATGTAACTTTGATAGAATGTAAAGTAATCAGTGTACAGCTTGTATAATGGTGTAAAGTTGATGTCCCCTCAAAATAACTCAACACACAGCCATTAATGTCTGAACTGCTGGCAACAAAAGTGAAAACACCCTAAATGAAAATGGCCAAATTGTGCCCAATTAGCCCTTTTCCCTTTCCGTTGTCATGTCACTCATTAGTGTTAGAAGGTCTCAGGTGTCCTTGGGGAGCAGGTGTGTTAAATTTGGTGTTATCGCTCTCACACTCTCATACTGGTCACTAGACGTTTAACATGGCACCTCATGGCAAAGAATTCTCTGAGGATTAAAAAGAAAGAATTATTGCTTTACACAAAGATGGCCTAGACTATAAGAAGATTGCTAACACCCTGAAACTGAGCTGCAACACGGTGGCTAAGACCATACAGCGGTTTAAAAGGACAGGTTCCACTCAGAACAGGAGTGGTAGACCAAAGAAGTTGAGTGCACATGCTTAGCGTCATGTCCAGAGGTTGGCTTTTAAAAATAGACGTGTGAGTGCTGCCAGCATTGCTGCAGAGGTTGAAGGGATGGGGAGCCAGCCTGTCAGTGCTCAAACCATATGCCGCACACTGCATCAAATTGGTCTGCATGGCTGTCGTCCCAGAAGAAAGCCTCTTTTAAAGATGGTGCACAAGAAAGCCCGCAAACAGTTTGCTGAAGACAAGCAGACGAAGGACATGGAATACTGGAACCACATCCTGTGATCTAATGAGACCAAGATAAACTTATTTGGTTCAAATGGTGTCAAGCGTGTGTGGCGGCGACCAGGTGAGGAGTACAAAGACAGATGTGTCTTGCCTACAGTCAAGCATGGTGGTGGGAGTGTCATGGTTTGGGGCTGCATGAGTGCTGCCGGCACTGGAGAACTACAGTTCATTGAGGGAACCATGAATGCCAGCATGTACTACGCCATACTCAAGAAGAGCATGATCCCCTGCCTTCGGAAACTGGGCCGTAGAGCAGTATTGCAACATGATAATGACCCCAAACACACTTCCAAGACAACCACTGCCTTGCTGGAGAAATTGGGGGTAAAGGTGCTGGACTGGCCAAGCATGTCTCCAGATTTAAACCCTATTAAGCATCTGTGGGGCATCCTCAAACGGAACGTGGAGAAGCACAAGGTGTCTAACATCCACCAGCTTCGTGACTTGATCAAGGAGGAGTGGAAGACGATTCCCATGGCAACCTGTTAAGCTCTAGTGAACTTCATGCCCAAGAGAGTTAAGGCAGTGCTGAAAAATAGTGATGGCCGCACAAAATATTGACACTGGGCACAGTTTGAACATTTTCATTTAGGGGTGTACTCACTTTTGTTGCCAGCAGTTCAGACATTAATGGCTGTGTGTTGAGTTATTTTGAGGGGACATCAACTTTACACCATAATACAAGCTGTACACTGATTACTTTACATTCTATCAGAGTTTCATATCTTTAGTGTTGTCCCTTGAAAAGATATAATAAAATATTTACAAAAATGTGAGGAGTGTACTCAATTTTGTGAGATACTGTATGTGCTCCATTAAATTTAGGTGCAATTCTAGGCATGGGTCTACTGAGACAAGTACATCTAACTTTAGACCTGTCCTCAGAATCCGCATTTAAATTTCCTCAATACAAGTTTCCTCTCCTGAGTATGCTTTCTTGCAGAATCATTAATTTGGGCTAAAGACAAGGATGATTGCGGTCTTCTGAGAGGTGTAGAACCAGTCAAATTGACAGGAACTCCACCTCCTGTTACCAAACAATATCTGATCAGTAAGGAAGCTTTACAGGGAGTCAAACCTATTGTAGAAAAACTGCTGAAACTGTGTGCTGGCCCATCAAGAAAGCCAATGGAACATGGAGACTCACCATAGACTACAGAGTAGCCAATAAACATATTGATAAAATCACCCCCCTACTGTAGTTACAGATCCATCTACAATTTATAATGGCTTACCATTAGATTGTAAGGTTTTTTCAGTAATCGATATGTCCAATGGATTCTTTTCTGTCCCTTCTGATAGCCAGGCATGGTTAGCTTTTACAGTTGACAGGGATTTCAAAATTCTTCGACCATATATCATTAGGTGATTATGATGTTGATTGTGTTACCCAGATGTGATTTGTGTTACCCAGAATGTCGAGTTAAACAGTCCACAATTATTCAATATGTCGATGATGTTTTGATCGTTACCTTATTGTAAAGGAAAAACTGACCCAGTTTTGGTAGTAATAGACAAGTTCTCAAGATGGGTAGAAGTTGATCCAACAGAATGTGCTACAGCTACACATACTGCTAAATGTCTTGTTACTGATTTCATTCCCAGATGTGGATTACCAGATTACATCAATTCAGATCAAGGAACTCACTTTGCAGGACAGGTAGTCAAGGAAGTGTCTAAAATGTTGTAGATTAAGTGGAATCTTCAATGTCCATACAGACCACAAGCATCAGGACAGGTTAAATGAGCAAAAAGAACAATCAAAGCCAGGCTAAGCAAAATGCATTGCGTTGCCAGCGGTACTGTGAAGTATGAGAGCCTCACCTAACAGATCAGTAGGACTGAGCCCTTATGAGATTATTACTGGATGCCCAATGCAAATGCCAGGTGTGATTGATCTTAAAAATGCTGACGTACACATTGCTTCAGATGCCCTGATCGCTTACTGTAAAAACCTCACAAAGGCAGTACAAAGTGCCAGAGAGAGAGTTGAGTCGTGTTGGCAAACTACATCAAAAGGTGGACACACAATCATCCCAGTGGGTCATGATAAAATCATTCAGAAACACGCCATTAGAGCCTATGTGGCACGGACCACATCAAGTGATGTGGATTACAGCAGATGCAGTGTTGTGTCAGGGAAGGAAAACCTGGACTTATGTGTCGCACTCTACAGTTGTTCCCCCACCTACAGGGTTAGGATAGGACACACGGACCAGTAAGGAGCCCAGGGAAGAACCGAATGCAACAGGCATCGGGTGCCAAACCCTGCAGTAAAGACTCCCTCATCCTTCCCCATCCTTTAGTCCATTCTTACCTCATTGTTCTTTAGCTGTCACAGGAATTAAGAATTAGGAAAAGAAGAAACAATAGTAGACAAAGATCGAACAGAGGATACAACCCTAGTGTTTGCAGTCTTTTAGAACAGATACTGCTCTTTCGCGTTAGTTTTCTTTTTTACTTCATGCAGATAGCACTTGATGACTGTCCCGAGATCCATACACACTGACCTCGCCATCTACAAAGGAAGCCACAGCCTTTAACAGACAACTAGACCCACTACCGAGCCAACTGTCACAGAAGATAAAAAAAAATACACAACGCAGAGAATCAAATATGAGAACTTCAGTCATCCATCAACATGATCAAGATTGCCGTACTAGTACAAAATCCAACAAAACATTCTTAAACATTCTTGATCTTTCAACAAAATTACACCAGATGACTTAAGATAATTCTTCATGGTTCGGAAACATGTTAGGGAAACCCTGGCTGTGGATCAAGGAAGTAGCAATTCCGCTTCTGTTTTTCCTACTGGTGTACTATCTATCCGTCCACAGCATCAAGTTTTTCATTCAGCAAATAACCCACACCTATCAAGAATGACAGCTCCAACCAAAAAAGACTATTACCCATAAGACCTTCACAGGCTCTAGCTTTATGTTTGTTTGTATATCATCCTGGCATTCATCACTACAATCAACAACAGAACAAGTGCTATGTGCCTATAATGATCACAAGTTACAAGAATTAAGTGTTTGTATTTTGTGAGAGTTATTAGAACTCTGAAAGGGGGAACTGTAAGATTACAAATTTATGAAATGTTAAATCTAGCTTCCAATGTAATAGTAAATAAACTGAAATAGTTATGTACATTGGGATTTACATTTTGAGGTAAAGATGATGACATTCTAAGAAGATAAAGTCTGGTAGCCCAGGTGTCTGAGACATTAACCTTTGTCTTTATGTACTTATGACCACTGGATAGGGTCCCAAGGTAAATGTGAATGTTAAACTCAAGGCCAGGCTGTGCCTTTGTCTCTATGATACTGTATATGAAGGTCTAGGCGATACTGTCAGGCTGATTAGATTAACACCTATGCATTTACAGTAAAGGCACTGTTATGCTGATGAGATCAGGGCTGGGGAACTCCTGTTACCAGGCTGATACCTGTACTACACTATGCTTTGTTTAGATTGTCTCCACCTCTTGGTATCCCTCCCCCTTAAAAAGTATAAACTCTCCAGAGCTGAGTTTTAGTCAGACTTGGACGATTACTTAAAAGAGTAAATTCTGCTTAAAAGATATCCCAACGTCTCCTGGTCTCTGCTTCGACAAAGGAAAAAGTTTCCAACAACTTATTATTATTGTCATTATTATAATAACAAATAATTTTATTATGGGTTGTGGCACGATGGTGTAGTGGCCTCGCACCTCTAGGGTTAAGGGTTTAATTTCCACCTCTAGTCTGTTTAATTGGAGTTCTCCCTGTGCTTGGTGGGTTTCCTCTGTGTACTTCAGTTTCCTCCCACGGTCTAAAGACCTGCACAGTATGCTTACTGACATTCCCACATTTTCCGTAATGCCTCCTGGGACAGGCTCCAGGCCACCTGGCGACCCTCTGTAGGATAAGCAGTATAGAAAATGAATTAATTTTATTATGACCTTGTGACTTTGAAACATACAGGGGTTAATTTAAGTCTTGGTATTTGTGTAAAAACAGTTGAGTAGTTTTTTGGATTTTTGGTCCCAGAGCTAAAGCAGGACCATTCTTTTATTATACACTGTAGATACTGTAGACCTTGTGTGTATGTACAGTATGTGAAAAAGATGCTCTTATAACTTGACACTCTTCACATTTCTGTCCTTGCAGTGCCAACTAAGCCATTAAGGCATTAACCAGGAAACATTTGCAAAACCATGACAGAGTTTTTCCTTCTTTTTGAGCAAATGATCTGATGTGGATATTTTGCAGACTTCACAGACAGTGACATTTTGTGATCCATGCACACACATAGAGTATGCTTAAGTTTGTCACTCTTCTTCAATTTAACACATATATTTTAATATTTAAAATACCTTTTAAATGATGTCATCACTCATTATTATAAGTGATACTGTAGGTAAAATTAGAAGTAAAATGTTTGCATTTCAGATGAATTGCGGGGTTTCTAAGTGTTTGGTATGTCCGTGTCTTTTGCCGTAATGATAGTAATGACAGTGTGCACTCGAGTGTGTATTAGTGTTAATTCCACTGACATGTCATCTGAACCCAAGCTTCAGTGAAAGAGCTTGAAAGATTTCTGAAAAATCTTACCTGTTGTATCAGGGAGATGCTAACATGGTCTTCTTACTGTATATATATATATATATATATATATATATATATATATATATTGTGATTAATAAAGTCACTCTCCGTCAGTGGTGGCTCCTGTTCCATCTCAGGCTTGGGTGCATTGTGCTGACCAGTATCATTTTTGTGCTGACCGCTTCTTTATACACACGAATTACTGCTAGTCAAAAAAGACACATTGTGCTATGGAGCGAGCATTCAGAGAAGAGTATATGATAGGGAAAAGGCATTTGTGATTTGACAGAGCCATCAAATACCATATATAATATCTTTTAGGAAAGTGAAGCATTTTGGAAAACATCTTCACCGAATGCCTCATGCAGCAGTTTGCCACTGCTAAGAGGTCTAATAAATGTATGGCATTTTAGACCTTCTTGTAAGTTGTTAATAAAAATGCAGCAAAATATGATCTGTGTGCACTGAGGTGCATTTTAACACCTCTGACATTTTAATAGCACTTGGCCCAGGACTATGTGCAGTGTAGGCATTAGGGGTGTAATGTGATCACACTATCTGTATTTGTTCAGTGCTCCAAATGTCTGTATCTGTTTTGAGATTTAAACAGGAAGTAGATATGACATGGACATATATGCATACACACTGTTTATACTATACATGTGGAAAAGTTAGTATCCCCTTATTTAATTCTAAGTGTTTTTGTGTAAAAACGTAATAAAAATGATCTGATCACAGCAAGTCTTACATAAACAACACAACAACGTTTTTTTGCCGTTCTATTATATATTTCACAAAAATGACGCCAAAAAAAAAATGTTGGCAATACCAAGTATCCTATCTTCCTATTTCCACAGGATTTAAGAGAGTAAGTTGCTGCGAGGTGCATTTGATTAAATAATTATTAGCAGGCGTGCAGACTATAAAAGTAGTTTTGGGAGTTTGCTGGTCTGGAGCTTTCATGTTTGTGTTAACACAATGCAAAGAGGAAAAGCAATGATCTTAGAGAAGCAACTGTTACTGCACATCAATCTGTAAAGGGTTAAAAAAAAAATAACATTTCCGAACTATTTGGAGTTCAGTGTCACATCTCAGCTACAGGCCTCACGCAACATGTTAAGTGTTAAAGTCCATGACAGCACAATTAGAATACTACTGAACAAAAATGGTTTGTTTGTAAGGGTGCCTGGAAAAAGGCTCTTCTGTCTAAAAAAAATAAAAAATACATTTGAATCTAAACATACCACAAGACTTCTGAAACATCATCCTATGGACAGATAAGACCAAAGTGAAGTTGTTTGTCATTTCAGCAGAAAACACCTCATATCCACCGTCAAGCATGGTGGTGGAGAGGTGATGATTTGGGCTTGTTTTGCAGCCACATGACGCAATGGCACATTGTAGTCACTGAGTCAGTCGTGAACTCCTCTCCATGCCACAGTGTTCTAGAGGTAAATGTGACACACTCTGTCCGACAGCTAGAGTTTGATCAAACTTGGGTCATGCAGCAGGACAGTGATCTGAAGCACACGAGTAAACATATAACACAATGACTAAAAAATTAAAGAATCAAGGTTTTGGAATTTAATAAAAATGTATAAATCAGTCCTCAATTTAATAAAAATGTGGTAGGATCATAAGAAAGCTGTGCATATGCAAATATCCAAAAACATCAATTAACTAAAGCATCATTGTAAAGTACAATGAGCCAAAATTCCTCCACATTTACTGTATGTGATAAAACTGAGAAAGTCATACAGGAAGAATATTGAATCATGGGGTAATTAGTATTGCCGAGATGTTTTTTTTTTTTATTATTATCATTCATTTTTGTTGGCATGGTGGGAAAAAAAAATGTTTTTGTTTGTCTGAAGTTGTATTTTTGTTTTTACACAAAAACACATGAAATAACTTTTACACTGCAAGAACTTTGGTATCTACCTTGATGGTATCCAAGCACTGGTGAAATGTTGGGATAAGTGCATTATTGTAGCAGGGGATTATATAGGGAAATAAAAGTCTTATAATGTCGCTATTCTGCACAACCAAAAGGTTCTAAAAGGAATGCTCCTCATATTACCGATTTAACTGTGTTCCTGAAAAATGGTGAATCTAAAGTAAGTAAATAGTAAATGACTGAACAAATGATCTTTGTTTCAGTTCTGCAGTGCTTTCCATTTAGTATTCGGTTTGCACAGTAATATTAAGACACATGACTTCTTTATGTATAACATGTTACAGTATCTGAGATCTTACTGTAAATGGCAAATGGCCAACTGTGTCTTACAGTGGCTTACTTAAGTAATCACACTCTAAACATTTCCACATTTTTATGCCACAACCCAAAACTGAAATAGATTAAATTGAGATTATATGGGGCAAATCAATATAGTTAATATAGTCAATTAATTTTAATATGAAGATGCTTAAAATTTGCAGTTTTGTGGATATTCAGATAAATTAGCTCTAGTGCAAACAGTTCTTATCCAAAATCACCTACAGTAACTATTCAACCTGTGTGCAGTTTAAGAGACATTTTAAGATGAATAATCTTGTGCTGTGAAGTTCCCAGAATCTGTTCAAAAACATAAACTGACAATTTTAAAAGTGGATTTAAGAATAAGCCTGGGATAATTGTTTTTAGGAAAATTATTAGTCGTAATTATTATCATCACTATTAGTATCACTGTTGTACTACTTATCGAGTCTGATTTTAAAATGATAGCAAATTAAGATTGAGTTTATTGTTTATCACTAATTAATGCAAGCAAGTTTTTGAGAAACTGCACATTGTTGGACAGGTTGGATTTCATCACTGCTCTTTGTTGCGGAAAAGGTGATATGATATTCACCTGCTGTTTAGGGAGGAAGGTGTTTTGTGCTGTTTTGATTCTTTAAATGCCAGAAATGTTTTAGTAATTTCTGTGAACACTCTTCTGTGCCAGTTTTACTGTGCAGTATAGTTGCATTACACACACACACACACACACACACACATAACATAACAAAAACACACACACACAAAATGATGCATGTTAAATAAAATGGCATTTTTTTAATGATGTTTAAAAAAAAAATCAGTACCTTTAAACAAAGCCGCTTAATTTATATCATATCAAATCTTTCCTAAACTTTTACTCATCACAGTGTTATAATGTGATAATGTCTTAAAAAATATTTAAGTGTTACCTAAAGTCAGTAATTCAATTCAGTTTGATTTGGGTGGTTTCAGCCACTCTTGCCTTGCACCTCCAGAGTAGGGGGTTTAAATCTCACCTCCACTTCTTAAGACACACAGTGTAGGCTAATTGCTATTTCTTATCCAATAAGATTGTGTTTTAACCAAACATATGATATGCGGTATAGATGTTTAACATGTTTATATGTTTTTCGCTATAAAAATATATATGTACCTTCAGAGGACCCAGACTATTTCCTGAATAGCATGACAGAAAACAGATCATTAACAAAACCCCCTTTTCAGGTGACATCTAATATTAGATTATGGTGTAGATTAAAACATTTGAAAACGTTTTACCTTATACCGATGTATGTATGAGTAAAAACAAGCAGCACTGGGCGGCAGTTCTTAGCTTAGAAAAAAAAAGCTACTAACTGGAATTTGTTCTAATTGAATTTATTGGATGGATGTAATGCTCACAGCTAACCTGGTTACATCATGATGATCATGACAATTTAATAAAATATTGTAGAAAATTAACTACATCTTGCACTAATGTTTTGTTTCTGTGTCATCCCCAGTGTTGATTTCACACTTATTAGTCCAGCTGGGTCTCCGTACAGTATATAAAAAACACTCTGTGGTGTTAATTCAACGCTGGGGATTTTTCTGTGTACTAGCTGACATGAAATTTTAGTCAGTTGATAACCTGTGAGTTAATTGGTTAACGTTAGTCTTGTAGTCTTTGTACTGCCTTTGTTTGTCTTAGACATACGGTGGTTTCTGGCTCTCATTGGGCAAAATGCCACTTCAATCCTGTAATCTCATACTCGGTTCAATTATACCGTCTTCTTGTCTATGTGTCTGAGCACACACAGAATGATTAAATAGGCAGAAATACAGAGCATTTAGATTTTTATTATTTATAACCATTTATATTTATTCCATTTATATCTCTATTCATATCTATATATGCGAAAGTGAGTAAAAAAATTATCAGCACTCAGGCTGTAGAATCTACTTTTATTACCTTTTAGAAAAGACAAATACATACGCCCATGAATAGCGGTCCTCTGCATTTAATCTGAGGTTTAACTTTTAGCACTTCAATAAGCGTTTCACTGTAATGAGCACTGTTGATTTTTTTAACCGTTTTTCCTGATAATGTTCTAATGCTGGCTCTTGAGAATCATAGAAAAGTATAAGTGTCAATTTTCCACCTGATGGTTGACTTTTGAACTTTTTCAATCTGCGATTGAGGATAATTCCATTCCATACACTTTACGGCTTATTTTCAGGCTTGTAGTGATGAATCCATGCCTCGCACACGTTTCTGTTTAGGCTCTTCCTTTAGTCATTTCAGCACCAGGTACACGTCAGACCACAAAAAAATCACTGCATGCGTCTATGGCGTCTGCCAATTGCTATAAATGTAAGCTCTCAAGCAAGGGTGAGTAGAGTGCAGATAAATTTTGACTCACTCTTATATAGATAGATAGATAGATAGATAGATAGTATATCCATTTATATCTAAAATAATAATCCTGGCAGCAGGTAACTGACACAGGGATGCTGGAGTAGTAACAGCGTTTATAATAGCATTTTAACCTCAAAAGGCAATCTGACACCTAATTAAGTTGCTAATTTGCTAACAAACTGTCAGGCATATTGATTTGTCATTATTGTAAACACTTTAGCCACAACTAAAGTGTTGCACAGTACAACAGTACAACTGCTTGCACCTCTCAGGCGTCAGGGAAATTTTAGTTAGTAATTGCTGCGTCTACCTGGGTATCATTAACTGTATTATTGTTCACCTGTTAAAAGCTTATTGATTAAAGTGTCTGCTCATTTTAATAGGAACACCTGTACACCTGCACATTTACAGAGTTATGTAATGAGACAATCATATGGCGGCATCACCGTGCATGAAAAATCGATTTAGAAACGATTTAGGAGCTGATGTTCACATCAAACATCTAAGAAAGGAAAAAAGTGAGGTCTGGTCTTGGTGACTTTAACACACTCTGGCATGGCTGTTGGTGCCAGATGGGCTGGTTTAAGTGTTTCAAAAACTGCTGATCCTAAACTGCTGATTTGCATATACAACAGTATATGGATTTTATATGGAACAGTGCTGGAAAAAAAGAAGAACCATTCTGTTGAATGACCAGAGAATAACCAGACCGGTCTAACCAAAGTAACTCAAATAAGCACTTTGTACAACTGTGGTGAGCAAAAAAAGCATCTCAGCAGGCACAAAACACCTGTGGTGGATGGACTACATCAGCAGAAAATCTTGTTTCACAACAGTCATTCAAAAACAAGAATGTGAGTCTACTGTATAATGGGATCGGACTGGATAAACAGCAGGTGTATATGTGAACAGTGAGTGACTATGAAAGGCTAAATGTGAAAGAATTATTGTAAAATTGTTGATATTGATTTTTATTTTTTGCATAATTACATCAATCTTGCCTGAAAATATTTTTACAAGTATTTTTCACCACCCATCATACTATGAAGAAAATACAGTAGAAATGTGGCAAAGAGCGTAAAGAGCTTTTTTTTTCCCCTTCAGGTTCAGGTTGGGAGAAATCTATACGACAGATTGGATTTGAGAGGTAAGTTACATCACTTTATTTTAATATTATGGATTTTGTATAAACATAGAGAAAAAGAGAGAGAGAGAGAGAAACTCTCTCTCTGCATGCTTTACAGCATGTCTTATCCATTTTGTTACCTAATTATTACCAATTTTTATATTCATCTACGCAATCATAGAACAGTAAAAGTATAATAATACACTTCATTTGCTTAAATATTGAACGTTTGCGTTACACCCGACATCCCTCATGCACCAGCAACAATTATTATGCCTCCGCCAATAAGTGGTAGAGGTATTATGTTTCCAGTTTACCCGTCCATGAAAGAATTGCTTAAAATATCTCAAGAGGAAGAGGTTGACTGGTAGCTGATTGATTTAAATAAATTTCACCACTAAAGTAATCGATTACATTTTGGAATTGATTCAAACTGTAATGGTCAAAACGAGGTCAAATGTCAAATTTTTCTTGAAATGTATTTCATCATTTTATCATTTTATCATTTTAAATGATTTACAAGTATAAGTGCCTAGACTTGGGGCTGAAGCAGAAAGTGTTCTAAAGTGAGTTAAATTTGAGCAAAAGCATCCAAACTTTTCTCTGTGAATTCCAGTTTTGAATCTTTTCTCGCAAACGACTTTAGTCACTAAAAACCTGCTATTGGCTGTTCTGAAATTTTTGAACTATTTTAGAGTTATCCCAAAGAAAATAAGTTTAAATGAGTGAAAGTGATCAGAATCCCAACTTGGGATAACCCTGAACTTGTACAGCTGTTGTCAGAATTAAAATTAGAGTTAGAAATATTCTTTACTGAATGTGGTGTCTTGCATTGCTGTGAGTAAACAGGTTTTATAGTAACGCTGTAAACTTGAGTAATGGTTGTGCAAAATCAGGCTTTACTCCCAGTGTCTTCGGAACAGATAACACCCACAGTACATGCTGCGCTACTAATAATTGTAAGTGGTGGAAAATTATTGACTCACCCTTGCTTGTTTGAAGTCTAGGAGCGAGAAAGACCTCTGTGATATTTTTAAATTATTGAGTTGCTTGCCTGTGTAAGCATCATCCTGCTGTTAGCAGGAAACAAACAGAGACAAACAGCATTACAGCCCACTTAAAACGTGTGTCAGGCAGTCTGCCCATCTCTCCATACAGCTCCACCTGAGCGCTAAACCCACTTACACCTGACCTGCTTTTGAAAGCTCACATTTTTCAGAACCAAATCTGACATGCCGAGGCACTCATAAGACCCTGATACAATTAACCGCGGTTTCTCATAAGTGCGAGCCGCGCGCACGCGTGGATTTATTTCGCTAAGAGAGGAGCCGCTGAAAGTGGCAGGAAGCTGAACTGTAAACTGTTTATGCCCCTAATTGACCTGTTACTCCAACGAAGGCATTTAGCCATGACATTACGGGACGTTGATGTGTCTCTCCTCTTAAACCTGGCATGGAGGCATGCGAGAGGGAGGAAACAGAGCCGCCAAATTGACTTAGAGCCGGCATGCCAGGGAGAGATGAGTCTAAAGTGGCTGCTGTGGACCAGAAAAGACAGAAACCATCATTGTGTCATGTTTTTTATCTAGAGGTGTCGGAGCATCCAGGTTAATGGGACTGTCTAAAACCGCAAAAACGTCACAGAATAAGTGGGAATGAGACTGTATTCATTTGCACAGTAGGGACATTTTCACTTCACTCTTAGAGTTTATTTAAGGGGAAACCTGGGCTTATTGGAAACATCAGTGAGCTCTAATTAGACTGGAATTCACTTAACAGGGATTGATGAGCTGTTACTGCAACTTTTTATGAAGTCTGGAGACACTACTGTTTAGGCTTCACACTTTCCTGACTGCAGAAGTAATTGCATGGTTGTGTGTGTAGGTGTTAATTATATGTTAAAGAATTAAGGTGCAGGTGTGTAGGTGTTTATTATATTCTGTAAAGAATTTGATCTGACGCAGAGTCTGGCATTCAGAGACATAAATATATTTATATAATTAGCAAAAAAAAAATTGCAGAATGCAGAAAATATTTTATAGTAAAAAATTATTTTACAGCAAGTGTTGATTATATTCAATCAGCTAGTAAACCTTAAATGATGTTTATCTCCTACTATGTCTCTTAAATTCAAATTACTGTAGTTACAACATAAATAAATCCTATAACTATATATATATGTATATATACTTCTTCTGCAAGACTGAAATCACTGACCTTTCTTTGTTAGCTAAAAAGTTCTAGGTCTGACTAAAAGTTAAAAGACTTTTACAGAACTGTATAAATTGTTCCTAACTAAAATAACACTTATTTTAACACAAAAAGCACCTTATTTTAACCATGACTGTTTTGATGTGCTTCTAATGGGAAATATTTATATGCTTTTAATATGGGGAAATGCTGATTTTATAGAACTGGGTGGAGAGGCGTATAAAATCCCAGTATTGTAGCGCACCACAGATGTGCAAGAAGCTGTGGCTGGAAAATGCTGCTGGGAGAAAAAAAAACAAAAAAACACTGCATTCCAATAAACATCCCAGCTTTCCATTATCACAGATGGTGTTTGTTTGTGGGCCTGCCACAGTTACACATGGCATTTGGGTTGTTATTGGAAAATGAACACCAATAAGAAGTTTAAATATAGGATATCCATTCTATTAAACGCTAGCACTTCTTTATTAATGCTGTATTTAAAAAAAATGTTTACTGTAGGTATAATGCTGAAAATGTTAAAGACTATTGTCAGGTGTTTTTTTTTTCCCTTGCCAAAACCTAAAATAATTGTAAGTAATTTACCCAGTTATTAGAGATGTTACTTTCAGGAGAATCTGGGCAGCAGGACCGTGAGAGTTTATAGTGAAATAAATAGAAAGTAAATACTTATAAAGAAATAAGATAGGTATAAAATGGTGGTAATGAAGTAAGAAAATGAAATCCCAGAAAGGACACTTAATTTCCTTATTAAAATATACTGTATACATTTTTAGTACTATAGAAAGAACACATAGCAACTGTAGAGGAAAATGCTGCTTGGGATGGTAAATTAGTACTGTTTTTATCTTACTTATACCAAAGAATACCAAAGAAAATGCACTTGCATGAACTACAGTACATAAAGGGGTAACTTCTGTATTTTACATTCTAGCATTGCGGGAGACACAGCAGTACAGTATACGGGTTTAACTTTACGTTCTTTTTTTAAGGATAATGTATTGATGTATTAAGCTGAGTTTCAAATGATATTAAAGTGTTTAGCATACTTGGGGTTTAAACTAAAATGTAGACATTTATAGGCTTTTTTATGACCACATCCAAAATTAGCGTTTTTTCACAATCGAAACCCAGATGATATATTAATATTTGAAAAAAAGTTTTTTGTTTGCCTTGTAACTCAGATCTCATCATTGTGATGACCTAAAGAGAGATTCAGATTATAAAGCTCAATAGCTGATTTCTGTTCTCCTCTCTCATCAGCGTCATAGGGGCAGATGTAGGAAATGGCATCCGGGTGTTTTTACCAGACATCGGCATGTTCATGGCAGGCCTGGGCACCTGGCTGGTATGTCGGAGTCTGGAGAAGAAGAGACCAGTTGAGGAAATGGCACAGTACAACCAGGACTTTGATGCAGAAGAACAGGTGAGATTGACATCAGCTGTAACAGCATACAGTATATTTAGTATTGCTCGGTCTTTTTTTTCATTCTCTCTCTATCTATTACACAAATACTGATACAGCGGTGACATATTTCATTAATTAAGTCATGTTTGTATTCAATACATATCAAGCGGGGTACAGATGCCCTCTGATGACTTTTGGAGGAAAAAAACATATTCTGTGGGAACAAAATATTATAAACCGTGACTACAAGATACTGTGTTGTGGCTATGACTTACTAAGGTGTGGGAGTTATATATATTACGTTTGTGGCCACAACATAATATCTCGTTTACGCTTTAAAATATCTTGGCTATTATGCTAGGCACAACATAGTATCCCATGGCCGCACATTTATTCTTTTTGTCCCATGACTGAGTAAGTCATGGCCACAATATACATTAATTTGGAAATATTAGGAACATTGAAAAAATAGTGGTATTAGGTTTTTTAAATGTTAAAACGACTTGACTATATGATGATGCGATAACATTTAACAAATGCTCTCTATGCAATGTTGACAAAACTAATCTTCAAAACTATATTAATAACAAATCGATGGCGCTCTGCGAGCGTGGATTATTAGGCAACAAGCTCTTGAAGCTAGTAAATACTCGTACATAACAATGAGCAACAATGAGTATATAACAACTTTCCCATGCCTCTATGGCCATAAAACAACCCTCTTCATTGTGACATGGTAACACTTCCTATAGCCCGTGTCCAGATAAATATGCATACAAACAGCTCCTGCATGCTGAAACGCTTTTGTCTAACCGGAAATGCTAATGTGTTTTCTATCGTCTGTCTGTCTCTGGGTCTCTCTATGGTTCTTTTGATGTACATAACACAGGGCACCCAGCCAAAAGATTATATCTGCTCTCTTTACTGATAATAAACAGTAAAGAGAGAAACTTCAGGCACATCATGTGTGAGTGTGTTGGTGTTTGTCCCTCTCCCCCGATTCTGTTCCCGGCAGGTAAGCGTATTGAGCTTCGGGAGACACATCATCTTCTTATTCGACTTAAAACTTAATAATTCATGTGTGAGGGCACATTTTTGAGCACTTGTCTTGACTGTAACAAGCACCACAAAAATGCAGAACAATAACAGTTTACTAAAATATTAACTACACGGGAAAGCAGACGAAATTATCGAAAAAGTTTTGTTAAATAATAAAAAATAAAAAAAACATTGTCCTGATGGTGGACATCATTATAATGTTGTTGTATTTTACACATAGTTACTATAGTATGTTACAATGCAGACTTTTACATTGAATGTAATTTACAGATGTGTTAATCAGATGGAAGTTAAATGTATTTGCTCAAGAGATCAACAGCCTGGCACTGCTGGAATTTGAGTTTACAACTTGCTAACCAGTAGCCCAGAGCCTCAACCACTTGAAAATCACTATTTGACTGAAACTGCTGACCACAGACCAGCAAAAATGACTTACTAAAGAAGTTTACACATGCATTCTTGGTCAGGCTTATTCAAAAGGGTTATGGCTGAACTGCCGGGGGAGTTAAGAATTACTGTATTTCTTTTTCAGTACATAGCCCAAAGGGAAGTAGACGAGCAAATGAAGAACTAATAAATAAAAATGTATAAGCTTCTATCATATTTTCCAAAATACAAGCACAACAACTGACCAGTGAATAATTGCAACTATCTGTATATAGGCTGTGTTGTAGATTGACCCGTGTTGTCCTTAAAAAAAAAAGTGGCATGAACTGAGAATGACTTCTTCAACATTTAATAGATGAAATGTAAAGTCCTAAACAGATTTCTATAAACAGCATCTTTATCTGCTAGTTATTCTTATAGACCTTTATTTATGAAGATTCATTCATGGCATACAATCTGAGACATAAATGGAGTGGCTTAAATGTCCAGCAGTGACCTCTGGAGATGTGCTGTAGTGACTTGTGGTGGATCCTTTGGGTGCTGGGGGTTGCAGGGTGGGGATGCCGTGGATTAGACTTATTTATTTGGTGCACCCCATTGGTGCTCGGTCAGATTGGGATCGAAGAAGTTATTTTTTTTTATCATGGCTTGTATTGACTTTTTTCAGTGATTTGTGCTGCATTGGCTTTTTTGTGGGCTTGGACCAGATTGGTTAGTCATGGCCCTGTCACTACAGTAGTTACCAGTGTCACCAGTGCTGGTGCGGAGTGTTGTAGTCAGTTTCCCTGTCAGTGGTCATAACGGTATGGTTGTTCAGTACATATAATAGTAATTAGCACATGAATGCTATGAAATTAACATAATTGTATGTTATCAAGAAGCTTCCACCAAGAGGTTTTAGTGTTTTTAGTCTTGGTCTGAATACTTAGTCTATAGTCCACACTCCTTAGGAGTTTGGAGTTACAGAAAAAAAAAACACCTGCAAATACATCCAGTAAATCAGTTTGTGCACTCGTTTGCAGAGTGTCAGGCTTTTTCAATCTCGCATTTATCAAGCAGGAAAGAAATCAGTGTTCACACTCTGTACAGAACTCTGGGATAAAACAGGCCAGAATATAGGAAAATGATCTTAAGGAGCCCCATACTAATTATTTTAATTGAAAGCTACTTGTTTACAGAAACAAATAAATTTTAAGGAAAATACTTAAATAATGGAAAAAAAATTCATTTGATCCAGACGTTAATTTACTGTTTCAGACTATTTCCCTCTTGTTATTTGTGAAGGCCTAGTTTATTAGCTGAGAAGTTGAAAGTCTGTGAAAGTAGGTAGAATGTTAAAATCATGCCGATAAATAGTGAATTGCTTTTGACATCGCACACTAAGGATAATCCAGTAAAGCATCCAGGAAAGCAGCACCATAATGTTTATTCAGTAAGCGTTAGCACATGTTGTGTAAAAGGCCTCACCCTGTCGAGCCAGTGGGCTATGCTGAAATTAACAGGGTGCTGGTTCCTGTGCTCCAGGCTACACATGTGAAGCAGTTAAAAGCTTGTTTGGTTTATTGTGTGTTGTTGCTGAGAGATTCAGAGTTATCTAATTAACAGCAGCTTTGTTTGTCACACACACATCCCTTGTTAAAAAAAAACTATACAAATTTTTTTTATGTTGTTAAGATAAAACTGCACCGAGTCAACATATTACATGCATTATATTAATACCTGCTCCTTCTAATTTAAATATGATTAAAATACCCTTAATTTAAAAAATAAATAAAAAATATATAAATCTGATACATACACATTCACATTCCATACAAACTTTTATTATTCTTTTAATTGTGTAAAGCTAAGTAAAGTGTATATATATATATATATATATATATATATATATATATATATATATATATATATATATATATACACCCTGCCTCGTGCCCTAAGCCTCCTGGGATAGGCTCCAGGTTCCCGCGACCCTAAATACAGGAAAAGCGGTATAGAAGATGAGATGGGATATATATGTAGTACTGTGCAAAAGTCTTAGGCACCATATTATATGCTGTACTAATTTTGTTATACATGTTTATCATGTCTGCATAATTGTGTACAAAATCATTGTGTATTTAAATTTATTTAACCTATAAATATATATAAATTTATATATAAGATTATATTGTATATAATATATAAAATAAATAAATAACATTACAGAAGTTTAAAAGATATTATTGGACTAATTTACTTTTAAACACAATGTTTTATTATATAATCTTTAGTTACCAAAATGTAATGTATTTTAAAATGTAATTTTAAAATGTATTTTAAAATGTAATGTATTTTAAAATGATCTTAAGGAGCCCCATACTAATTATTTTAATTGAAAGCTACTTGTTTACAGAAACAAATAAATTTTAAGGAAAATACTTAAATAATGAAAAAAAAATTCCAACATAAGAATGTCTTCCAGTATCGTGACGTGTAGTTTATTCTCTCCTCAGGGTTTTTTTTTTTTTTTTTTTACACAGCAACCTACATTTTTATCACAAAATATCATATATATATATATATATATAATTATTTCTCTTAATGCTGCTTATTTATGTTGGGAGACAAACTGGATGTTCTGATTTATTATGGATTTATTGTGGTATGTTACAGTATTTGGACATTTCTTTGCCTTCTCACACAGGAGAAGAGTGAGGAGAACAGAATCCCCGATGAGGAAGAAGGTGAGGAGATGTTGTACGATGAGGACTTTGATGCTGAAGACGAAGCAGAAGAAGACGGTGAGGGTCTGGTAGAGGAAGAAGAGGAGGAGGACGAGGAGGAAGAGGAGGAGGAGGTGAAGGAGAGCGCTAAGAT
The DNA here is from genome assembly GCF_024256425.1 of Clarias gariepinus. Classification (NCBI taxonomy): domain Eukaryota; kingdom Metazoa; phylum Chordata; class Actinopteri; order Siluriformes; family Clariidae; genus Clarias; species Clarias gariepinus. The sequence continues at coordinate 16,979,454 of NC_071124.1, forward strand.
GAGGGTCCTGCGCATAATTGCGGGAGTGGCGTCTAAAGTAAAAGATATCATCGGTAATCTCATCACTACAGCCGGGAAGGTGGTGGTGACTATCCTGCTGGGCATGACGGGTGAGAAATTAATGAATAATTTATAACATTAATACATAATAATAAATAATTTATAATAGTAATAATAAACAGTTATAATAGTGCAGCTTTTGTTAGCAATGATATATTTAGGTGAATGGCTGAAAATCGGGTTACATTGCGGATATAATGATCATTTTTATAAAAGTTACATAACAAACATCCAGTGACAAAAGGTAAAAACTGTTTAGTGGTGGCACACATGGTGGAGGCTGTAGGTTAGTGGGTTTCTGATCGGAAGGACCGGCAAGTTGCCACTGTTGAGGCCTTGACTTTCACGATAACCTGCTTCAGGGCTGCTCCAGCTTCCTAACTGGGATATGCGAAAATACCGTTTCTTAAAAAGGTTATTATTATTAAAAAATACTCAGCTCCATGTGACTTAATGAATTATAGTACAATCTCGTTACTTATTTTTTTTATTTAGTTCATTAAGGAATAAACAGGGTGCAGGTGTAATGATCCACTCGTTAATTAAATTAGTTGACAATGAATTTAATCATCGAGGGAATTGTGATTGATTTACATGGTGAACTGTGAGCGCTTTGACGTATAGGTGTAGGTGTCATATCTGAAGGGAATGTGGATAGTGACTATGCTGGCTTTTCCGCAATGCATGCGCGTTCGCTCTCTCTCTCTCTCTCTCTCTCTCTCTCTCTTGCTGTTGTCCTGTCTACATTTTCTCAGCTCACATCAACACCCACACACATGCACACACACTAATTTGGTCATTTTCCCACTTACCTCACTCTTAGGCCCATCACCAGACTTAATCTCAGGTTATTCTCATACTGTATTCTTATACTGTATTCTCCTACTGAATCCGGAAGAGCTTCAAAGTCAAAAAGATGTCTGCAGTACTCAGCCGTCACTTCCTCAATCCATGCCTGCTTTCTTGCTTCCTTAAGATCATGTATGGAAATTTGTTACTTGAAAACTCTCTGGTTTTATCCGTTTCTGCACAGAGGGGGACACGCCAGCTTCATAAAGTAAAAGTCCTATTACATATTCGCTTTGTCCATTAACTAAAAAGGCTTCTATTAAGCACACCTCTTCATCGAGACAGGTGAGAACTAATTAGTGACATCTATATGGGAGATGTGAGAGCTATAATACATGTCTATACTGTACATATAATACATAGTTGTCCTAATATCCTTGGACACCACTGTATATGGACAGATCTTTGAACTACTGTATATGGAGCTGTACATAACATCTGGTTGTCCTATGTATAGTAGTAGCAGAGGTGGCGCACTGACAGCTGGTAAAAATGTCTTCTATTCTTAGTGCTTTTATTTGGATTTGTGTGTGCACCAGCCGAGTCAGCGCTCTTTATGCCTTCGCTCACAGGTATGATGTTGCCCTCTCTGACCTCAGCCGTTTACTTCTTCATCTTCCTTGCGCTGTGCACATGGTGGTCTTTCTGCCAGACCTTCGACACACTCCTCTTCAGTTGCCTGTGTGTGATGATGTCTATCTTCTGTGCCGGGCACCTCATCGTTCTCTACCTCTATCAGTTCCAGTTCCTGCAGGACAGCATCCCGGCTGAAGACAGCTACATCAGGTTGAGTTTAACCTCATTTACCCTGAGGTTATCTTAAAAATTATTACCAAGCACTCTAACAACAAATATGCAAATATGCAGCTGCCTATTATCTGAATATAAAATGTAAAGAAACTTTTTTTATAATCTTTATTATAAAGATATAATATGTTTAATGTATAAGTCAACTGTGCATGTCTGCTTTTACAGCTGGCTAGGTTTTTTTTTTTTTAGCTTGTTTTGTATATGTTACATTCACCGGCCACTTCATTATATACATCTTGGGTTGGACCCCCTTTTGCCTTAATTCTTTGTGATTCAACAAGTTGCTGGAAACACTCCTTAGAGATTTTGGCCTATATGGTGCCTCTGGAGGCCATTTAAGAACATGCGGTGAACTTAAGAAAGCGGTTTTAGCTTTGTCACATGATGCGTTATCCTGTGGTCATAAAGAGGTGAACATGGTCAGCAACAATACTTTGGTGTTGTATCATACAGCAGTACAAGGCTGTGGCATGTAAACAATGCTTAATTGGTACGTGTCTACATACCTGTATGAATTGAGTTACTGTCGTGTGATTGGCTAATTAGATATTTGTGTAAACAAGCAGTTAAACAGATAAACCTAATGATTTTATATGTTATATATATATATATATATATATATATATAACATATAATATATGTTTTTCATCTTTTTTGTATGTACGTGCACTATATATACATAAAGTTGAACAGATACATGTACTTGTATAGAATTAGTTACATCTTGGAGTATAACACAATTTTTCTTAGACCTGTAGACAGCCCTCGTATTATCTGTCTCTCTCTAAGTGCTGTGATAGACTCATATTTTCGGGGCTAATTAAGTATATATGGAGGGTTTTATTTCTGGGCAATCTTGTTTTTTTATATGTAAGTGATATCATATTGTCCATAGGGTGTTTCCATGTAAGTGGTATGTTCTAAAATTCCCTCGTACTTTCCTATAATATGTTCTATCTATCCCATAAAATTTCATAATGCTCTGATTGAGGGAAGAATGGAATCCAGGTCTCTATACACACCCAGCACTTTACCAGTAGCTTTCTATTCTTGTCATGGACTTCATGGTCACAAATCGATTTCAGGAGCTTTTATTCATTCGCCTTGAAACAGTAAGACCATTACTTCTAAGTATAGTTTTAGCGCCTTGGACGATGCTCACTTCCCCCTATTCATTTGGGCCTAGTCTAAGACCCTATAAAAGCACTTTCACTTTTTTGCATTGTTTGTCTGTAGTAGGTTTATGATTAGCAGAAATATGTCTATTTTACAGTAAAACTAAAATTCCCCTTCTGTATCAATTGGAAGTAATTTCAGAAAACACTTTTTGATGCATTTAGCATTACTTCACCATACACTGGTGTTTTTAGATAGAACTAGGTGTTGTTTTGGCGCTTCTTTGAGCATACTCGCCCATTGTAACTGCAGTAGCACAGTAAATGTGTCCCATGCATGGCCTAATTATGGCTGATGACAGATTCTCGGCCTTGGTTTGGCGAACCGTTGAAAGTGTCTGTCAACAAATTCTGCTTCCCGCATCCCGCTCCCCTCACAATGGAGTCATGTGACTTGGCCAATCCCAGGTGCAGGAAGAGGCCAAGCAGGAAGTGATATCATCGCCCAAAAAGTAGGGCCTGAGGCATGCACGTCTCATCACTCTGAGTCTAACTGAGTCATTTGAAGTGTTGTAAAAGGATATTGGACATGTTACTATAGTAAATGTTTTTGATGTATCATGTACATATAATATTGCACATTACTATGAGTACCTTAATATAAACCTGTGATTTGTCTTGTGCAAAAGTCCCACCCACAGTTAAACGCATTTTATTTATTAATTTTGTTGTTGTGTGTTGTTGTTTTTTTTGTCTACAAAGTGGCCGCTTATGGAATATGCTGCTTAATTTTCTGGCCTTTTGGCATTTCTGTGTCTTTTAATTTTGTTGTTTGAAAATCTGAAATGTTTTTGTACTGACAATAATAATACATTTATTAGATTTTAATTTAATCTAACTTTAACAATCTAGTTTCTATACCTAAAAACACATGGTGCCTAAGACTTTGGCACAGTACTCTATTACGGGAAATAATTCAACCATTTCAGACTAATCCTGTGGTGTGTGTACCATTAGATTAGCACTGGTACCAGTGCATACCTGTGTGGTATAAATATCAATAATGCATTATTTATTTTTTCTCAAATTTGCATCATGTGGAAGTCAGGAGATGTAGAAACTATTTTAAACCAGACATGACGCTATTTATTCTTCTTTTAAAGACAGGCAGGGAAGGAAGCTTTCAAGACTTTTGAGGTTGTGGAAAGATTTACTGTATATAAGATCTTTTTAATAATTTATTTCTTATTCTCTTCACAGATTGTTTGGCATCTCCCCTATAATCAGGACAGACTGCTCCTCTACATGGAAGTTAATTGTCTACCCTGATCTCAACTGGCATCATTTTGTCAATCCTATCATGCTTTTGGTGCTATACTATACCCTGGCTACGCTGATTCGGCTTTGGTTGCAAGATCCAACAATAACAGTTAAGACTTTTTTTCTTCTTCTTCTTTTTTTATTTATAATTGCCTGTTTAGTATGTACAGTTCCTAAATTTTAATCCCGTAGGATATGGGTGAAATCGATTCATTATGTTGACGGGTAAAGAGTTTATATAAATAGATAAAATGTTAAAGATAAAAATTAGCTGATCAGCATCTGGCACATAAAGAAACTGCTTATTACTTCCCTTTTATTCAACATTTTAATTAATTAAGGTTCAGTTTTCATAGTGTACGTGCCCTTTTTTTTTTTTTTTTGGAACAAGCCATAATGAGACGTGTTGTTGTGTGTGCATTGTGGATTTTGCCGGCTTGTAGGTGCATTACCGTCTTTTTTGTTTCTTCCGCATTCCCAATGTATACACGGTAAACTATCGCATCGATTTGCTCTGTTGAGTGACGCGTATGGCCACGCCCATCTCGAGGCAAAAGCGCAGAATAAGTAAAAAAAAAAAAAACTATTGAAGCTGTGACATAATCTGGCCCATACAGTAACTGCTCATGACTCTTATATTCAACATTTTGTTTAAATTTATGGTACAGGTTTACCTGCAGGCAAATAACAAAGGACTGGCAAAAAAAAAAAATATATTAAATTCTGTTCAGACAGTTTTGCATGATGCTGTGACAAAATCTACCTGGACAGACATACAGACAGAAACTTTTCTGAGACTGGTTTCGGATCCTCCAGAGTATAAAATAAAAAGATATAATAGAAGAGTTATAAAAGAGTACAGACAAAACCTTTGTTTTATTTATATAGATAACGGTACATCCTAAACTATTGTAGTTGTTATACCACAAAAGCTGCCAAATATAATTTTTTTTTTTTCACAAACAGATGGAAGGACATATTTCTGTTAATCCATTCATTCTTAAATCTAGTGTTGTGCTATATTTAGCACATTACATCATTTCTCACGTATGGTATTGCAGCTACAGGCAGTCTATTCTTCGTCTGCCCCTATACATTGAAGTTGGTATAACATTTTTTAAATGGTTTGAGGTACTGTATATCCTTGCTTCCTGTTTGGTATCCCTAAAAGTATGTAAATAGCAAAAACTAGTGTCAGGTCTATAGCTAAAGAAGTGCAGGACATTTCATGTGTATTATCATTTGCATGCAGCATATGAGGCACAAGGTTCAGGTTTTTCCGTTCGTGTTGATGACTATGAGTAAGAAATGGCAGTCTATAGGTCACTTCATAAAATCTGAACGACGAACACCTTTTCAGCTAGCTATATAAGTTAATGATGCCAGCGCCTCGCAGCCAATCAATGCACTCAAATGCAATGATGTAATTAATAGGATCATAGGTTTTTTTGTTTGTTTGTTTGTTTGTTTTTCGAAATTACAATTGCAAACCTTGGGACACGTAAAAGTCCACAACACTGTATCTCCAGCATGTCTTCTCAGTAGCCAAGAACAGATTTCTACCCCGTCCTATTCCTCATACAGCTGCAGGATTCCAGAATGCACAGTTTATCGAGTGGTCAATAGCATGTGTCCTTTAAAAACCTGCCTGTCTGAGAACATATTGATCTGTGGGCTGAGCGTTTCCCTGTTTGCAGTTTAGAAAGCAAGGCCTGATCATCTCTTATTACAGTGTAAATCTGCGTGTGACACATAAGGAAGACATTTCAGAAACACTCGATATTAATCAAATTAATGTCAGTGTTACTACTGAATGTGTCTATAGTTCAGTCTGTAGCCTGTATATGTGTGTGGTCTTTTTTAGATCATCTGTTTGTAAGATAAAAAAATCGGAGATCAGAGGCGAGACATGAAATGTGGATTGATTAAATTATCTGTTAAATTTGCATTGTTGATTGCCTTGCCTGATAGGAGAATGAGGAAGAGGGGGTAAATGAAGAAAACATGCCCCCCACAGCAGAAAAAAGGAGGCAACTATGGTGGCAGACACGGCAAAAGACTGAAGAGAAAAATGTAAGTAATGCATGAGTACTGTATATAAATACCCAACAGGGATACTTAATGCTGAATAAGTGTATATAATATAAATAGTAGTCGTTGTGACATTGTAATGATGTTCACCATTGGGACGACATTTTTTTTTTGTAAGTTAGAATGGCATTGATAAAATGACGTGGAGATAATGTTGAATGAATGACCCAAACACGACGTGGAGCATCGTTGCCGATAAATTTTCATTCGCAAAATATCAGACTACATCCAAGATTCTAACAGGGTTCAGAATTCCGGTTGGAGACGGACACAACAGCTTCCCACTCAAAGCTCATGTATCGCATTGGATGTTTTAATATTGGCACTTTGTTTCATTGTTTTTTTGAAATATTAACTTGAAGCCCATTTACATTTACAGCATTTGCAAGACACCCTTATGCAGAGCGATTTATAATATTTATAATAAGACCTTATTACACATTTGAGGGTTAAGGGCCTTGCTCAAGGGCCCAACAGTGGCAACTTGGTGGTGCTGGGATATGAACCATATCCAGTTCGGGACCTCCCAATCAATAGTTCAATGCCTTAACCTCTAAACTACCCCTTACCACAAGAGGTGGATCTTAGCACAAAGGTCAAACTACATCACGATTACACAGAACAGAAAAAAAACATTTTTTCAACCCTTTTGGCTGCTTTCCAGTTTAATATTCCGGTAAATTGCTTTTGTCCGGGAATTTTTTTTATAGCACATGTTGCTATGTATGTGCATTTACTATCATCAGCAGCATGTTTCCTTGTGGTCAGCCGTAAGCACCTAGTGTTCTTACCGCAGTAACCAAAGCTTGCATCCTGATCAAGCAATTTCATTCATGTTAATATTGTTTTTATTAAGTTGATTTTGAAACATTGTGTTTGGGTCTTTCGTTCAACGCCATTGAATCAGAACATTGTTCTGACAACAGATCATCATAGTAAATTTTCAAAAATAACTACAGTAATACCAACGTTGTCCCATTGTCCATCACATTGACAAAAATTAACAACACAGCTTTTCCGTCTTAACATAAAAACATTTAAGAGGACAAAAAGCTTTTGTCTAGAATAAAGGGTTTCATTAATACGTCTACTGAGAATGTACAAAAGTTAACTATTGTGGTTAGAAGTGAAACTATACATTGGCCAAAAAGCATATTTTGTGATCAGATCCAGGCAGACCAAGACCATAACAATGTCAGGCTACTTGGGTCAAATACAGGACATTTCTGGACATCTCTGTAATCAATCTGCCAGTTTAATCTTCTCAAGGTCAGACTGTGCAATGCTTAGAAAAATACAAAAAACACAAGAGCTACATCTTAGACCCTCACCAAGTATGCTAAATGTTAAAGTCCATGACAGCACAATTAGAAGAAGACTGAACAAAACAGTAAAAGCACAACTGAAGTTTGCAGAACTGCGTCTGAACTATGGACAGATGAGACCAAAGTGGAGTTGTTTGTCTTAATGCCTACAGTAGCGCCTTGTTTTGTGAAAACCAAGCACAGCATTTTAGCGTAAACACTGAGGGTTTTTTTTGGCACGTGAATTTATTATATTTTATCCTGGTAAACCTGGCACCTTTACTGTATGTATATATTTATTTCTGGATTTTGAAGTTTTACAGTTCGGCTATTATTTCATCATGACTAAAGCTGAACAACAAACCCAAAACACCTATGGCTCGTAAATCAACAAAGCATGCAAATGTTAACATGTCAATAGACAGTTCAGATTAAAGTAGAAAGAGGACCACAAAAGCCCTTGGTTGAAATCAGGGACCTTTGGGTTTTGTCCAGCTGAAGATGGTCATGTTAGACGGTTGTAGCTCTTCTTAGAAAAACTAAAAGCTTTTGCCCAGCATGAGTGTGTGAGTGATGGCCTGTAATCTCTCAGTAGTGCTGCTCCTTATTGTTCCAGCTCCAGCTTAGAGAACAATAATGCCATCGACCTTCTGCTGGTCAATATCTTTACCTCACTCTTTTCTTCTGCTTCTCTTTCTCTCTCTCTCTCTCTCTCTCTCTCTCTCTAGCTTTTGTCCACTCAGGATGCTTACAGCACCACTGAGGTTAGAGAACATTTGTGGTTTTCCAGAGTGTCATGTAAATCCCTGTTCATGTCAATAAATTTAAAACTTGATATATATAGTGCTATTGATCTGATGCTTGTGTTTTTCAAAATCCTGCATTTACTTTCTTTTGCAATGGTATTTTTTTTTAATGTCAGATTATGGTCTTGATATTTTACCTTTATTAAATGTACAATATGGCCAAAGCTTACTCTTAGTTAAGATATGATTAATTAATTATTTTCTATGTAAATGCATTTTTTTACATTTGGGCATGTACAAATATGAAATACAGTTAAACCTTGGATTGCGAGCATAATGCATTTTGGAAGCATGCTTGTATTTAAAATCACTCGTACATCAAAGTGAATTTCCCCATAAGAAATAATGGAAACTCTGACGATTTATTCCACAACCAAGTAATATTCATATAAAAATAAGGATTAAAATAAGGATTAAAAAGAATCCCAATAGAGCAGTGATTCCATTGTGTGTGTTTGTGCAAACACAAGAGGAGGAGGGAGGGGGCTACTGTCTAGTATGACTTTCACAAACAAACTTACATGCACGTGCGTGCACAAACACACACACGCACACACTAATAGAAACACTGCTTTGTCGGGAAAAAAGAACCTCTCAAATGACACTCGTGCATGCGTACACACTAATGGAATCACTGCTTTTTGACAGAGAGTGAGTTAACAAGGAACCTCTCTAATGACACCTGCTTTTGCTTTACGTGCACGCACACACACACATGTGGTCACACTGTTATAGTAAACAATACCCGCGTGCACAGATGTTGACTGTACGAGTGGCGCACGCACTGAAACTCAGCGTGAGAGACGATTACCCATAATGCCACAGCGCGAGACCAAAAGGAACCATTGGCTCGTCTGTGATCATGTGCCACTTAGCAGATAATGCGCATGCATACTACTACTATATCAAGCCCACGCTTGTTAAAGTTAAAATTTAATTACAAATTTACTCGCAGTCCAAGGTTCCACTGTATTGATTATACTGCTTTTTTCTTGCTTTTATTTTATTTAGTTTTTCTGCTAAATGTTACATGGCTAATGCTATTCCAGTTATTTATGGATGTGTGGATGTGTGTTATTAATTATTATATTTAACTCAATGCATCCAGATTTCATAGTGCTGTCAATCGAATTGAGCACTACTTAGAATTTTGCATGCTTTAAAACTCATCATAGGGTTAAAGTTAAGAGTTATTGTGAATTTACTTTTAATAATCTTTATACACTCACCTAGAGGATTATTAGGAACACCTGTTCAATTTCTCATTAATGCAATTATCTAATCAACCAATCACATGGCAGTTTCTTCAATGCATTTAGGGGTGTGGTCCTGGTCAAGACAATCTCATGAACTCCAAACTGAATGTCAGAATGGGAAAGAAAGGTGATTTAAGCAATTTTGAGCGTGGCATGGTTGTTGGTACCAGACAGGCCGGTCTGAGTATTTCACAATCTGCTCGGTTACTGGAATTTTCACTTTTTCTAGGGTTTACAAAGAATTGTGTGAAAAGGGAAAAACATCCAATATGCGGCAGTCCTGTGGTCGAAAGTGCCTTGTTGATGCTAGAGGTCAGAGGAGAATGGGCCGACTGATTCAAGAGCAATTTTGACTGAAATGACTACTCGTTACAACCGAGGTATGCAGCAAAGCATTTGTAAAGCCACAACACGCACAACCTTGAGGCGGATGGGCTACAACAGCAGAAGACCCCACCCGGTTCCACTCATTTCCACTACAAATAGGAAAAAAGAGGCTACAATTTGCACGAGCTCACCAAAATTGGACAGTTGAAGACTGGAAAAATGTTGCCTGGTCTGATGAGTCTTGATTTCTGTTGAGACATTCAAATGGTAGAGTCAGAATTTGGCGTAAACAGAATGAGAACATAAATCCATCATGCCTTGTTACCACTGTGCAGGCTGGTGGTGGTGGTGTAATGGTGTGGGGGATGTTTTCTTGGCACACTTTAGCCCCCTTAGTGCCAATTGGGCATCGTTTAAATGCCACGGGCTACCTGAGCATTGTTTCTGACCATGTCCATCCCTTTATGACCACCATGTACCCATCCTCTGATGGCTACTTCCAGCAGGTTAATGCACCATGTCACAAAGCTCGAATCATTTCAAAGTGGTTTCTTGAACATGACAATGAGTTCACTTTACTAAAATGGCCCCCACAATCACCAGATCTCAACCCAATAGAGGATCTTTGAGATGTGGTGGAACGGGAGCTTGGTGCCCTGGATGTGTATCCCACAAATCTCCATCAACTGCAAGATGCTATCCTGTCAATATCGGCCAACATTTCTAAAGAATGCTTTCAGCACCTTGTTGAATCAATGCCACGTAGAATGAAAGCAGTTCTGAAGGCGAAAGGGGGTCAAACACCGTATTAGTATGGTGTTTCTAATAATCCTTTAGGTGAGTGTATATTGCCAAAAGTTATTTGAACGCCTGGCTATCCTAACTATAAATGGACTTTTGTGGCTGAATACCCAAAAATAAAAATAAAAACTGGAAGATAATATAACAGGAAAGGGGGGGGCTTAATCTGGAAATGTTCAACAAGCACATATTGATGTGAATGGTCATAGAAATTTCCATGTTACAAGAAAAAGGCCACAAGAAAGAAAAGAATACATAGCAGAAAAAAATTCTTGTTAAGAAATATGTACAAGAAAAGAGTCATTATATACACTCCCTGACTAGTTCATAACATTTGCCTATTGCTTCATAGGCAGTATTGGTGAACTCCAATGGGACGTCTTTTGGTTATGTCCCCACCCGAAATGCAGAGAATGGACCAGTCAGCTTGGATCTCTTCTCATCCATCCCTAAGTATAAGGTGGATCAATCCAATAATATAGAGGGTAAGATGATGATAATTTCATGTTCATTAAAAAGAAATCTGGTTTTACATAGTTCTGACTGCTGAGGTAATGAATAATAATAACTGCATTAAATAACAACAAAATGGGAAAAACATGTACATTTAATATGCATTCTTTATAAAATGAACTTTCCTTTATTGACGCAGTGATTATATATAAAACGCTCCTCTGTGCAGAACAAAAGGACGGAGAGGTGTATGAGGTAGTGGAGATGCCACCAGAGGAGGAAGAAGAGACAAAGGAGAGTGAAGAAAAAGAGCAGACCGCAGCTCCCACCGGTCTTGTCAAAGTCTTCCGTTTCATTATGAAACAGAGTTACGTCTGCGCTCTTATCGCTATGATGGTGAGCCAGCCAAATGCTTTAATCTGTTCATTAGATTATTTTTCTCAGTACATTTATAAATTTGTGGTTGGTAGAAGCCACATGCTTCTGAAACATGCTCACATGTGAGCGATCTCGTCACCTACAGTATAATGCACTGTTGTGTGTGTGTGTGTGTGTGTGTGTCTCTGTTTCTCAGGCCTGGAGCATTACATATGTGAGCTGGCTGACATTTGTCTTCCTCATGTGGTCTTGCACTCTGTGGATGGTGCGAGACAGGAGAAAGTATGCCATGCTCACGTCACCCTTTATGGTGGCATATGGGAATCTGGTAATTGTTCTGCAGTACATCTGGAGTTTTGAATCTATGAATTCTGTCCCCGGTCTCTTCCTCAAGCCCACCGTACCTTTCACTGAACTTTGCTCCAAGGTAAGAAAGAAAAATACACACTTCATGTTAATTAAAGTGATTAATGGGTGGACAGATCAGTGGGACAAGCAGATTTTGTGTCCAGGTTGTTTGTCCATATTTGCAGACAGTCTATTGTGTTATTGTGAAAATGGTCCAATCGAAACTCGTAACCAATCACATTACTTATGACTCATGAGCTTACTTTCAGAAAAATGTAACTAGACTGTATTCCCTTTATATTAAGATTAATATATACGCTCCACAATGAGCCAGGAAGTGCTCAATGGACTCACCGTCTTCTCCACTGATAGAAAATGTGCCCAAAGACTGGACTTACCCAAAGACGTTATCAGAGACTTTGGTGCAAGTGAAGTCAGGTGACTTGAATTTAGACTTAAACACGAGTCAGCAGCACATCACACGTCATACAATGCGACTGTAAAGATGGTTGCAATAAAATTAGCCGCACGAGTGGGAAAGCTGCCATTTATATGATTATATAATAATTAGCACCATTTTAGCTTATAGTCATTTACTCTATACAGTTTTTCAGCTCTCAAAACACTCGAAAAAATACTTTGATAAATCTCAAGATTAAAGTGATAAATGATTAGTAAATGTATTTATCTACGCATGATCCGATACCACGATTCTTCTATCAATAAGTGTTTGATTTTACTTTCCTCTAATTCTTATTGTGCATTTTAACTCCTTGTTTTATATATATATATATATATATATATATAAATATATTCAGAATCCATTCAATATATTCAGACTTTTCATTCAATATATATAGAGTTTTCATTCAATTCTCTTATGAATATTTTCCTAAACGGCTTGCCATAATATATATATATAAAAATAAAAAAAATTAACTAGCTTTTCCTTCGTGCTTTATCATCATATTAAGTATTTGTAAAACAGAACATGGCCTGGATGAATCTATAACACTGTGTTTGTAAATGGTTGTTAGAGATTTCATGTTTCATGTCTATCAAACTACAAGGCTAACAGCCAACTGACATTCTGAAATTGCTCCAGCTGTATTAGAGCTACTGTTGGTGTGGATTTGGGGCCCAAGTTGGTTAAAAGTTCTCCCCGTCCATAATTTCTAATGCCTGGCATGCTGGCAGACAAATTGGACTAACTAGCGAAAAAAGATTATGCATTTTTTGCATAAAGTTGAATTCTGTTTGTTAACAAGCATCATATCGGTTTAATGAAATTCAGTGCTGTAATTATAGAACAAGCTTATGAATCTGAATCTGCTTTACACACATCAGCAGTCTTTTACTTGCAATACAAAAGTAAATCTTGCATGTGAAATGTTTAAAAGTGGCTTGCTGTCTTTGTATCAATGTCGCAAACACATCAAACTACAGTGCAATGGAAAGTATCTTAGAAGAGAATAATGATTGTTTGATTGCCTAAGTCAAGGTCAATGCTCTTATGGTAGCGAGCTAACTAGATGAATAGTAATAGTTAGTTCATTTATTTAATATATTTTTCCCCAGACTATTGCAAGTTTTTTAACCATATTCCAGCCATACATGTTTGCTATCAGATTTCTGTGTCTTAACTTTTTTGGGGGGGAATTAGCACTTGCCAGTTTTGACAAGTGTTGACCAATATACTGTATATTTCCCCAATTGTGTTGAGCTTGGTGTCTTTCCCTTCACTTTCAGAAAATAACTTCTGTCCATATTCAGAATGTGTCCCCTAAACATTTTACTAAGTCTTTTACTTTTACTTCTATCAGCAATAATATTAAAACAACATTTAAACCAACTAAAGAGGCAGCTCTGACCTTGGATGTTGTCAGGGAATCCTTTGGGTTCTGTGGGTTGTAGGGTCGGGCCTTTGTGGATTGGATTTGTTTATCTGATGCATCCCATTGGTGCTTGAATCTGTGTTGCACTGTGTGTTCTATCATAGCCAGCATTGTCTTTTCTGGGCTTGGTTTTGGTCCCCGTGGGCATACAGTAGGTAAGGTGCCCATAGCTTGGGTGCCCATTATCCTGTATGTGTGTGTGTGTCTGTAGTAAATTTCTCTTTTGTTTTGTCATTAGGTACTGTGTTTGCTGAGTTTCTGGCTACTTCTGCGACAGACCCTGACCGAAAGGCAGGAAAAACTACAAGAGGAAGCTCCGCTTTCTGAAGTTTCAGTCGATGCAGAAAAAAGGGGTGAGCTTAACCCCCAAGCCAGCTAAACCTTAAATTGCATTATGTTAAAGAAACAGATTTATGGTGATGATCTACTGTATGTCGTCTCTTAAAAAATGTCTTAAAAGTCTCCCATCTCTGATAATCTGTTAATAGGAGAAAAAAAAATATTTATCACATATACATTTCAGGACAGTAGAATTTTTCACCTGTATACAGTATAACAACATCTTAAATTTAAAGATGATTTAATAAATGAATGGAAAATACAGTAAATACGGTACTTTTCCTATAAGATTGTACAATGGTAACATGTTATGCCTTCGATTTTACATAAGTGATATGACAGCATAATTGTCTTGATGAGGGAGGAGAAACGCTTTGTGTTTTAGAGGTGGAGAAGCCAGAGGAAGAGGAAAGTGGCGAGACTGACCTGGTGCACATGGTGGGAAATCTGGTGATGGCCATGCTGGTGAAGTACTGGATTTACATTTGCAGTGGCATGTTCTTCTTTGTGAGCTTCGAAGGACGTATCGTCATGTACAAAATCATCTACATGATGCTGTTCCTCTTCTGTGTGGCCCTCTATCAGGTGTCAGATATTAAATACTCAAAATTAAAAGTAGATTAGATTAGATTAGGTTATAATGTCAAATTAGTATGTATTTGATTGATCTGTGATGAATCAGTAGATGTTTGCACTCATAGAGTTGGAGAAACTTTCTGATCTTCTGTTGCCTTTAAATCACTGTCACATTTCTGTAATATGATACATACATATTAAAGGTACCAAAGATGTACCATTTCAGGCATCATTTCAGTAAAAGATAGTTCAAAGAAGTTTTGTACTCTTTTTATAGGTGTATAAGTATTATGCACTGGCCATGTATTAACATGTCAAAAATAAAACCATGACGATTTGTGATGGTGGCTACTTCTTTTGCGCAGGTGCATTATGACTATTGGAGACGGATTCTAAAATATTTCTGGATGTCAGTCGTGGTGTACACCATGCTGGTACTCACCCTCATCTACACATGCCAGTTTGACAACTCCATCAATATCTGGTCCAACATGACGGGGATGAGTGAGGAAAAGTGAGTACAACACCTCTAGGTTTCATATCACTGTAGTTTTTCCAGGATTTTATATTACTGTAATATCTTTACAGGGTTAAAATTATTGTAGCACCTCTAAGGTTAATATTAACATAGTACCTTTAGGGTTAATATTCCAATAACATTACAGCGGCACCTCTATTGCTAATAATAATGTAGCACCGTTATGGTTAATATTAATGCAATGCCTTCAAGGTTAATATTAGTGCAGCATGTCTAGGTCTATTACAGTAACACTTTTGCAGGTATTACTGTAGCATCTCTAATGTTAATATAAATATAAAATCTTTAGGGGTAATATAAGTGTAGCTCATCCCGGGATAATATTAATATAAAACCTTTAGATGTCATATTACTATAACACCTTTAGGGGTAATATTACTGTAGCTCATCTCTAATGTTAATATTAATTTAACACATTTAGGGGTAATATTACTGTAGCACTTCTAGAGACAATATTAATATAACACCTCCACCACATAATATTACTAATATTATTATGTAGTGCCTGTAAGGATTATATTTACATACCACCTTTAGGAGTAGGGTAATGTTACAGTATTGGCTCTATTGTTAATATTAATATAACACGTTCAGGGGTGATATTACTGTAGCACTTCTAGGAATAATATTAATATGAAACGTTTAGGGGTAGAATTACTGTAGCGCATCTAGGGATAATATTAATATAACACAATTAGGGGTAATATTACTGTAGCACCGCTAGAAATAATATTAATATAATACCTTTGGGGGTAATATTACTGTAGCATCTCTAATGTTAATTCGAAAGTGTCCCTTCAGCAAGTGTTTTTTAGGAACAGCTTTAAACTCATGCCCTTGACTAGAATAAAGTGGCTACTGTACTGTAGACGAGTGGCTGGATGGATAGAGGAGTGAATGGATGAGTGAAAGCTTAATGAATGAATTAATGAATTAACTGTCCCAATAGGAGGCATGGAGCATGAAATATGACAGAACAAATTGCATATGTTATAGTGTCTATAACATATTGTCTTTAAGGTTAATATTAGCGCAGCGCATCTAGGATTAATATTACAGTAACACCTTTAGGGGAAATTACAGTAGCGCCTCTAGGGATAATAATAATGTAACACCTTTAGGGTCAATATTACTTCTAGTGCCTGTAGGGATAATATTAATATAACACCTTTAGGGGTAATATTACTGCAACGCCTCTCGGGTATAGGGGTAATATGAAAGCATCCCTTTCAGGGGGTGTTCCTAGAAAGGACCTAGGAATTCATCATGACCTTTATTAAAAGAAAGTGGCCTCTGGAGATAGGGGTGAATGAATAAAAGTTGAATAAATGAATTAATGAATGAATGAACAATCCCATTTTTTTCCTTCTCATTCTTAAATTTAAACTGAACTATATATTGTTGTGGTGATCACAGGTTACTGTTTTTCCCTGGAGCCATACTGTAGCTGTTGATTTGTATCAGTATTGGGTTTAATGTGCATCATGGATGTAGAACAAATAGCTTAAACTGTAAATGCATTTACAACCTTTTTGCCGCGGGTTTTTCAGTCTGTTTAAGTAAAGAATGCATGAAGCCTCAGAGTGTTACACCAAATAAATTAACCCTAGGTATTTAACATTGCTTTTACACAGTATTTTAAATTTAAAAAGCTTTAAATAAGCACATAAGACATACTGCCTTCCACCATTTGTTTATGAAAGGTATTAAATATAATATTTGATTGATTTGGTTTGTTTTTATCTTAATATTTTTTTCTCTCTATACTGTATATATACAGTATATAATATTTTCTCTCTCTCTTTCTCTCCAAATCATGCAGATTAAAGGATCTGGGCCTAGAAAGATTTTCCGTGGGTATACTGTTTACACGCATCTTCATTCCTACTTCCTTTCTACTGGTCTGCATCCTTCACCTGCACTATTTTCATGAACACTTTCTTGAGCTCACTGACCTCAAAGCTGTGGTTGCCAAACAGGACAACGCCATCTACAGGTAAAGAGCTGATGTGTTGTTATTATTTTTATTATTATTATTATTATTATTATTATCAACTTTATTTATTAAGAATATTTTCTCTGTTTATCCACCAACAACAACAAAATCACTTCTTGTATTCTCATCATCATGGTTTTTATTCACTTTCATTCTCGTAGGGTCATTGTGTCAATTTAGAGTTTTAATATTTACACAGGAAGCACTTCATAATCAAACAATGAGTTTTAAACATGTACTTCCTGTTCCTGTTTTAATATTTTGTCTGCTCTCGTCTCTCTTTTGCCATCCATAATGGCACTGGCCACACAGCCATGCCAAAGTCAGTGCCCGTATCTGTCTGATTATGGATAGGTGGGTGACTGCTCGTGATCCTGAGTACCCATGGACCCTCTACTCTGAATGTTCAAATCTCCTTACCTCTCTCTCTCTTTCTCCTTTCCTCATTCTCTCCTTACTTAGACAAACTATTCCAACATAGAATAGGACATTATTTGAATGATACTGTGTCACTATTGATAGTAATAGTCAATAGAGTTTTTGAAATGAATAATATATAATTTGTTAGTGAATGATGTACCCCTGGCACACTAGTGACCCTAAAGACATGTCCCTTAAGTAACATCTCCTTGTATAACCTTCTCCCTTCCATCCACTGACTGCATTCGAACTCCTCCAGACAGTTCTCTCCTCAGCATGTCCATAATGTGCACGTGCCTTTTCTGAAGCACCTCCCATTTTCACAGTCTCCTCTCACCTTTTTCCCCCTCAAATGTTATTAATGCTCTTAAGCCTTGTTGTATTAATTGAATTGGAATGATTTTGTGATTCAATTCTATAAACGATTGCTTTTTTAACAGCATCAAGCAAAAAATCCCATCTACTCAAAGCAAGTAAGTAAGCTTGAGGCAGGATAGGAAAAGAATTGAATGCCATGCAGCCATATCATGCAAGTTCTCAACCCCCTTGACCCTCCATCGCCTGAGACGGAGACATCTTTTATAATAGCGCTGCCCATTTTTTGCTACTCAAGCTTTCCATTAATGTCATGGATTCCACCCCTAATTCTGACTGATAAGCGAACATAAAAAATTGTTTTACTTTCATTGATTATTGACTGACTATCGAGCTTCACCGATGAATTTAACATTTTGTTTTTGCTAAAATCCTTTCATATATTTATATAAAACCACATCCCCGCTGCTCTGTAAAGACTCTGAGCTCCATGATCTGAACCCTGCCTGAACAATACAACCCCTCTACTCTTAACTTGTTTATAATGGCACTAACCCTCATCATCTGCTTGCCAGAATAAAAAGAATAATATTATATGTTAATCTTATACATATTGTAGCTAAAGTTATGTATCTTAAAATATTTTTGAACATCATAAGTTAGTGCTCTTATAAACAGGCAGGTCTGCCTCTCTTTCCCTAATGAAAACTTTTGCTGAACAGACTCGCCCATCCAGACGGCAGCTTGGCAGATCTCACAATGTTAAGCTCCTCTCCTGAACCCCTGGTGGACAAAGAAAAGGAGATGTTGGTGGTGGAGAGCATAGCAGAGGAGAAAAAAAAGGAGGAGGACTCCATTCAGGATGAGAGTCAGCATTGTAGCGCAGCTACAGATCCTGAAATGCCATCAGAAGAAACCTCAGGTACTGTACAATGCTACTGTTATTTCTATCCATGTGTTTTTATGCTTTAGGTTGTGACATGTGTAGTGGTACTGTAGGGGTAGCTCGGTGGTCAAGTAACTGCCACAGAAATGACAGATATACCTTTAGGGTGGAAAGTATATCTTATCCAATGTTCCGAACGTCACATTGCCGAAACCTTTAACCTTTCACGAACGTGTTTAGTAAATAAAAGAAGAATGAATAGTGTGTATAATACTGATACACTATTATAATACTAATACCTTCGAGTGGCGCAGTGGTATAGTGTTCGCCCTATCATCCGGAGATCGCTGGTTCGAACCCCGGGTGATGCTGTTTTCCTCTCACAGCCGGAGGTCTAGAGAGAGCTGATTGGCCGAGCTCTCTCAGGGGGGAGGGATGAGAGGTACTCGCCAATCTACAGCCAATCAGGGGCGTCTGTGAGCTTGCGTACGCGGAAGGAGCGGCTAGCGCTTTTTTCCGAGTGTGTTACTCCCTAATGGTGCGTGAGCAAGCAGTTAGAAAAGATGCGGTCGGCTGACGTCACGCGGTCCGGAGGAAACACGTGATAGTCTTCGGCCCTCCTGGCTGAATGGTAGTAGTAGCCTTAAAGTGGAAGCCCCCTAGTGACGGGGAGGAATTGGCTACGACTAAATTAGGGGAGAAAATAAAAAAAAACACCAAAAAAAAAAAAAAAAAAAACTGGGTGCATCTCTATTTGTCTGGGTGGATTGTGTGAGGTTTTTGTGGACATGGTGTTCGAGATTTGTGTGGGCGGGTTGTATGTGAGATTTGAGTAGGCGGGATGTGTGAGATTTGATGGACGGGGTGTATGAGATTTGAAGTGTGCAGGGTGTGTGAGATTTGAGGGGCGAGAGGTGTGTGAGATTTGTGTGGGCGCGGGGTGTGTGAGATTTGTGTGTGCGTGTGAGCTGTGTGAGATTTGAGGGGCAGGGTGTATGAAATTTAAGTGGGCACGATGTAAAAGATTTGAGTGGGCGGCGTGTGTGAGATTTAAGTGGGCGGGGGTATGTGAGATTTGAATGGGCGGCGTTGTGTGATTTGAGTGAGCGGGTGGAGGTGTGTGGGATTTGGGTGGGTTGGAGGTGTGAGATTTGGGTGGTTGGAGGTGTGTGAGATTGAGTGGGTTGGATGTGTGAGATTTGGGTGGGTGGAGGTGTGTGAGATTTGGGTGGGTGGAGGTGTATGAGATTTGAGTGGGCAGCGTTTGTGACATTTGTGTCGGTGAGACTGAGCAGGGTGCGTAAAACAGTCTTGTCCGAGTTAAGCCTGATTTTCACAATGGAATTAGGACAATTTTTTTTTTTAGCTTTTCTTATTCTGACAGTTTGATGTAAACACAACATGTTTTTTTGAAGTTTTGGAACAGTCGAGAAAACTACAGAATAGCATTTGTGACCAGTATGAAATCAATAAATATGCTCTTATTTATGAATTATTATTACAGTCCCTCTAAAGTGTTTAAGTTTAAAAATGGTGGTTTAGACACTGCTGAAGAACCCAGTGGCATCTCTACTCAATCCTAAACTCTCTCCGCTTGTAGAGCTGAAGAATAAGTGGCATCTGGTGGTGGACCGTCTAACTGTGCTGTTCTTAAAGTTCCTGGAGTACTTCCATAAACTGCAGCTCTTTATCTGGTGGCTGCTTGAGATGCACGTCATTAAGATCGTCTCTTCATACATTATCCTGGTGTCTGTTACTGAGGTACCGTAACATCATACTGAGACTAACGCAAATAAGTTGTTCATGTGTTTTGTATGATGCCTTCTTAACGTGTTAACCATAAGAATGAAATACAAGTGTTGCATAATGCTCATACACCCAGCACATTTTTAATGTCAACTGATGTTTGCAGGTGTCTTTGCTGAACTCAGTGTTCCTGGCATCATGGGCCTTTGCTCTGCCCTACAATCAATTCCGGCATCTGGCCTCCAGCATCTGCACTGTATGGACCTGTGTTATCATCATCTGCAAAATGTTGTACCAGCTAGAGTCCATAGACCCAGAAACGTATTCGAGTAAATGCACAATGGTGTGTGACTGTTTTTAGTCAGATATTAAAAGCTTTGCATTTATATAGTTAATTTTTTTTATCTTTGGTTACCACATTTACGCAGTGTATTTTTTCCTATTTCTCGTTCCTATAGCCTGAGAATTTAACAGAGAAGGAGAAGGAATATATGAACCGTTCGCTGCTATATGAGCAACCAGTAGACCCTGCAAACTGGGTTGGACTGAAGAAGTTCCCCTCCCTTTTGCCAAATCTTAGGGTGAGCATACAGATTGCTTGAGGATGTATAAAATACGTCATGATATACATAGGCATCATGGAGACTAAAAATGTCAGACTACTGCTGAGAAAAATTTAAAAAAGATCACCTTTATGTGAATCACCATATACGTAAGAGACATCCATGTACATCTTTTTGTCAATTGGTGCTCACTTGTACTTGTACTGTACTGTAAAGCCTGATTTATTTATTTAACAAAATGGTTATAGGAATTTTCATAATTACAAAAATTATCCACTTTCTTTAATTTTAGGCAGTCAAACAAGCGGTGTATTGTACTGGTGTATCTGGCTATTTTGTGCTTCCGAAGCCAGCTTTATGAAAACTGAAATATTTTTTGTTATATTACCCAATATAACAAATCTACCATCGAGGTTTGACTCTATGTTATGTAAAAAGGAAAGCGTAAAGCACAATTATTTAACCTATTAGGTTTATAAAGCAAGTGCTTTATTAAATCCTTAAAAGTCACACATTATGCTCTTTTATAGGCAAAAAGACTTTACATACAACTTAGATGTCTCCAATCTGTGTCTGTTATTACTCCTACTGAAATGCGGTGGGAGGTAATTTGCTCATTTATGCCTAGGCCAATAGGCTTTTTTTGCATACTGCATACTAAGGAAGTTTGTTTTCTATCTGATTATATGCTCCTCCTGTGAGAGAGAGAGAGAGAGAGAGAGAGAGAGAAATATATAGCGTCATCATGACTGATGGTTAGTTTTATCTCATGCTCTACAGAGCCTGCACCTTAACTGTGTAACATTGCTAATGTTTTTCATATAGAATAACTTGCTGATGTTGGCCCTCTTGGCATTCGAGGTCACAATCTACAGGCATCAGGAGTTTTTCCGGCTACGTAACAAGCTCGCTCCTCCACCTTTTCGAACCATTTTCCATGAAATTACTCGTCAGCACCTTGATAACAGCATCATCAGCTGTGCCAAATACTTCATCAACTACTCCTTCTACAAGTTTGGGGTAGAGGTATGTCACCAAAAGTTTTCTTTAGCATTTATTTCTTTAGCATATATGTATATTTTATGAACATATGCACTTTTTGGAAGCAAATACATAAAAGGAGTTATGTTAAATTATACTGAGCTGTCACTTCTTCAAGTGGAAAAATGATGTAGTTTTGACGTAGCCGCCAGTCTACTCCTGTGTTAAATCAATTATTTTGTGCTGTCCTGCTTAATCGGTGTGCCTATTTTTCTGTCTCAGGTATGTTTCCTTTTGGCGGTGAACGTGATCGGCCAGCGCATGGACTTCTACTCTATGCTGCATGCCGTTGCTCTGGCAGCCGTGATGTACCGGCGCAGGAGAAAGGCCATTGCTGAAATCTGGCCTAAATATTGCTGCTTTCTGGCCTGCATGATCACCTTTCAGTATTTTGTCTGTATAGGCATCCCACCAGCAGCATGTAAAGGTGAGCATGAGTGTGTCGGGGCAATTCATATGTGTTTGGTTGGTTGGAGAAAGCTATTTTAAAATGACAGACTTGATATGGTGGTGAGTTTACATGTAAAATGGTTGCAACATACAGAAATATAGAAACCAGAAGGTGACCATTTTTGTGACCTTTTTTTAAAAAAGTTTTGTTTACAGCATTTTTTTTGTAATCAATTTATTTCTCATCAACCAGGATCTTTAGTAGAGTTTTGTAGCTCAACAAAGTTAATTCGAGTACCTGTTCTCCTGCTGCCAGATCCTGACAAACCTTGACTACTCTGCCTCTTTGCATTTACTTGAATTATCCTGATTGAGCTTTAAGCTTCTACCGCTCTCTCTGTCTAATTTTTTGCTATCAGGATAATTGCTGTTGTCGACAGTCCGACATGAATATCCTAAAGAACAGCACAAATTACAAAATTAATCACCTTGTGGTGACGTTTATCTGGCAACAGTAGAGAAGTTGGGACAACAATGGTATTAGGTTGTCTTAGAAAGTTAGAATTATTTTGATGAAATTATTTCGGAACAACATTGATTACATGACGGTGGGATAATGTTGAACAAATACAGAGAACCCAATGATGCAGATACAACATCAAAACAATGTCAATACCAGACCAATGGCTCCAGTATCCATCATGTCTTTAATATTTCTGTATTTTCTTCACCGATTTTATATTTCTGTAAATTGCTGCTTGTGTCCATTGCTGCTTGGGGCCATTGGTTTGGTACTCTGTGTAAACACCATATTACAGTACTACAATTTGGCAGCTAAGATGCATTTCACAATAACATTTCCGAAAACAAAATGAAACAGAGAGGTAACATTATAACACTAAGAGATGCGTGACATGCGATACAGAAGCTGCGTGCAGGAAGCTAAATGCCTAATCGAAATTCAAAATCTGTTAAGGGACCATGAATGTGTTTGGATCATTCATTTAGGTCAATTCAAAGTAAAGTAAAGTAAAGTAAAGTGCTGGCTTTCAGATTTATGGCACCAGGCAGGTTACACCCTGGATACGGTGCCAACCCATTACAAGGTGCGCACACACACATATTTCAGTGGAACCATAATTTGTTCCAGAAGCGGGCTCATATTTCAAAACACTCGTAAACCAAATCAAATTTTCCCATAAAAAATAATGGAAACTCAAATTATTAATTCCACAGCCCCCCAAAAAATACATAAAAATTATTAACACGAGATATAAAGTAAAAAAAAAAAAGAAAATTTACCTTTAAAAAATAGTCAAAATAAAAGTCAAAATAAATCCCAAGAAGTAAGTGTTTCCGTTTTTGCGCACAGGCACTGTGTGTGTGTGTGTGTGTGTGTGCGTGTGTGTTTGAGTAAATCTAAAGTAAGCTCCCCTTTCCCCCTTCTTGTCATACAGTTACCCTTTCTCCTCTCTTTTCACACACACTCGCGCACACAATGGAAACAGTTTTATCAAAAAAATAAGCAAGAAATCTCTCTAATGACACTCGATAGAGCGACACACTAACAGAATCAATGCTGAAAAACATTTAAAAAGAATCGCGACAGAGCAGTGTTTCTGTGTAGAGCAAAGAGAAAGAGTGTGTGTGTGTCTGTGTGTGTGAAAAGGGGAAAGTAGGAAGGGTCTGTGTGTGTGTGTGTTTGTGGCACGGTGTCCAATGTCGCGTGCGCACACAGACACAGAGAGCCGGTTAAGCCTTGTGCAGAGAGAGAAAATGTAAATGTAAAATGGATTTTTAACCTCTCTAATGAGACTTGCTTTTGCTTTATTCATCACGTGCGCTGAACACACGCATAAAGACACAAAATAAAAGATGTTTTACGCACACACACGTGGTCACAGTGTTGTAGTAAACAGTACACGCATGCACGGATGTTGATTATACCAGTGAGAGACACGCACTAAGTCCCAGCAGGGGAGCTGATTACCTACAATTCTTTAGCGCTAAAGAAGAGAAAAAAAACATTGGCGGATGCGTGATACATGATACTCGGTACTCGTAAAACAAGACTTGTTCGTCTTCCAAGTCAGAATTTATTAAAAATCTTTGCTCGTTTTGTGGAACACTCGCAAACTGTGTTACTCGCAATCCAAGGTTTCACTGTACAGGCAATTTGGGAATGCCAGTTAACCTAATCTGCATGGCTTTGGACTGTCAAAAGAAACCCAGAGAAACCTACCAAACACAGGGGAAATGCACACGCATCTGGCATGGAAATCGAACCCTTGTGCCAGACCACAGTGCTAACCACCATGCCAACATTGTTATAAAAAACTTTTCAACAGTTACCCAAAGTTACTGTAGGTTTCCTGCTGGGTCGGTTCCTGGTTTTGAATCTGGTTTGTGTCTTGAGTTTTTTTTTTATCTTTGTCTGTTACCTTGTTAATGAGAAATCTAAATATATAGCGCACTAGAATTTCATGTTAAACTGTGTGTAGCAATATTTATAATTAAAAGCTACATACAAATAGAAATAAACTGTCCTGAAATGAAATGAAGTAAATGTATTCTTTTACAGACTACCCTTGGAGATTCCCTAACTCTTTAACAGATTCTAATGTTATCAAATGGCTATACCTGCCCGATTTCCACACAAGACCAAACTCAAAATTTCTCATCTGTAAGTAATGATTATATACTCTTAATTTCTTTTTTTAATGTTTGGCAAGTTTCTTTGTCAAAATTATTATAATAAATAAATGTGCTGATTAACAGTAAACTGAGTAAAAAAATTCAGTTTTCATTTATTTCTTTTCCTTAATTTCTCTTTCTTTCATTCTCTGTTCCAGATGACTTTATGTTGCTGCTGAGTGCGTCATTACAGCGGCAGGTGTTTAATGAGGAGAACAAAGCGGCGGTCCGTCTGATGGCCGGAGAAAACGTAGAGATCTGCCGAGATCTGGATGCCGCCTCCTTTAGCGTACACAACCCCGTCCCAGACTTTATACACTGCAGGTGCTAACACACGCATACACAGAGGGCATTTTTTTTTTATATACAGTAACAATATTACCCTACAAACTTTTATGCCAGTAATTGAGATAGATCTGGTTGCGCAAACATCACCAGAGCCTCCACTCCTGTCCATTTTGGCCCATCAGCTACACTAGTATGTATCTTTTTAGCAAAGCCCTTAAAACTGGCTGAGTACTGGGACCTACATCAGTGTTTCCACACACAGCAGCTCTGAGTGGCTGTGAAAGTTAATGAGTGGACTGATGTAGTGCGCACCCAGGTGGGTAAGAGATCTAGAGTGCACTCAGA
This sequence comes from Clarias gariepinus, assembly GCF_024256425.1. Classification (NCBI taxonomy): domain Eukaryota; kingdom Metazoa; phylum Chordata; class Actinopteri; order Siluriformes; family Clariidae; genus Clarias; species Clarias gariepinus. The sequence goes on from NC_071124.1 coordinate 17,005,404, forward strand.
TGATAAAGATCCATACATGCTAGCTTTTACAGCCCATATGGTGAGCGCTCACTTCCTTCTTATATAAACATGTATATGGAGATTCGGAAAACATTGACCCTACTAACAGTAAAGCACTTGTCAACAGATAGCTACTTAAAGACTACCTCCAGTGTCGGGAGGTTTGATTCCCGCCTCGGTTCTGCGTGTGTGGAGTTTGCTTGGTGGGTTTCCACCGGGTACTTCGGTTTCCTTCCACAGTCCTAAGATTAGTCTAAGTGTGTGAGTGAGTGTGTGTGTGCTTGCATGCCCTGTGATCAACTGGCACTCCATTCATTGTGTCCTCCACTTTGTGCCACGAGTCACTTGGGATAGACTCCAGCCCCTTAATGACCTTTTTGGTTTAGGTGAAGAAGGTTCTGTCCTTTTTAGTATTTATTTTATATTCGTAATATAAAATAAACCAGAATTTCCACAAATTTTAGTGAAAAAAAAAAGTCTTTATACAGTATAACTGGGCAGATGTTAATTATTTTTTCAGCAATTCATAAGGGTGTTTTGTCATTATAATCTAGCAACCCTGACAAGCCCAAAGTGTGTGACGGAGAGTTTGAGCAATTAATTACTGCATGTGAGAGAGCTTGAGTAAAAATATATATTGTGCGCAGACAAAATGTTTTTAATTCAGGAATGAAGCCCAGCAGTAAAATCTTATTTTTCACTATAATAGTTAAACTTATCCATGCATGCCAAACAATGGGAGTCCATTACATCACTACTAAATAGTGTTTCATTTTACACCACTACTAAATTGTGTTCAGATGTCTGTGCTACGAAAAAGTCACCAAAATATCATCCATATAAATAAAACAGACACATAAATCCTTGTGTCTTGGCATCTCATTCTTATTTAATGTAAAATTTGATATTCAATGACTTTTCAGATGGACCCTGTACACCTGCATACAGTAAATGATAGCAGCATGATTAGATAAGGTGTTGTGTATAAAAGTGCATAAACTTTGATCCTGGTGCAGGTCGTATTTGGACATGTTGAAGGTGATCACGTTCAGCTACCTGTTCTGGTTTGTCTTGACCATTATCTTCATCACGGGTACCACACGCATCAGTATTTTCTGCATGGGCTACCTGGTGGCGTGTTTCTACTTCCTGCTGTTTGGCGGAGAGCTGCTACTCAAACCCATCAAGAAGATCTTGCACTACTGGGACTTCCTGATAGCCTACAACGTCTTTGTCATCACAATGAAGAACGTCTTTTCTGTGAGATCAGTTTTAATATTAGTATTTTTTAACATTTTTTAATTTTCTTGTAAGTTTTACCTGTTGAAAAAAACAGTTTCCAGTTTATTAGGAACATTTGTATATTGTATCTTCCATTATTATTTTGTCATTTAACATATAGGACAATTTGTAGATGTACAATTACAGACGGCACTTGTGTAAACTGATTAATCATCCTAGTAAAATCCCAATGTGTGTAGTGGAGTAGGTGGTTAATGCAAAGCATATTAAGCTTAGAAGTCAATAAGAAACAGTTTCTTAAATAATTTATGTTTGTTTGTTTATTTGAATAAGTATCTTTCTGTTAATATAAAACTAATAGCCCAGACCCCAAATCTGCTCATTTCAGGCACCTGGGCTAGCGAGTTGTCCACCACTGAGTAAACGTGTGCCTAATAAACAGGCATCTGTGTGTATTTATGTCATGCTACTTTAAACACAATTTCCTTGGTCCAATGCAATTATGCACAAGTGTTTATTTGGTATTAAAATTTTAGACACCTGTGTGAATTTCTCTGTGGTTCTCGTGGTTGCTTTGCCCAGATTCTTGCCTGTGGCTACATCAACAAGCTGAAGGTGAGCTGCTGCTGGCTAATCCAGCTGCTGAGTCTGGCCTGCACCATCAAAGAATATGAGGACCTTCCAGGTGTGGATCTTAGAACTTTGTCCCAATGAACCCAACCATCAAGGTTTCCCTTAATGAACTCTGGATTTGTTATAAATTCACTCAGCGGTTGTTTATGTGTACTGAAGTTTAAAATGAATAAATGCTGTTGGACCACATGCATGCACCCTAACATTAGTTAATTGATCAGAATACAATAGCTGATTGTTTAGCACAAATTCTGTTGCAGGTTTTTTTTTTTTTTTTTTTTTTTAATGGGGGCAGACAGACAACGACTTTAAAATAGAAACGAGCGAAAGTTTGTAATCTGCTGTTTGGTTTTGGTGTGAAATAGTGTTTGTATGTGTCTCTGTGTCCTCAGTCTCTAGTAGTGATTGTGACTTGCCTAGGGACGAGGCAGGTATTATCTGGGACAGCATCTGTTTCAGCTTTTTGTTGCTACAGAGACGTGTCTTCATGAGCTACTACTTTCTCCACGTTGTGGCCGATATACGTGCTGGACAGATTCTGGCTTCTAGGTACTGTGCTTAAGAGCATTCATGGTTAATCTTCATGCAAGGATTACTATTCACTGTAGCATCAGTGCTGAAATAATCAATGATTAATTCATCTATATTTTTTCGTTTTGTTGGCTAAATGTTCCATTCTTATTTAGTCACAAACGTCGTGGCTCTCCACTTTGACCTTAAGATAAATAATTTATCAGTTGTCTAGAGTATTGGCATCAATCATCAACATGGCATTTACGTAGAAAACAATTTAGTCAAATCAGGAATTTATTGGGTAAATACAGCTTAAAATAAAAAATGAAAACGGAACAAGAACTTCTCGAGGTGGACTGAATGTTTTTAAAGTTTGTTGAACTGGGATTTTATCTAACATGAGCTGAGCCACACAAAAACTTTTCTCATGTTCAGATAAGAAACTGTAAATATAAATGTTTTTTTTTTTCTGTATGTGTGTTTCAGAGGAGCAGAGCTGTTCCAAGCCTCTATAGTGAAGGCAGTTAGAGCTCGACTGGAGGAGGAGAATAAATCCATGGAGCAGCTCAAGAGACAGTGAGAATCAACACCTATACATACTAGATCTTGACTCATTCTTATCTGCAAGAATGATTTCAACCATTTAAAATTCATGTATTGTGCGTTGAACATATTTAACTAATTCTTTAACAAAATAAGATGGCAAACACACCCTAGCCTAAATCATTAAAAAATGTTAGTCTAAATTTAATTACATGATTCCTGGTTTCAGTTTGCGCCTTTGATATTTGGCATGTATTGTTAGACGTTATCAAGAAAGTAGGAAGGCAGGGCTTTAAACGAGGCCAATTGGGAAGACTTACCAATGGCCAAAATGTAGCTCCAAGCATAGCATTTAAATTGTAATTTAGATTATCCCCAAAGTAATTCTAGCTAGGTCTTTATGAGTGTGACTGTGATGTTAGTGGTGAATGTGACTGCCTTATCCTAGGATGGACCGCATTAAGACTCGGCAGGAGAAGTTTAAAAAGGGGAAGGAGAAGATGCTGAGCCTAACTCAGGAGTCCACAGATAGCCAAAACCTAATTCAGCCTGATGCTTGTGAAGAGGATGATGATGATGGTACGACAAACACATCTGAAGTAAAGGAAAATATGTTTAAACTGGTGTAGGCCTGTAGCTAATGTGGATAACATACCGTAGGCCAAGTGAAATCTTGTTTTTAATAAAAGACTGTGTGCTGTAATTATGTGGTTCATTATATGTCTTTAGATTTTTTGCACCATAGACATAACACACTTGCTTGTATGTATACATTTTTTTTCTTCAGTTATATTAATGATCTTGCCACCATTTTATTGTAGGAGCAGTGAAAGAGAAAGCCAAGGCCAAAAAAAAGCAGTGGTGGAGGCCTTGGGTTGACCATGCTTCCAGTAGGTTTACTATCATAATTTCCTCTGCTCTGAGTGTTCCTTGTGTCCTTGACCAGAATTCAGAAGATTCCCATACTGCACCAGGGCTGAGTGAGACCGACCAATTTACAAACTCAAATCACCCAGGCCTTATGCTTCTCCTGAATCTATTTAGGGCTTATTGGAAAATGCAGACAGCTCCAGCATTATTGGCACCTTTCATGACAATGTGCAAAATTCAAAAATTAAACATGCTATGTGTACGCTATATAGTTCACAAAGGTGTATTTTAGTAGTGCACTTTTGAGTTAGTGCAACACATTCTTCAGAAGTGCAACACTGGGGAAAAATCCCAGGGAACATCACCAGCAGTTTCAACAATGGTGTGTGAATTCTGGCTCTGAAAGTTATTTAACCTTAGCTACATTACTCTAGTTCATTACTCAAATTGGTCTCAACTAGAGATGTGCGCGGGACTGTTTTTAAATCCCGCTCACAAAATTCTTTTTTTATGTTTATTTGTTTGTCTGTACCTGACTAATATGTTCTAATTTTTTTTTCCTTTCCTAAAATGTAAGCAAACTAGTATCAAAATTTAACTTACTATGACCCTGACCAGGCAGTTACTAATGAGGAATGAACGAAGGCTGCAAATGCACTGCGCATGAACATGTTTGTAATGCAAGCCTCACATTTGACTATTTGCTCGTGCTCGCATGAAAATATAAAACTTCCCGCCTATGCGACTTTTTTGTTGCATCCTGCGGGATACCAGTATCGATGCACAACTCTAGTCCCAGATAGATGCCCTTTGAAACTTTATTTCAAGCTTTCCTTAATCCAGACCACGTGTTTTCACATGGGCTCAGATTTAAAAACTAAGATAGCCATTAAAAAAAATTAATCTACAACGTAATCATAAATCCTTCAGAGCCAGCAGACCACCAGCCTTGCATATTTTACTATGGCCGATCTATGTATGCAAATACATTTTTTGCTAAACATTCTGATGATGTACATACTGTAGACAGCACTCTGAATGAAGCCTCACCATTGCTTCTTTTAGGAAGGGATTTTTGTGCTTCTAGTTCATAATAGTTTGGTATGGATGAACATTTCCACAGTTGATTTTAAACCTTCATGAATGACCCAATTCTGAAAATATAATTTTCGATTTTTGATATTACTTCCGTCACTAGCCTTTTCATGTGGTCGGCAGGAATATACTTATATTATAAATATACCTAAATATGCTACTTGTTTTTTTTTAAGCATTTAAGTAATTACAACTTTCTGTCTCACTTCAACAACAACATAATCATACTTCAAGAAAACATGCACTTAACTTAAGCAATAACTTTAGCAGTTTTGTTCCAAAAACAGTTTTGAGAGAAATATTATCATTTTAAATATAGGTTCATATCTATGAACAGTTAGACAGTCGTCATATCTACAGTTGTTTGAAAAAAAAGTATTTATTTTTGTAATATTTGTTATATACAATTATTTTGTTCATTCTCTTGAAAGCTGCCAATAATTCTGGAATTGACTGTGTTTTTATATTGTAATATAAAAATAACATATAAAATACCTTGTCTTGCATATGTATTCATGATATATATTTAAAACTTTTCTCATACATTTTGTAGTTCTAACACCTGAAACTGAAATGGAATCAGGTGGGATTATGTCATGAATCTATATAATACAGTTAAAGTTAAAAGTATAAGTTTCATTAGTTTTCACCTGTGTCGCTGTCAAACCTATATATTATTTCCACTGCAACTTCCATTTGAAGTAACATAATTAGAAGAATGTTACCCACCTTTCAGCAGGATTTCAGTATAATTTACAAGACTTGAAAATTGATGTTCCAGTCTGCCAGAGCTTGAGAAATTTCGTCAAGATGAACGGCCAAACAAAATCTGTATTCCGATGTCCAAGCTGATAGAAATATATCCCAGAATCTTAATTATTTCAGTAATGTTCTCAGACTTCCCAATCCCTGTCATACATACTATCGACCTATAAGGGGGATTTTTGCACCACCTCAGCGGGCCCACCAATCCCAGTTTGTCATCCCTGTCCAAACTTATTGCCCCAGATCCTCATGAATAAATGAAGTTGCACATTATCAACATAACCCCAATCTTGTCTGGTGTCTTCAGCATCTTCAGCTGTATTTCATCAGATGTGATTTGCAAGAACATCATTGGGGCCACCTAAAAGGTCATTTTTCATGATCTCTGCAAACACTTCTCATGTCTGAGCTTACAATTGCAGCAGACCTTCTGGCTCTCATTACCTCAAAATTAAGTCAGGAGAGCTTTCTATTAGTATTGCTTGGAAGCTCTCATTTTTCAAAGTCTTAGTATCCATCACAACTGTTGCACATCAGCATGTACAGAAGGTCAGTGCCTCACAGGCTAACAGGCACCAGCAAGCTTATGGCAACAACTTCTTACTTCATCGATGACTAATGACTCGACCATGGACTGTTTAGAGTCAGTGTCTACAACCTCTCTTGGAAAATAGTAGAACTCTTTTCAGAAGTGAGTCTAAATTCATCTATTACCAGAATTTTTTTACTTTCACAAGGTTTAGTTATTCTTCACATGTATCTTTTTAACACTGTGAAATGACTTTAAGGGCCTAGCTCATGGGTTCAACAGTGGCAACTTGGCAGTTTTGGGGCATGAGCCCCTGACCTTCCAAAAAATAACCCAAAGTCTTAACCGTTTGGGCCAAGACTGCTCCCACAGTATATTTGCCAAGTAAATCTGGCTGGTGCCATTTGTAACAAATACAGGTCACTCAATGTTAGTTCAGTGTTCAGAACTGTTGGGTAAGGGGTAATTATGCAACCAAGAAATATCAGATTTTTTGTTTGTCTGAATAAGAGCATCTGCCAAATGCCTAAATGTAAAGATAAATGTTGTTCTGTTATCTTTTTGTATAACTACATTTTGTGACGCATGGCAAAAATCCCAATTAAGACAATTTCACATTGGGGTTCTAACACCACATATATGTGAAATAATTTAAGGGGTGAATACGTATGCAGGACACTGTATGTATCTACGTGACAGAATATGTAATCTGTGTTTGAAAAAAATTTATGAAACTTAAAGATTCATGTTGACCCTTGGAACAATTAGAGCCTTAAATAGATATGCATCTGAGAACAGGAAAAATGCTAATACCTGGGTGGTACTGGGTCCTTGTCTCAAAGTCACATCAGTGGATTAAAACAATTGGCCTGGTCCCAAGAGCCCACAGTTATGAATCTTTGCTGTGGTTTCAATTTTTATCACCTTCATTAAAAGAAATAGAGAGTCCATCTTTCCAGTCCGGTTCCCTTTAAAACACAAAGACCTATGGCTGGGAACTCTCTCTTTCACAACGACAGCTCAGAATGAACTGATCAGTGCTGACAGCTTCCAATTACAAACGTTATCTTTGGTTTTATTTAGAATGTTAATGTGTTCAGTAGTGATGAAATGGAACCTGTTACTATAAGCTTTACTGTACGTTTAGCACCAGGCTGAGCAGTTCATCTCCGTGCTGTGCTGTTGTAGTTTGCTTTTCTTGTTTCTGTCCTTCTTCCACAGAAATCGATTTTATTTCTACATGCTCGTGTTTTTGTTCACGTTCCTATTTCAACACTCCCACCCTAACCCTGTCCATTGTGGCTGTTCTGTTCAAGGACACAAGGCAGTTTCCCTACTCCAGTTCCTGTCCTACAGTGCAAACAGGACAGGACACAGGGGATAAAATGTTCCTGGTCTGTTTTTGTTCGAACCATTAACCATCCCTGCTTCATTTTTGATGCTGTCGTTCTTGGTTAGTTAGCGGGACAATATACTGTAGAACATTACAAACTGAACCCTCTTTACTGTTTTTTAGGCTCTGTCTCTGTCTTAAGGGCTTTTAAACCTGCTTTTTTCACTTGCTTTAACATTTTCATGTCTGTTGGGCAGATGTGTTGTGTAGTCTGCATTGTTATTAACAATCACTAAGAATATAAGACTTTATTTAATACTGTCATATACTGGTACAGTGCCGTGAAAAAAAAGTATTTGCCCCTTCTTGATTTTTTTCTTTTTTGCATATTTGTCATACTTAAATGATTTAGATAATCAGACTAATTTTAATATTACACAAAGATAACCCGGGTTTATACAAAACGCAGTTTTAAAAACGATGTACAACCCTATGTGAAAAAGTAATTGCCCCCTTGCTAAAACGTGATTGAGAAGTTAAATTTCAACTTGCAACACCCAGGCCTGATAACAGCCAGATTCACATCTCTTGAATAAAACATGACTAGCAAAGTGAAGCATTCTATTTAAAAAAAAAACACAACACAATCAAAAAAATCCACAAAGAAATTGACATGTATCAGTCTGGAAACGGTTACAAAGCCAATTCTAAGGCTTTGGGACTCCAGTGAACCATGGTTCGAGCCATTATCCACAAATGGTGGTGAAGCTTCCCAGGAGTGGCTGGCCAACCAAAATAACTCCAAGAGCACAAAGACAACTCCACCAGGAGCTTATAAAAGAACCCAGAACAACATCTTAAGAACTGCAGGCCTCACTGAAGGAGGATTGGGCAAAAATGACAGTCAGAGCTTGGACTTAAACCTGATTTTGATCCTTTAAAAAAGGCAGTTAATGCTCAAAAACCCTCCAATTAAAACAATTCTGAAAAGAAGAGTGGAATTCTTTCACAGCAATGTTTTTTTGCCAGTTATCGCAAATGCTTGATTGCACTTGTTGCCGCTAAGGGTGGAACAACCAGTTATTAGGTTTTGGGGCACAGGCACATTTGGGTAGCTTTTTTCCCTTAAAAAATGAAATCATCATTTGAAAAATACAATTTGTAGGTATCCAGGTTATCTTTGTATAATATTAAACGTGTTTGATGATCTAATTCATATAAGTGTGACAAATATGCTAAAAAAAAATGAATAAATCAGGAAGGGGCAAACACTTTTTACAGCACTGTATGTCTGGATCTAGGCTTCTTTGCATATAATGCCTGGCTTAAAATTTACTATTTTTGACTTGTACGATCAAATTTTGTGTATGCTGGTCCCTCAGTCAGGGATTTGTGCAATACTAAGCTTCTCCATGGAATATTGAATTTTCTTATGATAAAATCGATACGTGCTTGTTGCTGTCCGGCATTGCCTGTGTGGCCTGTGCTGTAGAGCGAATAACTATTTTCCCCTTACTTTCTTTTAGTGGTTAGAAGCGGAGATTATTACCTTTTTGAGACTGACAGTGAAGAGGAGGAGGAGGAAGACGACAAAAAAGATGATGAACCTCCCAAAAGATCAGCTTTTCAGGTGAGGAGATTTGAGCTTTACAGTATAAGAATGACGCTCTATAATAGGAGCACTACAGCAGACACAGAGTGTGTCTAGATTTAGTTATTCTGTCTTTTGTACTGTCATTGCTAGGGTTAAAGCCGTATAGTTTGAAATATTAAAAAACATAGCGTCATAGCATAATATGTATATAAGTCAAAAGTTATAAGTCAAAAGTTTAGACACCTTCTGATTAAATATTTTATGTTTAGCCGTTTTATTTTATTCTACATTCTAAAACAATACTGTAATTTTTTTTTTTTTATAAAATAACATAAAGAATAATCTAATTACTGTAAGTAACAAGAACAACAATAGCCAGTTGTTATTTTAAGACATGAAGGTCAGCTGTTCTGAAATGGTTCTTGCAAGAACTGTATTATAAAGTGCATTTGCAAAAACCCATCATGCACCATGATGAAGGCCAGGAGGAGAAGTTCATTTAGAGTTACCAACCTAAAAAATCACCAATTAACAAACAGCATCTCAGAGCTGTTATAAAGGCTTTACAGATCATAGTGCAAGTAGCAGATACAGCTTAATTTCAACTGTTCAAAAGATATTATTGCATAAGTTTGCCTTAAATAAAAATCAGGGAAGACCATGGAATTAGAAAGTGTGTCCAGCCTTTTGACTGTTAGTTTGCAAAAAAGAAATTTACATTTAAAATTGACGGAAGTAATAAATAAAAAATTATAAGCAGGAATGTTGTGACGCAAGATAGATAAATTAATATTTATTTTAAAAGATAATTTTTTGTTGTTTTTTTTATGAAAGAAAATGTCTGCTAGTTTCAATTATTTATGAAAAGGAGTTTTTTATATACAGAGAAACTATATAGATGTGAAGATGTTTATGTTTTGGAAAAGTTATAGCTCTACCTCTGATTTTGACAAAGTACTGACGCCTGAGAGCACAATAAATTAAACCTTGCACTGTGGTCTGAGTTGATAGAAAATAACTCAGCACCTTCTGACCGATAAAAATGAAAAAATGTTTATCGCGCTGTAGAGCCATGTGAGTTTTGTTTAGTCATACTGAATTAGTGGGTGTATATTTAAACGTGCATACTACATCATTAAAATATCAGGCATCGTAATCACAGTAGATATCAAATAGTATGATATTCTGTAGTTTGGCTTGTAGACCTCGACTCATTTCCAAATGTTGCTTCTGACACTGGCTGGTTTTCATTTCTCTCTCTCAGCGAGCCATCGGAAAGTTTGCCTCAGCTGTTCTGGCTTTGCCCAGGTCTATACTAAAACTGCCCAAAACTATCCTTCAGTATCTTATCAGGGCAGCCAAGGTATCATCTAAAGGTTATGCTGTGTTGGTTTGGTTTCTTGTGTTTGTTTATGGTTTACTGTATGTGTTTCTGTAACAGCGCCTCGCCTTTTCACTCCATGCTGTCGAATTTAGGTGTATAAGCTAAACGAGTTTCTTTTTTTGGTGCGACATGGAATGAAAACGTTTCGGTTAAATCTATGTTGTGTTCAGTGGTTGGCATGCGTTTTTTCATCAGGTCAATTGTCAGATTAGGTGCATTTGTTCGTGTTTGTTTATTCATTTATTTCTTTATTTTGCATAACTGTCTTGTACATATTTGTGTTTAGTCTATGTGGTTTGCCCCACTGTATACAAGTTATAATTACAGTCCAAACTAATGAAAGCTGAATTCAAATTCAGAGTACAAATATTTACTAATATATCTGTGCCAGTGGGGCAAAAAAAAAAAGACTACATATACCATTGTTTTCCTTGGTTTCTTTCTAGCCTGAATTCAAACAACTAGGGTTAAAGATCTGGGAATTAATTAGTGAGTAAATATTATGTCACAAGCAGACGCACACATTTTGTTGCCCAGGTGAAGATGGTTTTTTGACTTCAGGCTGGTGTTTTTTGATTGTGAAACTCACTGCAGAAACTTTATGTGTATGTCATTTTTTTCTTGAAAGCACAGGTCCTGGCCTCCTCCTGTTCTGCACATTTTCGTGTTTTGTTTTTCTTCCCCCAACATGTCTCCTTCAACTAATCAGCTAATTCAGGCCTTCCTGAGTTGAACTGTGTGCGTTAGGAGAGGAAAAACATGAACATTGGCAAAACGGGGGATTCCCCATGACCAGAGTAGGAATCCTGTGCTTTGAAAAATTCATTGCAGTATTTTAATAGCCGCTTGTGTTGCTCCACAGTTTGTGTACCATGCATGGGTCACAGACTCCAAAACGGCTCTTAAGGAGCGTGGAAAGGGACGGCGGCAATTCTGGAAAAGATACGGAAGAGGACGTAGACACAGGAAAGATAAGGAGGAAGGTGCATGCTGCAAATTCAGTCGAAATTTTACACATAGTACATACAGTAGTATAGTGAACATAAACGGTTATATGGGTTCAATTTGGTAAGATTTCGGTAAAGCATTAAAAGTGTGTATGTGTGTAAGCAGGTCAGGTTGCAATCGAAATGGGAGATGATGAACAGCAGGGTTCAGAGGAGGATAAGCAGGACGGACCAGGTACTGTATCTACTGGAAATTATGCTCATTACCTTTACATTAGTCCTAATTTATGCATATAATGTTCCGGAAGCACTGCTTTATTGGATTATTACTTCCTTCATTTCGTCTAATCAGACAGAAATTTAATTTAGATTGACTTTGAGCAGTTTATTATGTTTTAGCTCTAATGCACGTTATTGATGAAGAGTATGGCTGCAAGTCAACTTTACTAATGTCATCTGGAAGTTACAGTAAAGGCCGTGATATGGTCAGCTAAAGTTTTAAATTTTTATATTTTTAAATATAAACATGCTGTAATATGGATCTTGTAATATTTTATACTAAATGTGGTGGGTTTCCTCCAGGTACTCTAGTTTCCTGCCACAGTCCAAAGACATGCAGATCAGGCTAATTGGCGTTCAAAAATTGCCAGTTGTGTGTGAGTGTGTGTACGCGGGTGTGCCCTGCAATAAAAAAGCACCCCGTCCAGAGTGCAATAAGGGTTCTGGGATAGGCTCCTGGCCCTGTATACAGGTTAATGCTTATAGACGTGACTGAATGAGTAAGTGAGAGCTGCTGAATGTCCATAAAATAAAGTAATTCCTGTTATTATTTACTTCATAGGAGCTACAAAGAGTCATTCCGCATTAGAATCTTTTTTTCCTCTCAAAGTTATTAAGCCAAAAATAAAAAATAAATCCCACACATCTTGTCGTGTTACTGAGAAACTGTAATTCTGTCCTTCTGAGAACTTTTCTAGTTTTACATTTGACTGTTATAAAGCTCTGATTTAGAGACCTCGTTTACATACAAACATGCTGTATAAATCTTTTCCTGCACAAAACCTCACCATATTCTGCACATTTCCAAATCTGTTAATGTGAAACATCCTAAAATGTCCTAAATGTTCTTGTGTATGCTGTTACCATAGAAACATGCACGTTTTAGAATTTGTATTAATATACATCTGTGATTTGTCTTGCAGTCAGATTTAATGTCAGCTGATTTAAAAAACTCAACACCCTACGAAACGTTATATATTAGAATGGAAGTAAAAAAATGCCTTTATATAAGAGGCAGGGTGGACATTTTTTTAGGACTGTCTTTCTGCCTATCTTTTCATTTTTTTTATATTTATTAAACTATGGCGCAGTGGTAAAGCACTCGCCCTATCACCAGGAGATTCTATTATATAATTCGATTCCCAGGCGATGTTGTAACCTCTTGCTGATTGGCCGAGCTCTCTCAAGGGGACGGATGAGAGGTACTACGTGCTCCCACATTAATCATGGCTCTACAGCCAATCAGGGGCGTCTGCGAGCTCACGTAAGCGAAAGGAGCGGATAGCGCTGCCATCCCTCCTCACAGCTTACATCTAATGAAGTCGTGTGAAAATCGTTCCCCTTGAAGGTAGCTGGAGCACACAATATTAGCACCATATTACACAAGCTTTTTATAACTAAACTTGCTGTTCAGCACACCTGGTGATGGTTCCTCCATCATCTTATTATTCGCGTTAAACATTATCATACACAGTAATAACCAGGTAACTGCACTGCGATTATGGGAAGTCATGAGGGTCAGACTTGGTCACATGATTAACATGTGTTAAAAGATAAAGTAATGCTTTTTAAAGATTTCTAAATATCTACATATCTCCACAACTATTGAGGTAGAGCAATGCCCCTTTTTTTTTCACAGACAACATTATTAAAAGGGTTTTCAACATTATCAAGTTTACCTGGGTGCTGTTTCTGACCACGCTGGAGAGCCTGACTGTGTGGATTAACAGCATCTGTAAGGAATACATAGATATCTCCACTGTGCTGCGCATCGAACGCTGCATGCTTACCAGAGAGGTCAAAAAGGTGTGGCGCACACAAACACACACATCCTATAAAAAAAGTTTTCTTTTTTTTTTTTGTTCATTTTTTTTTTTATACAAAATTCATATCTTTTGCACTGATCCCACAGGGCAATGTGCCATCGCGTGAGAGCATCCACGTGTACTACCAGAAGCAGATGCGTCTGAACGTGTCACGTGAGTCCGGATTGGATCAGATCAGCGAGGAGGATTCAATTTCAGGCTCTCAGAAACCTCGGCGAAGACGCAGGGGATATACGTTAGAGAGCCAGGACTCTGTGGCATCCCGAGATAGCATGTCTAGGTATCTGTCCAATCTGTATAAATAAAAAAGAAAAGAAAATTTTGTCTGTATATTGGTCAGACCTCGCTCTTTTAGATATCTTTAAAAAATGTTTTACTAATAGATATCTTTACATTTCATACATTAGAGGACCCGAAATCAGTTTAAAGACTAGGAATACAAGCAGAAATCTGGCTAGACAGGATAAAATAAAAAACGTTGATCTTATGATCAGTTATGTGGCAGATTATGTCACGGAATCCAGATTTTTGTTTGGCTTTACGCATCACTCGACAGAGCCAATTATGTATGCAGAGGACACAGAAATGACCGTAATCCACCTACCAGGCGCGCAAATCCTCACAAAACATACATGAACACGCGACCCAAAATGGCTCACTCCAAAAAAAAAAGGCAAGTACACTATAAAAAACTGAACCATCAAAGATGATTGGACAGATCAATGTGTTTTTATTCTTCCTGTGGGAAATTTAAAACCAGTTTGTCTAATATGTTTCCGAAACCATGGTGTTAAAAAAAAGCAGTACTGTGAAGCGTCACTATGGGATAAAACACGGGTCGTTAAAGCAAACATATCCGCAGCAATCCGAGGTGAGGGCGTGTAAAATACTCAAAGAGATCGCATTGTAATGTGCCAAAATCAACAGGTTGAGTAAAAGCAATGTTACAAACAGTAATTTGCCGGATAAAATAATGTATTTTAAATAATCTGCTAATAAGCTACTTGATCGGTGTAAACACACACCTGCACTAATACATATTAATTTAGAAAAGCTGAACTAAATATTTTTACTGGGCTTAGTTAATATTTTATTCAAAATAACAGCGCTGAAGTGTTATAAGTGAATTTTAATATGCTGCAGTCGTTTTAAGACAAAACTTAATCTGCGATTCACTTTCTGATTACTGAACAGGGGGTGTATTGTATTTGGCTGACAACAAAAAAGTACAACTTAGCGTAAAGAAGGCATAAGATACAGTACTGACCCTTAGCTTTTAATGGTCAAATCATGAAGTAATGTGAGAGGGCCTTTTTGTTCATGGTATACAACCAGTATCATGGGTATTTCATTCATCTCTGCATTCTATCAGGCTTTCTTACGTTGTTCATTGCATATTCACCTTTCTCACCTCGCTTGGTATAATATTGTGGATGTTAAACAGCAGCAGCAGTAGCAGCAATAACCCACTGATAGATTTGGTATTTAATCTAATCAATTATGTCACAATCTATCACCAAACAATCTTTCCATAATAATGTTGCTATGAAATATATTTATGACAATTTTTTTGCAACTGGAAATGGGATAATGAAGGAACACCAATGAAACATAACACAATAAATGTCCTATTGGTATAAATGAAACTTGTATGGTTTCTCATATAGTCTGTTGAATAATGGTGAGGTACTTGGGAGCCTAGTCGCTTTAAGCAGCTGTGTGCCATATTTCGTATTGTTTAAGTATTGATTTGTTGCAGATCAGGGGTTTCCTTTACCAAGCATATCACCAATGCTCACTAATAAGATCATAAATTTTTCAGTGCTGCTTTCTACATAACTAGAATTGAGCAAGTACAGTATGAGGTATAGTGGTAATGTATATTAATAGCAACCTAGTGAACATATATCATGATATTATTTCTTTCATCAAGTCACATCTCCATCCATCTCCATCCAGCGCATACACCGAGGCTACCATGCTCTTTTCTCGTGAATCCACGCTGGACAACCTGGACGAAGTGTCTCAACATGTGCCCAAAACCAGCGAACGTGCTCGGCCAAAGCTGCGCAAAATGTACAGCATGGACATGTCCAACTCCAGTGCAGACAGTGGCAGCAGCAACATTTCCAGGTCTTGAACACTACTACATTACGCATCTTCACTCATCTTCACCTTATGCCTTTAACTAGATTATAGTTCGTCTGTGACTTCTGTGACATAGCAGTCTATTAATTCATGACTCATCACAGGAGACATTGAAATTAAGACCATTTAAGGCCCTTGATTGCCTCAACATCAAACAAAAATCAAGCTTTATGATACAGAACACGTCTTCCTATACACTAGTTTTGTGTTGTCAGCTTGACATTTCTGTACAAACACTGGACTCTCATACAGTTCCTGCTGCATAAACACCTGGGAAAACGTCCAATCTAGCAGTAAAGTAACAACAAAACTATTTATTTTTAGAGAAAATAAGTGCACACAGTGCTATTGAATTATATATGATAACTTTAGTTTACCAGTGTTATCCTTGCCTTGGTGTGATTTCTGTGTTTTTAACAGCGAGGCCACGCAGTGCATCACTTTATTTTCAAGACAAGGTACTAATGACACCATCGATGAGGTGGAGGACGAGCAGGATCAACTACATCACCATGACGAAAGACCTGAACATGTCGAGGAAGACGAGAAAGCCCCCTGGAGCTCTATTGAGCCTGAATCAGAGCAGGAACATGGAGAAGAAATGGAGCCTGATGAGGAAAACCTTGGAGAAAGAGAATGGGCACCTGAAGATAATGAGGAAGAGGACCAAGACAGGCAGGGAAATTATGCTGAAGCTCAGAGTCCGCGGAGAGAAGACGGTGAATCCTCAGGACCAGAACACGTGCCAGCAGAAAGGCCGCGCAGCCAGCTTTTCACCCCAGATACGGACGTTCCGAACACGTCGGATGCAGATGTCCCTCCCAGCTATAGCAAAGCAGTGAGCTTTGATCGTCTCTCAGTCGACTCACAGGAGAGTGACGAGGATAAGCAGCTCATGCTAATGACCTCAGACAGCAGATCAGACTTGCTGTCGGACGATGCACTGCTGCCATCGCAAACCACCGAGCTCACAGCTAGTGAACTGCTGCTTAACAAGTAAGTTGTGCAAAGAATCATCTACTTATCCACTCAGTTCAGCTGAATGGTGTGAAGGTCCATAGTGGTTTGTGCACCAGTTACAACAAAACCTTTTCATAGTATCAGTTAGACCAATTTTTTAAAGCTTTTTATTGTAATTGTGTGGGTACAACTAGGCTTAAACAAACCTCTAATGGTCAAAAACACAGTATGAATTTACAGAAGTAATACTAAATGTATAATTAGATATGTATGATCTCCCAGTTCAATGTTTTCTGCCCCAGAATGTTTTTTGACGAGGAGCTGGATGGGTCGGAACGCTTCTACAAATCGCAGCCGCTGGGTCTGCAGCTATGCTACGCCCTCTACAATCTGTTAGTGGCGCACTCAGAAATGGTTTGCTACCTAGTCATCATCCTCAACCACATGATTTCAGCCTCCATGGCCACGCTGGTGCTACCTGTCCTAATCTTCCTGTGGGCCATGCTGTCTGTTCCACGACCCAGCAAACGCTTCTGGATGACGGCCATCATTTACACAGAGGCGAGTTTCTCTTTAAGTTTAAGTCCCACCCTTTTAATATGCACATGGATGTTCATTGCAATTGTAACACTGATATAAATGCAGTAAATAACTTTTTAGGCTCTTACTAATATAGTGAACTGAATTATATTTTAACTGCTCTTGGTGAGTAAATGTCGCTGAAACTTGTTCCTTTAGGTTACCATCGTCATCAAATACTTCTTCCAGTTCAGCTTTTTCCCCTTCAATCAGAATCTGGAAGTGGACAAAAAGAAGCCCTATCACCCACCAAACATCATTGGAGTGGAGAAAAAAGATGGTTATGTTCATTATGACCTCGTTCAGCTGCTTGCTCTCTTCTTCCATCGCTCAATCCTCAAGGTGCTTGATTTTTTTTCCACACTGTTTTTTTTTCTTGAGTTTTTACCCAGTGTAGCTGCATGTACACTTATGCAGTGTGTGTAAAGGTCTTGAGCCATCCTTCAAAGTCCAAACAACCAGACTTTATTGTATTTTTTATGTAATCTTGAGGAATAGTTCTCCAGGCTTTCTGAAGAATGTTTTTGACTCTCATTTTCATACCTGTTTCAGGGGAATGTTTTTTGTTTGTTAAGCCATAAAGTAATTCATTTAAGCATTAAATCATGAACCAGTGAGAAACAGGTGATCAGGCTAGTGATTAGTATACTAGTGATGATGAATGCTCAGTGTGTCACGGTAAGCGCTGGCATGGGCAAATCCACAGAGTTAAATCGTGGCCATAAATATGCGTGGTTCAAAGCCGGGAAGTCAAACAGAGTCTGTGATCCAGATTCATGGTTGAGAAACGAGATCGGGGGGTGAACCATAGTCAACGAGAAGCATGGTCTGTGAAGTAAAGCGTGGGTTGAGATCCGACACGTGAAGCAAGTAAAGTTGCTGGAAAATGGGGCATGAAGGCACACGATATTCTGGCAAAGAATAGTTGTTTAACGGAGGGTTATATAGAACTGAGTGATGAATAGAGATGAAGAACAGGTGTGCTCGGAGCTGGTGCATGAGGCACCAAAAAGGAAGTAGTGGAGTGGAGTGTAAACAGAGTCACAGGTGATCATGACTTGGCTTGCCTTAAATAGTGCTTTGGATGTATCTTTGTATAAATGAATAAATTTAACAGCTACTTTGCAGCCTGTTACAGTAAAACATGTGTTCCCATTTCTTTAATTTAATCTACTTAATGTAATTTAATTCAATATGCAGAAATAAGGGGTGGCTCAAGACTTTTGCACAGTACTGGATCTATGTACCTCAGTCATCCATCCATACTATTCATCCATATGCTGTTTTTTTAAACACTACTTCTTCAGTGCCATGGTTTGTGGGATGAGGACGACCCCAAAGAGACAAAAAAAGACACCTCACATCATTGCGATGAATCTGAAGATGAAGAAAGAATGGTACCAGTGAGACCAGCAGAGACAAAAAAGAAAGGCTCACCCCCTCGCTCTATGAAATTCAACTTAGGAAGTTCGACGGACTTCGAATCCACACAGCTTGTCCAGGTGCGCCAACCTGAGCAGCGCACTTACCAGCGGCGCAAGAGCTCCAGCGGAGGCTCGTATATCTCACGGCACTCATCCCAGCGCTCCAAGAGAGGTGAGGGGTCTAATTTTAGTGCTTACATTGTTGTATGTTATTGTTGTTGGTCTTTCGGCTGCTCCCGGCAAGGGGTCGCCACAGCGGAATATCCGGTCCGCACCGGCAACTTGGAACAGGTTTTACGCCGGATGCCCTTCAACCCTTCCATTTTATCCTGGCTTGGGACCGGAACTGCATCCAGTGGTTGGGGGGTTTGGGCACTGTCTGGGAATTGAACCCGGGCCTTCCGCAAGGCAGACAAACCATCTACCACTGAGCCACCAGTGCCCCACATTGTTGTATGTTATATGGTGCAAAAACATTTAATCCGGTTTAAACTTCCATTCATTTCTCACAGTTCAGGGTTGAGGGCCATTTACTGTATATTACTTACTTACTCACTCATCGTCTATACAGTACCACTTTAACCTGCATTCAGGGTCGTGGGGGGGGGGGGTGTACTCCATACACACAGAGACTGGAATCGAACCTGGCCGGGAATCCTCACTAGTCCATTAAAAAATAATTATTAAATGAAATTAAATTTGTACAACATCTTGTAACCTGAAAGTTAACCAAAAGGTATTTTGTTCGTTTTAATTTCTTGAAGAGCACTGGAAAAGAGTTATTATATTTAGTCATATTGACTGCTATTACTTTAATAATACAACTGTATTACCTATTTTTTTTTATAATTTAAAGAGTAATCGATTATTAATTAACAATTAATTAAATTAACTAAATTTTATATAAAAGAATAATTATTTACAAATAACTACAATAGACAACTAATTACAAATACAGTGGAACCTTGGATTACGAGCATAATTTGTTCCGGAAGTGGGTTCGTATTCCAAAACACTCATAAACCAAATTTTAATTTTTTTCCCATAAGAAATAATGAAAACTTAAATTATTTTTTCTACAGCCCAAAAAAATAAATATATAAAAATAATTAATACCAAAAATATAAAGTAAAAATAAAACAAATTAACATGCACTTTACCTTTCCGTTTGTGCACACAGGCGCTGTGTATGTTTGTGTGTGTTTGTGTGTGTGTGAGGCTAGAGTAAGTGGAGACTCTTGCTTTCAGCCCCTCCTGTCTCCCCCTCCTCATCTTAAACATTAAAACTTTAAACTTGTTTAAACACACATTAACGGAAAGACTGTTGTTCTAATCTAAATTATTAAAGCTTCTCCGCTTTATTTTAATATTGTTTGCAATACTCGTAAACCGCGTTACTCGTAATCCGCCTAAGAATCAATATTAAAATATTAATCTGTGCAATTATTTCATAACAGAAGGCTGCATCATCTGGAATTTATGCAGAGTTTGTCAAGGATTTAATTACATGTATTTGTCTATTTTTCTACTTTTGAGTATAAAAAGATGTGAATATAGAAAGTGTGAATATTGACAAATATTGCTAATGAATATTGGCAAAGACCCTCTTAATGAAAAAACTAATTCTTACAAATACTCTTATAAATTTTCCAGTACATTTAAAACTTTTACATTTAAAAATTTTTTTAAATGTTATCCTTACTTTGTAAAGTAATATTGTCCCGGATTTTCAAATGTGATATTTACGTATATTTGGGAACACATTACAAGGCAATTAAAAATTATTAAAAAATACTTTGCTTTTTTTGCATGAACAAATATACCGTGCTTCCCCCAGGCAGCACGAGCACAAGGAACAGCAGCCGCAGAGGAAGCGGCGAGGTCGGAGTAGAACCCAAGACACGCAAGGAGCTCATCATGGAGAAGGTCAGAGAGCAGCTCATTAAAGCCAGGATATTCCTCCTCAAAAAGTAAGTTTGTGTTTAAAATTTAAACACAACTTAAAGTCTATTAAACACACCTTAAAACACACCTTAAAGACTATTTTGCATAAAATTTGTTCTATAGAAAAGATATGGCTAAGTTCGAAGTTTTAGTGTTATCACCAATAAGCAGCATTTCTGTATATTTTTTGTATTTTTTGTCAGAGGAAGAGAGATCTACCTCCCTATTCGTCAGTTCTTCTATAACCTCATCCATCCTGAGTACAGCGCAGTGACCGACGTCTATGTGCTCATGTTCCTGGCAGACACCGTTGACTTTATCATCATCGTGTTCGGCTTCTGGGCTTTTGGGGTATTTCAGATTTTACTTTATTATTTCATGTTCTTCTTTTTACTTTACATTTCTGCACACTTTTTTAAACTGTCCTTAATATTGGTTCGGAGTGTAAGAAACTCTTAAAATGATCATGTGTTCTCAATTCGAAAGTACATTTTTGTGTATGTAAATGTCACAAAAGGATGATACTGGACACTAAAATTGGGTCAGTTATTTTAAAATTGGGTCACTAAATCTCAGCTACAGTGACATGCAAAAAGTTTTTTTTTAGACTAATTTATTATTGTTCCAGCTAAATAAGGACACCTGCCAAATATCAATAAATACTGTTCACGATTTATGTATACAATAATGTAAGCTTCTCATTTCCTGGGTCTCTTTTATCTAATTTATTGTTCTGTTGATCTCTTCTGGCTCTGTGTGATTTTTTTTAGAAACACCAAGGAGGAGCAGACATTACATCCTCTCTGTCTGAAGATCAGGTCCCAGGTCCATTCCTTGTTATGGTGTTAATCCAGTTTGGCACCATGGTAGTAGACCGAGCCTTGTACCTGCGTAAAACTGTCATGGGCAAAGTGATTTTTCAGGTCATCCTGGTGTTTGGTATCCACTTCTGGATGTTTTTCATCCTGCCAGGAATAACAGAAAGGTAGTGGATTCTCATCTGGATACTTTATTTGCAGCTCATGATCACAGCTTCTATGAATCTCAGTAATAGAGTACCTGGCTTTGTGCACTCTCTTGCAGGCGTTTCAGCCAGAACACAGTGGCCCAGCTATGGTACTTCGTGAAGTGTATTTACTTCGGTCTCTCAGCTTATCAGATCCGCTGTGGTTACCCTACCCGAGTGCTGGGCAACTTTCTTACCAAGAGCTACAATTATGTCAACCTCTTTCTCTTTCAAGGGTGAGAGCAGATCAGTGAGAAATTGATCTGATCGATTGAGGATGTGCTTGTGGGTGTAGGATCAGCAAAGTATAACAGTTTATATGGGCACTTATAAGGAACCTAACTTCATTTTTGTTCACTGTTGTAAAGCATAGTAGCAAGAATGAACAGTAATTTAATGCCATAAGGAAATGGTGTGGTAAACCAGCTCCATCTATGCTTGTAAGGACTTTTTCCAAAAGTTCTAAGCCATTTACAGAAACAAGTGCACTTGGACAAAGATTAGGTTTATAGATACTGGAACCATTTAGAGAAATCTGACGCTTGACAAATAAGGACAGAGATATGCCAATATGTCTGATTACATTCCAGCAGTAAAAATGAAAAATAAAGAAATGCAGTTTAACAGTTTTAGTAAATAAAGATTCCTTAAGAATGAATTCATATCTTAAATTGACAGTCAGTCTACAGTGTACAGCATTTTTTGTTAGCTTTTTTTAAACTGCACATGCATTCACTTAATCATTTACTACCCTAAAGACAAAAATACTACAGTTTATTATAGTATATTGTAATCTGTATGATTTACTATATTAATTGACTATAGAGTATTTCTTATAGTAATTAACTCAGTGTGGTAGTAAGCTGTAGTATGTACTATAATAATTGACTGTGTATGGTCGTAAACTGTAGTATTTATTATAGTAATTGACTACACAGGGTAGTAAACTGTAGTATTTACTATAGTAATTGACTACACAGGGTAGTAAACTGTAGTATTTACTATAGTAATTGACTACACAGGGTAGTAAACTATAGTATTTATTATAGTAATTGAGTACACAGGATAGTAAACTGTAGTATTTACTATAGTAATTGACTACACAGGGTAATAAACTGTAGTATTTACTATAGTAATTGACTGTGTGTGGTCGTAAACTACAGTATTTATTATAGTCATTGACTACACAGGGTAGTAAACTGTAGTATTTACTATAGTAATTGACTACACAGGGTGGTAAACTGTGGTATTTATAATAGTAATTGACTACACAGGATAGTAAACTGTAGTATTTACTATAGTAATTAACTACACAGGGTAGTAAACTGTAGTATTTATAAAAGTAATTGACTGTGTATGGTCGTAAACTGTAGTATTTATTATAGTAATTGACTACACAGGGTAGTAAACTATAGTATTTACTTTAGTAATTGACTACACAGGGTGGTAAACTGGAGTATTTATTATAGTAATTGACTACACGGGATAGTAAACTGTAGTATTTACTATAGTAATTGACTGTGTATGGTCGAAACTAGTATTTATTATAGTAATTGACTACACAGCAAAGTAAACTGTAGTATTTACTATAGTAATTGACTACACAGGGTGGTAAACTGTAGTATTTATAAAAGTAATTGACTACACAGGATAGTAAACTGTAGTATTTACTATAGTAATTGACTACACAGGGTAATAAACTGTAGTATTTACTATAGTAATTGACTGTGTATGGTCGTGAACTGTAGTATTTATTATAGTAATCGACTACACAAGGTAGTAAACTGTAGTATTTACTTTAGTAATTGACTACACAGGGTGGTAAACTGGAGTATTTATTATAGTAATTGATTACATGGGATAGTAAACTAGTATTTACTATAGTAATTGACTACACAGGGTAGTAAACTGTAGTTTTTACTATAGTAATTGACTGTGTATGGTCGTAAACTGTAGTATTTATTAAAGTAATTGACTACACCGGGTAGTAAACTGTAGTATTTACTATAGTAATTGACTACACAGGGTAGTAAACTATAGTATTTATTATAGTATTTGACTACACAGGATAGTACACTGTAGTATTTTATAGTAATTGACTACACAGGATAGTAAACTGTAGTATTTACTATAGTAATTGACTACACAGGGTAATAAACTGTAGTATTTATTATAGTAATTGACTACACAGGATAGTAAACTGTTGTATTTATTATAGTAATTGACTACACCGGGTAGTAAACTGTAGTTTTTACTATAGTAATTGACTACACAGGGTAATAAACTGTAGTATTTACTATAGTAATTGACTATGTAAGGTCGTAAACTGTAGTATTTATTACTATTATAGTAATCGACTACACAGGGTAGTGAACTGTAGTATTTACTTAAGTAATTGACTACACAGGGTGGTAAACTGGAGTATTTAATTTAGTAATTGACTACACAGGATAGTAAACAGTAGTATTTACTATAGTAATTGACTGTGTATGGTCGTACACTGTAGTATTTATTATAGTAATTGACTACACAGGATAGTAAACTGTAGTATTTACTGTAGTAATTGTCTACACAGGGTGGTAAACTGTAGTATTTACTATAGTAATTGACTACACAGGGTAATAAACTGTAGTATTTTCTATAGTAATTGACTGTGTGTGGTCGTAAACTACAGTATTTATTATAGTAATTGACTACACAGGATAGTAAACTGTAGTCTTTACTATAGTAATTAACTACACAGGATAGTAAACTGTAGTATTTACTATAGTAATTAACTACACAGGGTAGTAAACTGTAGTATTTATAAAAGTAATTGACTGTGTATGGTCGTAAACTGTAGTATTTATTATAGTAATTGACTACACAGGATAGTAAACTGTAGTATTTACTATAGTAATTGACTACACAGGATAGTAAACTGTAGTATTTACTATAGTAATTGACTACACAGGGTAATAAACTGTAGTATTTATTATAGTAATTGACTACACAGGATAGTAAACTGTTGTATTTATTATAGTAATTGACTACACCGGGTAGTAAACTGTAGTTTTTACTATAGTAATTGACTACACAGGGTAATAAACTGTAGTATTTACTATAGTAATTGACTATGTATGGTCGTAAACTGTAGTATTTATTACTATTATAGAAATCGACTACACAGGGTAGTGAACTGTAGTATTTACTTTAGTAATTGACTACACAGGGTGGTAAACTGGAGTATTTAATTTAGTAATTGACTACACAGGATAGTAAACAGTAGTATTTACTATAGTAATTGACTGTGTATGGTCGTAAACTGTAATATTTATTATAGTAATTGACTACACAGGGTAGTAAACTGTAGTATTTACTATAGTAATTGACTACACAGGGTAGTAAACTGTAGTATTTACTATAGTAATTGACTACACAGGGTAGTAAACTGTAGTATTTATTATATTATTTGACTACACAGGGTAGTAAACTGTAGTATTTACTATAGTAATTGACTACACAGGATAGTAAACTGTAGTATTTATTATAGTAATTGACTACACAGGGTAGTAAACTGTAGTATTTACTATAGTAATTGACTACACAGGGTGGTAAACTGTAGTATTTACTATAGTAATTGACTACACAGGATAGTAAACTGTAGTATTTACTATAGTAATTGACTACACAGGATAGTAAACTGTAGTATTTATTATAGTAATTGACTACACAGGGTAGTAAACTGTAGTATTTATTATAGTAATTAACTACACGGGGTAGTAAACTGTAGTATTTATTATAGTAATTGACTACACAGGGTAGTAAACTGTAGTATTTATTATAGTAATTGACTACACAGGGTAGTAAACTGTAGTATTTCTTATAGTAATTGACTACACAGGGTAATAAACTGTAGTATTTACTATAGTAATTAACTACACAGGGTAGTAAACTGTAGTATTTACTATAGTAATTGACTACACAGGGTGGTAAACTGTAGTATTTACTATAGTAATTGACTACACAGGATAGTAAACTGTAGTATTTACTATAGTAATTGACTACACAGGATAGTAAACTGTAGTATTTATTATAGTAATTGACTACACAGGGTAGTAAACTGTAGTATTTATTATAGTAATTAACTACACGGGGTAGTAAACTGTAGTATTTATTATAGTAATTGACTACACAGGGTAGTAAACTGTAGTATTTATTATAGTAATTGACTACACAGGGTAGTAAACTGTAGTATTTCTTATAGTAATTGACTACACAGGGTAATAAACTGTAGTATTTACTATAGTAATTGACTGTGTATGGTCGTAAACTGTAGTATTTATTATAGTATATGACTACACAGGGTAGTATACTGTGGCATTTACTATAGTAATTGACTGTTTTTGATAAAGTTTCCTCATTATACTTATATGCACTCTACTTTCACGTGAAATAATCTTGAAAATTAAGTAGATATAAATATATTGTATTATGGGATGGCCTGCACGTTGAAATTTCTTGCAAGAATTTGTCCTGCTCATTTGCACTGACCCTGAAATTATTGACTGTGTTGTAAAGGTTTCGAATGATCCCGTTTCTGACCGAGCTGCGCGCTGTAATGGACTGGGTATGGACAGACACAACGCTTAGCTTGTCTAGCTGGATTTGTGTGGAGGATATCTATGCACACATTTTCGTGCTCAAGTGCTGGAGGGAGTCTGAAAAGGTAAGAGACATGAAATCTAGGCAAAGTAAACAGAAATGATGGAAATCTACAGAGTTATCTGTAGACTACTGGGACTACTGTTGCACTGGGAGGCCATTTAAGTCACATCAGAATACTTGGGACACTGGATCCAGATACAAGGATAAGATATGTTTATTATGTGTGTGTTTGTGTGTTCCAGCGTTACCCTCAGCCTCGGGGTCAAAAGAAGAAGAAGGTGGTAAAGTACGGGATGGGTGGTATGATCGTTATGCTGCTCATTTGCATCGTCTGGTTCCCTCTGCTGTTCATGTCCCTGGTCAAATCAGTAGCAGGCGTGGTCAATACACCTCTGGACGTCTCTGTCAGTCTCACACTCGGAGGCTTCCAGGTATGTATACAACAGGACGGTGCTCATTAATAATCTGTAACGGTATGAAAAACCTCATTATATTCCATAATACAAGCAGAAAGTGTTTTAATTATTTTAACATTTTGTTTTTCCTCCGTTTTCCTTTATTTAGCCAATCTTCACAATGAGTGCGCAACAGAAGAACCTGATAAACGTTACTTCAAAAGAGTTTGAGGATTTCAATAAAGCTTATAGTCATGATTCCGTAAGTATTCAGAGTAGTGTCAGTCTGCCTGATACAACATATGACCATGTTTAAAGTTAAAATAATGCTTTATCTGAGGCAGTGATGTTGGTTCCCATGTAGATGGCTTTGCAGTTTCTCGAGGCATATGTGTATCAGGACCTCACTATAGCCCACCTAGAAGGAAGCTCCAACTCGCTGTGGACCATCAGCCCACCCAGCCGGGAAAACCTGATCAAAATATTGGCCCAGAATAGTGAATTCCATTTAACCATTGCCTGGTCTGTACAGAGGTATAGCTCATCATCTTTAATATTTCATCTTTTCATTTTGTATAGCTAGTAAAGCAAGTTGAGTTGTCAAGTTTGATTAAGGGTTGGTGTTGATGACATTTTTCTTTTTTTTACCTTGTCTTATTTTTAGACATTTAAACAGATATTAAAGGTTGTTAGAATATGAATTTTTACGCTGCCTATCTAAAATCTTCTGACTGTCAGGCCTAGGCTCAGCAATGTTATGTGGCAATTAAATGAAGTCAGCTGATGTATCAAATGTATTAAAATTAATGTTTTGTGTTTGCAAACAACATATTTTAGTAATTTTGGGAACATTCAGCCTTTTAAACTACTGTGGCATTATTATATTAAAAATGTTTCTGAACTTTTCATAGTTTCTGCCTTGTGTCACAGAACTGTTCTTTACGTTTATCAGGCGTATGCAAAAATAAAAATGTATTTCACGTTCCCTATAAAAAAGCTGCTGTCTGTTAGAAACACAGGTGCAGATATATTATCATTTTAGACACTGGAGAATTTCTATTTCAGATAATACAAAATGTGATCTAAATCTTTATTGACTAAATTAATTCATTTTAACTACAATGTGTATTCCTGTAAGTGTATCCAGACTAAAGCTAATAATAAAATGACCAAATGTAACCCTGCTGAGCAGTAATCCCAAGCATTTTTTTTCCTTGATATAAGCGCTTTTTAAATATATTGTCTGGTCTGTTTTATACAGGAACTTCAGTTTAGGAGCGAAAGCAGAGACAGCAACGGGCAAACGCACCATCGACTTGGAGGAGGACACCAAAAAAAAGCTTGCAGATCTGTTAAACAACAAAACACAGTCTGTGTGAGTGCACACTTTTAGTGAATTAATTTATGAGCACCTTTGAATTATACAGCTTTGGGGAGAATTGCTTAATTCATCGGACAATCCATAATTTCAGGTTGATTAAAGACATTTTTCCGAGATACCTGCGTGCGCCCAGTGACTCCAACGCGAAACCCATCGATCAGCTAAGTGCAGGTAAGGCACTGAGGCGCCTGAGATTTTTTTCTGTGTTGTTGAAACTATACTTTAAGTTTTTTTACTTAAAGTAAAATTTAAATTGGATATAAACGTTTTTCAATTTACATACAAACAGATTTAATCTCAAACATTTTCCTTGTTCCAGGTTTTGAGAACATCACCCTGACTCTAGGCCGAGAGAGCAGCACTGATGGAATGGTTCAGGAGTGGTGGATTGTGAACCAGACAAAGCCTGGCAAAATCAAGGGAAAAACAAAAGACCAGGTAAAGGCTGGACTGGATCTCTATATCTTGAGTGATCAGGTCAGCCCTCCTAGTCTGGGCTTTCTGGCCGGATACGGGTAAGTGGTCATAAAACTTTACCAGCTTCTCCTTTTTTTTATTTCTACATAACTACAATCATTTTCATTTCCATTAGATGGAAATATGTCTTATAAATATCATATTAGCAAAACGTTGTCTTTGCTTTAACTTTTGGAAGCTCAAAATCAAGAAAATGCTGCTGTTGTTAGTGCAACTTAACTATAGTAGTAAAACAGTGTAATGTTACAAATATCAGGTAACTTTGAAAATACTTGTAAGAAATGTAAGAAACCAAAAATATACAGCTGATGTACTGTATATGGCATGGCATTTGTTTCCAAATTGAGAAAACAAAAAAATGTTGCCATTTTAGAAATGTCAAATTGTTGGGTTGCATCAAACAAAAAACTGAAGAGGATAGGACTAATCGTAGGTTAAGAACTTTTTAAAACCTGTAAGGACAGTGCTGAACTGATAACTTTGTGGAAGAAATGTGGTCAGAAAAAAAAATCATGAATCTCTTAAACAATTGAAGTTGCATGTAAATATATATATATATAAATAAAAGTAAAAAGAATATTTATTTTTAACAGTGACAGTAAGAGCATTTTTATGCACACAATGTGACAAGAACTCACATGTTCGGGAATAAACAGCTGTGTGAACAGAAGAAAACCAGTTGTTAGACTCATATGAATAAAAAGGTTTAAATTCAGGAGAGCAAATGTAAGTGCTGTAACTGGAGACTCCTTCCTAAATCCTAGACGAAAGAAAACTTTATTTATAAATAATTTGTATTTTTTTTTAGTCCATGGAGCGTCAACCATACAAGTTCTTCTGTTGATATTGTTCCTTCAAAAATGATAAATTATACTGTAATAGAATGAGTGCATTAATTTAAAAAAAATTCAAATACACATTCTGACCAATCAGAATCTTGATACACTTTGGTGCAATATCTTATAATTTACACAAAAAAGTAGAAAGTAGTGACCTGAAACATATCAAACAACAACTGAATCATAGCTGCGAATCCTCTATGTGTTGTGTGCATGTAAAAATGTGTGTGGTGTCTAACACGAGATTTGATTTAACCAACTGCGTTTATGTCCTCTCAGCATCATGGGTCTGTACATGTCCGTGGTGCTGGTGATCGGCAAGTTTGTGCGCGAGTTCTTCAGCGGAATCTCGCACACCATAATGTTTGAGGAGCTCCCCAACGTGGACCGCATCCTCAAACTCTGCACCGACATCTTTCTCGTCCGAGAAACAGGAGAGCTGGACCTGGAGGAAGACCTCTACTCCAAGCTCATCTTCCTCTACCGCTCGCCGGAGACCATGATCAAATGGACCAGGGAGAAGAACAAGTGAAGTGAAACGTCGTGAAACATGAACCGTCATGGACAAGGACAACGTCACGGACAAGGACACTCAGCGCATGAGGAGTTCTCCAATGCAGAGAAGCACAAGGCTGGGGTTTTAACGGCTGGACGGGACGCCAGCTGAAATTGGCAACTAGCTGCATTTTGCAGTTCTTGTTCTCTCACGTATACAGTGCTTTATCGTGTGTAACGTGGGAATGTAGAGATCACGGATCTGTAGCTAATTGTACATTATTATTATTATTATTAAGGGCTGCGGGCTGAGGGTAAGGGATAAGAAAGACTTAACTACTTCCCATCACGCGTCAGTGCAAAAACAACCCTTCACAGCTGGGAGCGCATGAGCCCAGAGGGCCGTCTATCCTGATGATCGACAGGCTGGTCAACAAATCCCAGAGTCAGAGAAGCTGATTTCCAACAGAACTTATTACCAAGTGCTTTATTTTCTGATCAGCAAGAGGCAAACGGCTTCTGGTTGTGCAGAAGTCTGGAGCGACACACAACAGCAATCACCCGACAATCTACACTTGCCTTATTTAGTTTGTACAAATAATTGCGTTTTCATTCATTCAATGTCTTTTCTCAGGAACACACACACCGGGCGTTTCCTCAGACGATGAAACGTCCTCTTTTCCATTGCGTATTAGAGCATCGGACCAGGCGAGAATCTCATGTCATGTGCGAATCTGTAAAAATGCGCACTGTGTAAAATGGTGAAGAATGATGAAAGGTACAGTGGTAAAATGATTATGTGATGCTGATTAACGATTATATGTGGTTGGTTGATGGCTATAGAGCATGAACTTTTTTGCAACATGAAAGCATTGGGAGATATTGTGTCTGTCAGAAAGATATAGGCCTGTATGTGAAGATAAAGATAATGATGCGTTGCTTGTACGGAAGGGGTAAAGCAATATAAAAATTGATGCATTTATTAAAAAACTTTAATAA
Organism: Clarias gariepinus; assembly: GCF_024256425.1. Lineage (NCBI taxonomy): Eukaryota > Metazoa > Chordata > Actinopteri > Siluriformes > Clariidae > Clarias > Clarias gariepinus. The sequence continues at coordinate 17,036,251 of NC_071124.1, forward strand.
AAATTTAAAAAACGGGGGAAAAAAAAAACAAAAGGGCGGGGAGGTATACTGGGCTGATTTGTACATACAGTTATCAGTGGGAGCGTGTATTATGCACAGGTAAAGGGCTGTCTTTGCTTTTTTTTTCAACAGGCAGCACTTTGCAGTTTACAATTTTAAAGTTTTCTTCTAAGTTTGATCTTTTACATCCCAGTGTTCCTGCCACGCTCACGGAGACACTCGAAGAATCCTGGGAGAAGAGCATTAACGAAACCTAAACACCCTCCTCACATTTCCCAACTATGCATTATTTAAAGCCATTGTAGCATGAGAGAATAGTTACTATTTAAACATGAGGTGTTTTCATTACATCACATGTACATATGCTTTTACAGGGACAAAGAAATGTGAAGCTTTATTATTCTAGGTTTGCTGTGTAGCACAATGTTAGGATGGAAATGAAGCGCTTAAGATAAAGCGATGACCTTCAAATAAAGCACATATCAGAAGGCCACAGTTTTGTTTTTTACTTTTCATTTGGAATCTCAAAGTATAAAATGTAAATTTGTTGTTGTTGGTTTAATATTAACCATTTAATCAGCTGAACCTGATTGAAGCAGAAACAGCAAAAGTATTGAGGTATTACTCTTTATTTTTAGTGCTGATACCATGTTGTACATCTTAAACACTCCTCTGCAGCCTACTAATGCATAGAGACCCAGTGGGATAAAAAAAAAAGTTCAGGAACCACTGCACTCGTGTACAGTAATGATGGACTAAAGAGGGAAAAGGGTGGGAGTTCAACTGCAGACTCTACAGCCTCATGAAATATAAATAAGGAAAAAAAGAAAAAGGTCCACAGCTCTTAGTGGACAGGATGTATACCGGAATATGTATAGGTGTTGAAATGGAAAATGTGTGTTACATCTATTAGTTAGGAAACCCAAGTACTGCTTTCTTAGTTTTTTTAGCAAGAGCGACTACTGTGCAAGGAGCGACAAAAGTGTTTATTGCTGTGCAGACACCAGACACCATCGCATCAACAGAGGAAGGTATTAGATGAAGGGGAACCCTCGTTACATCAGGATGGTTATAAATGATTCTATAGTTTCATGTCCTTGGTGAACTCAGGTTTCAGCGTTAAAAGTTTAAACAATGTCTGCGTCTTAAATCACAGAAATGACATACTTCTAAGCGCTCACTTTTAGTTTTGCATAAGAAATGCACTAGATAAGAGAACTCAACCTCACTCTAATTTGAACCCTGATTTCCTAAAATCATGAAAATGGCGACCTGTCATTCACAGACGAGCCGGCTCTTGGTGTAGGCTCTTTAACGCGAGGCGTACATCATATCAATTTATCAGAATAATCATAATGAAGCAGACATAACATGAATAACAAAAAAACCATAATTATATATATATATATATATATATCATGAATGACATGAATCATGACTGAGAAACTAAACAGCTGTGTGATCATAAGAAAACTATCAGGGGAAAAAAAGGGCTTTAATTTGCTAGCGAGCATAAAGAGCAAAAGAAAAGGGTCATATGGTACCCATCTGATTAGGGTACCAAGGTAAGAAGGGAGGCACATGAACCGATGCACTCATCATGCATAGTGTCCACGGTACAAGCCCCTGGAGACAGTGTTATGACCCGCGGTTATGTCAGTTGATCTGGTCCAGACTCGCCAAAGTTATGTGTCAAAGTCCATGACCAGGTTATCACATCTATGGAGATTTTTCCTGGCATATTCCAGGAAATTCCAAATTGTGATGAAGTGGTTCTGGGAGTATGGGGCATTATTTTCACATATGAGTTAGACACCACATTTTGCTCCACAATCAAAGCGTTTTAAAAAAATATTACCGTGTGCAACTTTTATATTAGGCAAATTAAAAAGAAAAATGTGCAGGGCAGTAGACCTCCACAACCGGAGCTGAGATTCACTGCTGTAGTTTATATAACCATTTTAAACAGCACTGAAAGAAATATTTAAAGGATTCATCGCTGATAATGGTAGTCTACTGAAAGCTTGCTTACCTAAATCTTATATATGTCTAGCCTGTGTGTGCAGTCACCGATATCTACACGTTAAAGGGAGAATTCAGTTAACAGACTAAGGCAATGACAAGACATTGAGAACACAATGAATAAGTCACTGTACACCACAACATTTACACATGACCACATAAACCACATCAAGAGATTGATATTCACAATCTTACAAATCAGTCTCTATATAAAACAGCAATACATACTGTAAATGAGACACAGGATACTGTACACATGATAGCACAATAGCTTCGTTTTAACATAGTAAATGGTAATGTATGTACTAAAAAAAATTGGGTAAATAAACTAATATTTATTATCTCTACTGTACTGTATTTATAAACAAAAATAGCTTTTAGGTTCTTTTTCGGATGTTTTAAAGGAATACTTCAGTATTTTTATTCTGATCTCTGACTACTTCATATTGCATCGGAGCAAAATTTCTCCATTTTTTCATGTCTGTACCTGAATAAAAAAAATTATATAATAATTGATACCTGTTACAACTTTGTTGCCGAACAGAACAAAGTCTTAGCAAAACTGTTCTTATGAAATCTGAACAAAAAAAAGGTACAATTACTGTTTTGCTTGTGCTTTCTTAAAGGTTTTGTGTTATCTGTATAATCTGTGCTTAAAATATTAAAACATGAACTTTTTACCTCTGCAAAAACAAAGGCCCGTCTCTGTGGGAAGAAAATAGAGCTTAATTTACAAAGACTTGTTCGTGTTTCACATTAGTGTAACACATGGCGGCACCATAGCTTAATTGTTAGCACTGACGCCTTGCACCTACAGGGTCGAGGGTTCGAGTCCCAGCTCGGGTCTGTGTGCATGTTCTACCGGTGCTTTGTGAGTTTTCTCCGGTTCCCTCCCACAGACACATAGAGATTAGGCTAACTGGCGTTCCCAAATTGCCCATAGTGTGTGAATGAGAAACGAGTGTGTTTGTGTGCAATGCGATGGACTGGCACACCCTCCAGGGTGTACCCCGCCTCGTGCCCTAAGTCTCCTGGGAGAGGCTCCAGGCCCCCCATGACCCTGTATACAGGATAAAGTGGTATGGACGATGAGTGAGTGAGTGACATTAACACATAAACATACAGTATGTAATTATAACCGTTTAACAGACGCAGTATTGAGAGATAAGACTAACAATGATGAAGTATTCCTTGGACACAATAGTCTAGACAGACACTCCACTCTGTGCAATGGGAAAGTCACAAAGTACTGAATATATACACCTACATGTTTTGTTTCTCACATCTTTTTGTACCTTTTCTTTAGAAATACTATACACTCTGTCTTTTTTTCTGTCTCTCTCTCTCTCTCTCTCTCTCTTTTACACACATGCACACATTTAACCTAACACAGTCCTCCTTCATATTCATCCTCGTCCTCTGCAGCCGGTGCTCCTGAGCTGCCCCCCTGTGGAGCGCTGGGAGGTTTCTTCTTCTTCCCGCCTCCTCCGGGTACTTTTAGAGAGATGGCCAGCTTTGCATACTGTCGACAGAGAGCACGGACAGAGTCTTGTGCATTACATACAGTATAATGTGTTTAAAGATTAGGCAATGAATTAATTCCGATATACAAATACCGAAGTCTGATCAATGTTGATGTGTGAGATCACGGCTGAATGCACTTACGTCGTTGTCCATGTACTTGAGCAGAGGCGAGTTACACACGTGATACGCCGCGTCCTCGTCTTGCTCGTCGTAACTGGCCAGTAGCGTCTCCATCGCAGCACAGTCCTCACTGCCGCTGAACCCAGGAAGACTACAACGGAAAGGGCAGGACATATTGCAGATTAGCTAAATAGACCTTACGGACTCTGTAGCTCTCAAAATCACAGGGTTATGAGGCAGTATATACCTGTAACTCTCCTTAACACACTTATCGGCTGCTACAAAGTCGCCTCGGTGGAGATGGACCAGGACTTGTGCTATAGTTTTCTACACACAAAGCAGATCAACAAACGCAGGTAACAATTAGACAACTTTCAAAAACTCTCTATATAACTTGAACCTTGCACTTATGGTCCATTTTAATGTACAGTACATGCCAATCATATAATAGAGATCCTTTTATACACGACTGTTGATGTTTAATATCATTTAAACTGGGGTTGCACTATTCTTAACAGATAGCTGAACAAGTTACCAATAAATCACTGATTAATCATTAATAGTTAACGGTAACAAGACATGCATTTTTTTCTCTATTTAAATTTTGTTTAAACAAAAGTTAATCTCAAATAGTTACACAAACATCGTAAACAATAAGTCTGTTGAAAATACTCGAGTCAAAATAAGTTTGCTAAAAATACAATGGCCAATACAAGTGCTGTACTGCTGGAACTGGAACTGTGCCCTCTTGTGGTGTGCAAGTGAATATACACGGATCAGCCATAACATGACCACTAAAACATAACATTTGATTATTTCATTACAATGGCACCTGGAAGTGGGTGGGATATATCAGGCAGCATGTGAGATCTTGTGTTCCTCGAAACATTCTTGCTTTCTTCCCATAGTGCAACCTGGTTCCCAGGTAAGCGACCCACACAGATGTACACTACCGGTCTGTCCACATGATGTGAAAGGAAACATCATGTTTCCACGTTTTACACGTAATGATGACATTCATCATTATTACGTGTAAATCACTTGCCCCTGTCGTTGACGTGTTGGAAGCAGAAAAAAATGGGTGTAAGACTATGAGTGACTTTGACAAGGCCCAAATTGTTATTACTTCTCCAAAACTGTAGCCCTTGGATGTTCTACCAAAAGTGCTCCAAGGAAGGAAAAGGTTATTGCTAGTTTATTCTGATAGAAAGGTGTCAGAGCACACTGTGCATCGTAGTTTGTTGCGTATTGTGCTGTGTAGTTGCAGGCTGGTCCACCACCGAAATCAGACCTGTACCAAGGAGCAATGGAGAAAGGTGGCCTTGTCTGGTGAATCACCAGGTTGCACTTTGGGAAGAAGGCAGTGTGATGCTTTGAACAATGTTCTGCTTGGACCCCTGACATATTCATCTGGATGTTAATTTGAACCTAAACATCATCGCTGATCAAATACACCCTGGAAAGTGTTCCCTGATCATAGTGGCAACATCAGTTCAAGAATGTTTCGAGGAACACAAGATCTCAAAGCAAAACAATCGAGCATCTACAGCATGGGATGTGCTGGAAAAACTAGTTCAATCCACTTGGGCTTAACTTCACAACTTACAACGCTCTGCGCCGGATACTCCAAAACACCTTTAGAGGTCTAGTGGAGTTCATTCTTCGATGAGTCAGGGCTGTTTGGAAGGTAAAAGGGGGATCTACTTAATATTAGGGTGGTCATAATGTTATGGCTGATTGGTGTAAGCTAGGGAGAAATACGATGCAAAACAAAAACGTTATTTTTATTTTTTATTTTATTGTAACGGCGATAATTGATTTACGATTAATAAATAAGAACATCTAATACATAAACAACATCCAATTGGCTTGAGAACAGTCCAGGAACTACTTATATTTATCTAACATGGTTGGTGTGGTCAGAAAAAAATAAATAAATAAACTGTACAATTATTATGTGCACCGAAAATGCACGTCTGCATGCATGTCTTCCCACACATTAAAGTGTACAGTACCTTGAAGCAGGTGGGGTAGTTCTCAATCTCCTTGTACATGTTTTTCTCTTTCTGCAGAGAGACAGCCGCCTCGTCCAGCCTGTGGAGCAGTGAGACGAGACGCGCTGTATCACCTCACTTTCACTAGGCTAATATTAGCCTGTGTCAGTCTTAATCGTTTACAGGAAAACGCCAGAGGGAGGATGGAAGGGAGGAGAGAAGGCGAATGCGGCTGTAGGTCAGACAATGTCAGACTCACAGACGCCTGCATGCACGCTACTCACTCACCTGCGCAGTCGCACCAGAAGTCTAGACGCCTTTCCCAGAAGCTCGGCAGCCTGTCTGAGCCGGTCCTCGTTCTACACGTAGAGGCCAGAAAGGACATCTATAACGCTTGTGAAATGTTTGCATTTCAAGGTTCACTAGCTAAAGCTAAATACCAATAGAAGTGAAAATATCGACTAATAATTTTCTAAATTTAATAAATGTTTTTGACAGATTTAGACATATTTATAAACATCATAACACTGAGCATGATGAACAACATGAATACATTTTTGCTATGATGATTAGGCCATACAGTATGACATCATCACGTCACTAGTGTAGACTTTTAACTGTTGGGCTGCAAATACTTCTGACAAGACATGTAAGCAATAAGGGGGGCGCTATAGAGCCTATTATGGAGTAGGACGTGTTTTGTCGAGCTCTCGCTGAACAATAACATTTAATATGGTAAAATCCTTTTTTTAATTTCTAGTTTATTTCATTAATTGGTCAGTAATACGTAGTCATAACTTCGTGACAAATTTAGTAGTTTTTTTTCGGTGTCGGCTATGGCTGCGAACTTAAGAAAATACAAATTCAGCGGATCATCGAGCACTAGGCCCAGCACACCCTCGGCCCTCAGCCCCGTTAGTGAGCCGAGTTCAAGCCGCGCCGCTACTTCATCCTCCTCAAAATTGGAAAAAATGGATGTCGAAGACCTCAAATCTCAAATTCTTATGTCCCTCAAGAGTGACATTATAACTGTTATTAAGGAAGAATTGAGAAGTGCACTGACCGAAGAACTGAACTCCATTAAGGGTGAGTTACAGACGCTCAAGGCCGAAATCACCAATTGCGTTGCGACAACCCGCACGGAGATGGACCAGATTAAGTCTTCTGTGAGGGACATGGAGGGCGGACTGTCCACATGGTCGGATGAAGTGGTCTCAATGCAAACTACTATAACGAGCCTGCAGGCAGAAATGACCGAACTGAAAGCCAGGTATGATGACATGGAAGGGAAAATGCGGAGATGTAACATTCGAATCCTAGGCGTTCCGGAAGAACCGGGGTCAAGCTCCACCGCGTCTGTCTCTAAAGTACTGACCGAAGTTCTGCAGATGGACAAGGACCTCCTTATTGACCATTCGTATAGAAGTTCTGGGCCCAAGAAGCAAGGAGGGAAACCGCGCACCATTGTGGCCAAATTACACTACCATCAGGACTGTATGGAGGTACTGCGCCGTGCTCGGTCCCGAGGTCCACTTCGCTTTAACGGGGAGCAAATAGCTATATTTCCCGATTACACTCCGAGTGTGGCCAAGGCTCGTGCGGCATTTACTGAGGTTAGAAAGCTCTTACGAGGACAGGACGGTGTGCGCTTCGGCATTTTGTATCCTGCACGACTCCGTATCACCTATAAGGGCGAGGACAAGATGTTCACTGATCCGGATAAAGCCATGCACTACGTTAAGCACAGTGTTATTACTTCTGCAGAAGCCAGTCCTTAACTCCTGAAGGACGTTCATATTTCATATCGTCGGCACATGGACGGTAAACACAGTACTGACCGGGGTAAACTACAGTGTTATATTACAAGTTAGTGTAATTACGTTGAAGTGTCCGTTTAAGTTTCAGTACAAAGTTTTTTGTAATTAACGCTTTATAATCATAATAAGGATGATGTTGACTAGTTAATGTTTAGACTTGTTCATATATTTTATTGTTACGAGCTTATAAGATGGTTTAGTGAGAGCCTGATTTTGGCTCAGTAGGATCCAGATAAGCACAGTGTGTGGATTTGTTGTTGTGGGTTGGGTTAATCACCTGGGTTTAATGGGTGATTGGGTTAGGGTTCAGGCCAGTCAGCAGTACTTTTTAAAAAAAATCTCTTTCTCTCTCTCTTTTTTTCTTTCTTTCTTTCTTTTTTCCTGGCTCTATTCTATTTTGTGTAAATCTGCAGCTTCACTATTGCTGTTAACTTTTCATGACAAAAACAGGCGTTTCTTTTAGACAGACTAATGGTTGTTTGATTAATTTTGTTAGTTGGAATGTTAAATCCCTTAACCATCCTGTAAAGAGGAAAAAAGTCCTTATTCATTTGCAACACCTCAAAGCTGATATTGCTTTTCTTCAAGAGACCCATTTACGCACATGTGACCAATCTAAATTAAGGGAGGGGTGGATCAGACAAGTATATCACTCCAACTTCCGCTCAAAGGCGAGGGGGGCTGCTATCCTGATTAATAAAAACTTACCATTTGTAGCAACTACTGTAGATGCAGATACTGCTGGCCGCTATATTATTGTAGTTGGGCAAGTATACGGGCTCCCACTTATTCTAGCCAATGTGTATGCACCCAATTGGGATGATGAAGGCTTTTTTGTTAACTTTCTGTCTCGGATCCCAAATATGACAACCCACCACCTTATCATAGGAGGTGATATAAACTGCGTTCTTTCCACTGTGTTAGATCGCAGTTCCCCCCAAAAAACGCCCAAATCCAAATCAGCAAAAGTGATACAAAGTTTCCTGGAGGCTTATGGATTGGCAGATGTTTGGCGTTTTCGAAATCCTACTACAAGAAAATACTCATTTTATTCTCCAGTACATTATACTCTTTAACGCATAGATTACTGTATTTTCTTGTAGATAAAAGGCTTCTGCCTCTTGTAACAGATTCGGATTATAAAGCCATAGTGATCTCAGACCACTCTCCACTGACTCTGTCAATCCATATCCCCAGTGCAGGGCCTAACTATCGTCCTTGGAGATTTAACTCCTCACTTCTGTCAGATGAGAAGTTTGTGAGCTTTATGAGTTCAGAGATAGAGTTTTTTTTAAATGTCAATCAAACTCCAGGTATGTCATCTTCTACAGTTTGGGAATCCTTAAAGGCATATTTAAGGGGGCAGATTATTTCTTTTTGTGCAAAACAAAATAAGGAGACCAGGGAACAATTTACAAAATTAGTAGATAAGATAAAGAAATTGGATTCAATATGCAGTGTGTCACCTACACCAACCATACTTAAACAACGCTTATTATTACAAGCGGAATATAATTTAATTTCGACGAAACAAGCAGAATATCCGGTTTTAAAATCACGCTCCTCATTTTATGAGCACAGGGAAAAAACGGGTAGACTGTTGGCCAATCTGTTGCGCCAGCGCTCGGCTAAACAAGCTATACCTGAAATTTAAAATGATCATGGTATCAAGTGTACTGATAATTTAACTATCAATAGCTGTTTCCTACACTATTATAAATTACTATATACTGCTCCTTCAGCTGTTGACACCTCGACATTAGAGGCCATTTTTCAATATTTAGGTATTCCTACAATTAGTGCAGATACAGCATTACAATTAGATGAGTCTATATCTGATACAGAAATAGCCCTAGCAATCCAAAGTATGCAATCTGGTAAATCACCTGGACCAGACGGATATCCTTCAGAATTTTTTCAAACCATTTCCAATCAGCTCTCTCCTCTGTTGGCGTCAGTTTTCCGAGAAAGCTTTTCTTCTGGTTCATTACCTCCAACTATGCGGCAAGCAGTTATATCCTTAATTTTAAAGAAAGAAAAGAATCCTCTTGACTGTAGTTCATATCGTCCAATTTCATTGTTGAATACAGATACGAAAATCTTAGCAAAAAGTTTTGGCCCGCCGTCTGGAGAAAGTTATGCATTGTGTTATTTCACCTGATTAAACAGGCTTCATAAAAAACAGATATTCTTTTTTTAATATTAGGCGCCTGTTCAATGTTATCTATAACCCATCTCTATCTGACACTTTGGGAACAATTATTTCCCTAGACGCGGAAAAAGCATTTGATCAAGTGAATTGGGATTTTCTTTTTTACACTCTTGGTAAATTTGGTTTCGGCCCTAAATTTATATCATGGATAAAAGTGCTATACTCATCCCCACTGGCTGCCGTTCGGACAAATAACAACTTATCCCCTTTCTTTGAGCTTCAGCGTGGTACTAGACAGGGGTGTCCTTTGTCACCTCTTCTCTTTGCTGTGGCTATTGAACCATTGGCTATCGCATTAAGGGAAAATGCCAATATTAAAGGTATCTCTCGTGGGGGAGTGGAACACAAAGTTTCCCTGTATGCTGACGATATGCTGCTTTTCATATCCGATCCTCCCCATAGCCTACCAAAACTCGTGGATTTACTGAAAGACTTTGGTGAAATATCTGGCTACAAGGTTAATCTACAAAAAAGTGAAATGATGCCAATTAAAAACAATATAGCACAGTTTCCTGATTCAACCCCCTTTAAGATTAGTCCCAGAAAAATCAAATATCTAGGAGTTTGGGTAACACACAATCATGCAGATCTATACAAGGCGAATTATCAGGTTCTACTTTCCAAAACAAAATTAGACCTTGAAAGATGGGACTTGCTACCTCTCTCTTTGGGCGGAAGAATAAACACAATTAAAATGAATCTGTTTCCAAAATTCCTGTAACTATTTCAGTGTCTTCCAATCTTTTTAACAAAATCTTTTTTCAATAACTTAAGTAGTCAGATTTCTATTAAACAAAGTATCCTACAGAGGCCCTGTGAATCAGGAGGAATGGCACTTCCAAACTTTCTGTATTATTACTGGGCGGCTAATGTAAGGGCAATGTTATTCTGGGCGCAGTATGCAGTCAACCCTCCCGTCTGGGTGGCTATAGAGGAAGCATCCATGGGATCAATATCTCTCTCATCATTATTATGTGCTAAATTGCCACAAAAACAACCCACATCTTCTTTTACCTCAAACCCACTAGTTATACACTCAGTTAAAATTTGGAATCAGTTCCGGCGTCATTTTAAGCTTACTGATCTGTCCTTGATAGCACCATTAAATGGACACTGTATGTTAGCTCCGTCTTACACGGATAATGCTTTTGGGGTTTGGTTTAAGTGTGGTATTGTGTCATTATACGATCTTTACATTGACAATATCTTTGGCTCATTTGAACAACTTGTACAAAAGTTTAACATTCCCAGGACACATTTTTATAGATATCTACAGCTGAGGAATTTCATTTCCTGTAACTCTGACTCCTTCCCTTTGTCTCCTTCTCCATCCCTTTTAGATTCTGTTTATAGCTGTAAACCAGATGCCAAACAGATGATTAGTGCTGTATACAAGTTATTAAACACAAGTAACTCAGCCACATTAGATACACTTAAAAGCAAATGGGAAAATGATATAAAAGAACAAATTTCAGATAAACTGTGGCAAAAGATAAGACATAGAATTTACTCATCATCAGTTTGCCTCAAACATACAGTCATTCAGTTTAAAATTGTTCACCGGCTTCACTGGTCCAAGGTAAAACTGGCAAGGATTAGAGAGGACTTTGATCCCACATGTGACCGATGTAAGCAGGAACCAGCTACGCTACTACATATGTTCTGGACATGCCCAAAGCTATACAATTTTTGGAGTTTTATTTTTGATACCTTGTCAAAAATTTGCCAAATACCATTAAAACCATTCCCATTTATTGCACTTTTTGGTGTTGACTCAAGTGGTGTCCGCTTGAACGACGCCAAGGCCAATATGATTGCCTTTAGCTCCTTTCTCGCTAGGAGACTGATCCTGTTTAGATGGAAGGAGTCGTCGCCACCAGTGGGTACTCCCTGGATTAAAGAGGTCTTGTATTTTCTTCATCTAGAAAAGATTCGCTATTCTATAAAGGGATCCACTCAGAAATTTTATGATACCTGGCAACCATTTATAAGCCATTTTGAAAATATAGATGCAAATCAATTAGATCTGTAATAAAATATTGCTTTTTTAGTCTTTGTTTCTAATACTTTCCTTCTCTTCCATTTCTGTTTGATGTGCAATTTATTTCTTTTCCCTTTTTTCCCCCTTTTTTCTGCTGGCTGGCTTCTTTTTTTTTTTTTGTGGGGTGGGGGGTGGGGTACAGTTAGGAAAAAAAATAGTGTACAATTTATGTATGTATATGTAACTTGTTAATATTTTCAATAAAAAGACTTTGATTAAAAAAAAAAAAGACATGTAAGTAATAACAACACAACGTGGCACGCTATTATAAAAAATAATCAACAACAGCATGTCGTCGTGTTTACTGTTTTCCCCCTGAAGCTGATCATTTTCTTCTAACAGCGCATTATATAAAACAACCATGATTTTTTTTCATGATTATATTAGCAATGTCAAAAATGATCCGCACATCATTTTTCTAAATAATCCCCTTGCCTTTCAATACCCTTTTTGTCCCCCGTCTGTTAACAAGCTTTCGTATTTCCTCATTAAAATGTTTCAGGCTAAAAAGCTAGCCATAATAATACTGAATACCGCCACTTGAGAATCACAGAAAATTTAGGCATTAATTTTCCCCACGTGGCATAGAGCCGTGATTAATGTGGGGGCACAAAGTACCTCTCATCCCTCCCCTCTAAGAGAGCTCGGCCAATTTAGCTCTCTCGAGACCTCCGGCTGTGAGAAGTAACAGCATCACCCGGGAACCAAACCAGCGATCACCTTCCTTAGAGTATTGTGCCACATTTTGTTTACAGATATCCAAACACTTCTGTTTATGCTCTTCCATGAGTTGTTTCGGCACCAGGTACACCCTATGAGGTGACCACATCACTCCGATCATCTGCGTTCACTACTTTAAAATTTCACGTTCTAGTCGGAAACGGTTCCTACAGTAGATCGAGTGGCATCATCATGGACAGACATGGCAAGCGATACGGAATAAAAGCTTGCCAGAGGTGAGAAGGTGAAAAGGAAGATGAGAAGCCCATAAAGAGAAATGAAAGGAATTTTTTTTTTTTTTAAACTCCCAAAAAATTATTAAGAAGCCAACCAATTATAGATAAACACATAAGAATTTGAGTCTCCTGTCCCGTATTATTCTCAGTATATTGCGTCATCGTACCTCAAAAACAGACGCAGCTTTCTGATACAAGTCCACAGCTTTCTCCAGATCCACCGGTTCGATTAGTCTGTGAGGAAGCAACCAGGTGGTTATATTAATGCATTTTTATTCATTTTTTAATTCATTAGAATATTTCTTGATTTAAGACACAACACATGGGAAAGGAAGGCCTAACGATGAAGACTGTGGTCACACTCCTCCAAAACTTTCTAATAGTTTAGTTACACTAACTTAAAAGATTTTTTTCTTTAAGTATGAAAATGTTATGTTTTTCCATGCGACAGTAAACTAAATGTAATAATAAATCAATTCTTCTGTTTTTAGAGTCGAAAGAATGAGGATGGTCCTGCTGTCACGTACTTGCCGGCTCTGTCCAAAGCTATGCCTGCAGTTCCTGATGTCCCGTTCTCCACGTACATCACACAGGCTTTCTCAATCAGGGCGACGGCCTCCGGGAGTCGCTTCATATCCTGTAAGAACGACACATGCTCTCAGTCACACACACCTGCAACAGTGACTCAATTCTGGCTCAGGAGTCTGCAGATTAAGAATGATTGTATATTACACTCCCGAAAAAAAGGCACCACCTGGATTTAACTAAGCAAATAGTTACAGGTCTTCCACTGGATAATTACTGCAGGGTTTTATATGGTTCAACTGATAACAAGTTATTTAACCCTAACCGGTATAGTGAAAAACTTCTCATTTCTTAAACGTCCATGTCAAAAGACATAAAAAAGAAAACAACCAATGTGTAACCCCATTGACCCCAGTGCCTTTAACGGCTCCCTAAATTCATTCATTCCTTTATTTTGTGATTCCAGACAAACAAATGAGAACTCACCTTGAGCATCATACCTGCTTGCTCGATTGCCCTGGAGTAAAGTCAGAATTACATAGCCATCCCGTTTAAAAAGCATTTAATAAACATAAATATTCATAATAATTCAAGTTCCAAATAAACATTACTGAGCACTTACTTTGCAGCATGGAACAATCTGTTTATTAAAGTTAAGTAAAAAAAGGCAGGACAATTCATATTTTGTTTTTGATTAAGGTATTTATTAGTCTTGCTACTAATCAGGCTGAGCTGACATGCTGATGCGGATAAAGCACTACGCTTTACCACTCACTATATACAGCGATCAGCCAAAACAATAACACCACCACCAGATGACCTGAATACTATTTATTATCAATTCTATACAAGTAAACTGGTGATAGGATCTTGGGCACCCAAGGCTGATCTATTGATCTATGCATGTGGGGACCGAAGGATAGCCTGTCTGGTCTGATCCCACAGAAAAGCCAATGCAGCGCAAACCGCTGAAAAAAAATCTATTAATGCTGGCCACAAGATATGAAGGTATCAGAACTCACATTTTGCTGCAGTGTGTTAAGGAACACGATCCTTAGTTAGACAAGAAATCATACTTCTACTGCATAGAAAGGAATTTTATAAGATTGAGTAAATAATGAGAAAATGAGCCGTGAGAAAATAGGATACGCTTTATTGTCGGTGTGGTACTCTGCCTCCTTCAGGTACGCGTCCTTTGCTTGCTCGAACTGCTTAGCATTTTTGAAGGCCACAGCTGTAAGAGAAAAAAAATTAGTCCTCATTTAATCCGGTATTCTAAAACTTTTTTTAAACTAATAACTAAGGAGCCACCATTTTGGTTTATACAATCCTAACAAATTCCAACTTTTGATTATATTCATCATTTTTAAGCAACATTACATGAAAGGGAGTGCTGTTGTGCTTGAATATCGGCATGGCTGTGATGCAGTCGTAGGTACGGGTGTCTGGCGGAACTAACTAACCGCTACTGGCAGAGTTGGTGACCGACAGTTAAAGCAATTATCATGGGTGAAAGTAGTTTTAGATTATTACTTGTACTATGTAACAAAAAGACGAGGACAATAACCCATGGAAGTGGTCCTGTAAATCGTTTCGCTTCATATATCCTTTAGAATCATATTGTAATCATATTACACTTTAGAATATTAGCTAACTTCTGGGTTCCGGGGTTAAATCCCAAATAGTGTTAAATGAAAAGCTAGTGCACTGCATAGAATGTGTACAATCCTTTGCCCTACAAACCAAGTAGTGCCCTTGATCGAAGTTAGAGAGCAATTTGGGAATCAGCCTTGTGTTAGAAGCTAGCTAGCTTTGTAGCCGTAAATAAAACAACACGGACGTTACTGAGGCGTGAGGGTCCTGTGGATGACTTGTTAAGTAGAAAAAGTGTTGTTTAAGATGACATAACGATATCTGATGTGTTTTCTTGCTGAAAATGCTTTCATGTCTGGTTTTAAAAGTGAGTTTTGGCAGGCAGCTGCTCTCTTCTTAGTACTGTGAGCCGTACCAATCTACTTTCACCCATGCTGGCGACTATTACTTATTAGAACAACCTGCGATGCAGAGTAATACATATAGTAGGAAAGTATTCACACCCCCTTAAATTTTTCACTTTTTGTTATATTGCAGCCATTTGCTAAAATCATTTAAGTTAATTTTTTTTCCTCATTAATGTACACACAGCACCCCGTATTGACAGAAAAACACAGAATTGTTGACATTTTTGCAGATTTATTAAAAAAGAAAAACTGAAATATTGCATGGTCCTAACTATTCAGACCCTTTGCTCAGTATTTAGTAGAAGTACCCTTTTAATCTTATACAGCCATGAGTCTTTTTGGGAAAGATGCAACCAGTTTTTTACACCTGGATTTGGGGATCCTCTGCCATACCTCCTTGCAGATTCTCTCCAGTTCTGTCAGGTTGGATGGTAAACGTTGGTGGACAGCCATTTTAAGGTCTCCTCAGAGATGCTCAATTGGGTTTAAGTCAGGGCTCTGGCTGGGCCATTCAAGAACGGTCACAGAGTTGTTGTGAAGCCACTTCTTCGTTATTTTAGCTGTGTGCTTAGGGCCATTGTCTTCTTGGAAGGTAAACCTTCGGCCCAGTCTGTGGTCCTGAGCACTCTGGAGTAGGTTTTCATCCAGGATATCCCTGTACTTGGCCGCATTCATCTTTCCCTCGATTGCAACCTGCCGTCCTGTCCCTGCGGCTAAAAAACACCCCCACAGCATGATGCTGCCACCACCATGCTTCACTGTTGGCACTGTATTGGACAGGTGATGACAGTTTTTCTTTTTTCTTAGGAACATGTGATAATTCAGTTTTTCTTTTTTATGTCAACAATTCTGTGTTTTCCTGTCAATATGGGGTGCTATGTGGACATTAATAAGGGACAAAAATGATTTTAGCAAATTGTTGCAATATAACAAAGATTAAAAAATTTAAAAGGGGTCTGAATACTTTCCGTACCCACTTTAGATGAACATCCAAGTGCCATTACCATCCCTTATCCTA
Source organism: Clarias gariepinus (assembly GCF_024256425.1). Classification (NCBI taxonomy): domain Eukaryota; kingdom Metazoa; phylum Chordata; class Actinopteri; order Siluriformes; family Clariidae; genus Clarias; species Clarias gariepinus. The sequence continues at coordinate 17,052,480 of NC_071124.1, forward strand.
AGGCAAATATTTGCTAGCTAGATCCGGCGATGCCTGTCATCAAATAATACTGCTCTGTCAGAACTAACTTGTGAAATTGTTTTTAATTGTAAAAGTCAATGGAAGTACAGTGGAACCTCAGAATACGAATGCCCTCATTACAAATTTTTGCCTTAAGAGACTGAAATTTTAAAAGAATTTTGCATCAGCATACGATTATACTGATTTGTTATGGCAACGAGAACAAGTAACACCAGGTATCCTATTCTGGTCCGGTCCCCACTGCTGGAGGAGGGAGGAGGCTGACCTTGTGCTTAGAGACAGATGGACAACATTGATCACACAGTGTAGGTGGATGTTTAGTAATCGTGTGTTATTACTGCTCACCAGCTTTGGCCATCTCAGACGCAGCTCCATCGTAGTCGGGCTTCCATTTAGTCATGCTGGTCTTTAAGCTTTAACAAAGACAGTCCAGATGTTAAACACACACACACACACACACACAATGGTGTGAATGTACTCCAAAGCCACAAGATCAACATCAGCATCAGCAGTACAGCTGTCACCCCGAGTGCGCATGCGCTGGGCCTTAAGGTTAATGTTAGACAATGATATTGTTTACAGTTACTGCACGGACCTGAATGAGAGCAGGTGCAGAAGGAAAGCGCTGCGTTGTGATAATGCGATTATACACGGCTCTCGGGTGATTTATAACTTACAGGATGATTATAAAGCTGTGGAATGATGATGTTGTTGGTATATTATTCTCACCATTTCTCCGCTTTGGCGATGTGCTCGTGCGCCTCGGTTATCTTCTGCGCTGCCATGTTGCGGGTGAGGAGCAGTGAGGAGAGGATCCGCGCGGACCTGTGGAGATTAGCTCCGCCCCCAACACCCCCCCCCCCCATCCCCCGCCCTCTCCCCCGCACTCGCTTTCTACGGAAGCCCGAGAGGACACACTGCTGTGTTTCCAGCTCCTTCATATTATTGCTTAATATATTACAGTATATGATTTTTTACCTAGATATTTATATAATAATAATAATAATAGGGGAGCTTTTTCATATATTATTGCAATCATTACTAGTATTTTAATTACATTTTAAATTTTTTTCTATTGGGTGTATAATAAAAAAAAATAATAATAATAATAAGAAGGCTATTTTATCGTATATATTATTACAGTATTTTTATCTTATTTAACATTATTAATAATAATAATAATAATAATAATAATAATAATAATAAATTAATTAAAAAGCTACATATTATTGCAATCATTACTAGTATTTTAATTTCATTTTAAATTAAAAGTATTGATTAGGTTTTTATTAAAAAATAATAATAATAGCAAAGCTAGTTTCTATTTAAAAGATTATTACTAGTATTTTTATCTAATTTTACATTTATAATAATAATAATAATTATTATTATAATAGATAATTTACATTTTCTTCTTTCATATTATTGCTATCGTTACTAGTAGTTTAATCTCATTTTAATTTAAAATTATTGATTAGGTTTTTACTTTAAAAAATAATAGGGAAGCTATTTTATTTTATATATTATTGTTATCATTACTAGTATTTAAATTTTAAATTCTTAATTAGGTTTTTATAATAATAATAATAATAATAATAATAATAATAATAGGAAAGCTTTTTATATATTGTTGCAATCATTACTAGTATTTTAATAACATTTTAAATTATTTTCTATTGGGTGTATAATAAAAATAATAATAATAATAATAAGAAGAAAAAGGCTATTTTATCGTATATATTATTACAGTATTTTTATCTCATTTTACATTATTAATAATAATAATAATAATAATAATAATAAATTAATTAAAAAGCTACATATTATTGCAATCATTACTAGTATTTTAATTTCATTTTAAATTAAAAGTATTGATTAGGTTTTTATTTAAAAAAAATAATAATAGGAAAGCTATTTTTTATTTAATAGATTATTACTAGTATTTTTATCTCATTTAACATTAATAATAATTATTATGATAATAGATAATTTACATTTTTTTCTTTCATATTATTGCTATCGTTACTAGTAGTTTAATCTCATTTTAATTTAAAATTATTGATTAGGTTTTTACTTTAAAAAATAATAGGGAAGCTATTTTATTTTATATATTATTGTTATCATTACTAGTATTTAAATTTTAAATTCTTAATTAGGTTTTTATAATAATAATAATAATAATAATAATAATAATAATAATAATAGGAAAGCTTTTTATATATTGTTGCAATCATTACTAGTATTTTAATAACATTTTAAATTATTTTCTATTGGGTGTATAATAAAAATAATAAGAAGAAGAAGAAGAAGAAAAAGGCTATTTTATCGTATATATTATTACAGTATTTTTATCTCATTTTACATTAATAATAATAATAATAATAATAATAATAATAATAATAATAATTAATTAATTAAAAAGCTACATATTATTGCAATCATTACTAGTATTTTAATTTCATTTTAAATTAAAAGTATTGATTAGGTTTTTATTTAAAAAATAATAATAATAGGAAAGCTATTTTTTATTTAATAGATTATTACTAGTATTTTTATCTCATTTTACATTAATAATAATTATTATGATAATAGATAATTTACATTTTTTTCTTTCATATTATTGCTATCGTTACTAGTAGTTTAATCTCATTTTAATTTAAAATTATTGATTAGGTTTTTACTTTAAAAAATAATAGGGAAGCTATTTTATTTTATATATTATTGTTATCATTACTAGTATTTAAATTTTAAATTCTTAATTAGGTTTTTATAATAATAATAATAATAATAATAATAATTATAATAGGAAAGCTTTTTATATATTGTTGCAATCATTACTAGTATTTTAATCTTATTTTTAATTTTAAATATTTATTTAAAATATAGTATATAAAAAAAAAATAATATATATATATATATATATATATATATATATATATATATATATATATATATAATTGGAAGCTATTTTTTATTTGATAGGTTATTACTAGTATTTTTATCTTATTTTACATTAATATTAATAAAAATAATAGGTGGGCTAAATTTTTTTCATATATTATTGCTATCATTACTAGTATTTTACTCTTTTTTTTATTAGGTCTATATTTACATTTAGGCATTTGGCAGACGCTCTTATCCATTTTTTTTTTTTTTTTTTTTATCTCATTATACATCTGAGCAATTGAGGGTTAAGGGCCTTGCTCAAGGGCCCAACAGTGGCAACTTGGTGGTTGTGGGGTTTGAACCTGGGATCTTCCGAACCGTAGTCCAATACCTTAACCACTGAGCTACCCCTGGCCCTATATAATAATAATAATAATTTTTATTATTATTATTATTATAATAAGGAATCTACATTCCTACATTGCTATCATTACAAGTATTTTAATCTCATGTTTTAGGAATACATGTTTTTTTAAACATTAACTTGTGGTTTATTATTATTATTTGTGTTACTTAAGTTTATGCATTGCAAGATTTATTTTTTATTTATTGTCCCTGCTGTTTGTAATGAAGGCAGATTCCGTCATCCATTATATACAGTAATATGTTACCAAATAAATAAATTATTAAATACTGCATATTATAAAGAACACAATCGATATGTACCACTGTCATTTTTTTGAATATTTTACATCTCTGTAGTCCCATAAAAGTTTTTAAAGTACAATATTTTATGTACAATTTATGGTAATAATTTTTAATTGCACATACTGAAATAAAATAGTTCTTAATAGTTCCAAAGTAATACATTTCATGATAATAATGTGAGAGACGGACAGCACGGTGGCTTAGTGGTTGGCACTGTCGCCTTGCAATTCCAGGGTCCAGTTTGCTTCCCGTTTCTGTGTGCATAAACTTTGCATGTTCTCCCAGTGCTTGGTGGGTTTCCTCCAGGTACAATGGTTTCCTCCCACAGTCCAAAGACCTGCAGATCATGCTAATTTGTGTTCCCAAAATGCCCATGTGTGTAAAAAAGTGTATGAGTGTGTGTATGTGTTTGTATGTGTGTGCATGTGTGTGTGTGTGTGTGTGATGGATTGCCTAGCTGTCCAGCGTGTACCTTGCCTCGTGCCCTAAATCTCCTGGGATAGGCTCCAGGTCCCTGCGACCCTGTATAGAGAATAAAGTATTATAAACGATAAGTGAGTAAGAATATGCGGCATGGTGGTAGTGATTGGCATTGTGGCCTCACACATCAAGGTTCAAGGGTTCGATTCCTGCTCGTCTGTGTGCATGGAGTTTGGATAATTTGGATTTCTCCGGGTACTCCTGTTTTTTTACACAGCCCTAATTTGGGAGGAAACATGCAGATTAGGCTAACTGTATGTGTGTGTGTGTGTGTGTGTGTGTGTGTGTGTGTGTGTGTGTGTGTGTGTATGTGAGAGAGAGAGTATGTTTGAGTGTGTGAGGGTATGTTTGAGTGTGTGAGAGTGTGTGCGATGGATTAGCCCTAGTGGAGTGACCACTGTGACCAAAATCTCCAGGGATAGGCTCCAGGACTTTGCAACCCTGTTTACAGGCCAAAGCAGTATAGAAGATGAGTGAATAAATAATAATAAAAAATTGATAAATAAATTAATTAATTCAATAGGGAAGTTACATTTTTTATTTCATGTTATTGCTATCATCACTCAATCACTCACTCACCGTCTATACCGCCTAATCCTGAATACAGGGTCACAACTTGCAGCAACAGCAGTCAAACTCAATGCAAATAAATATACAGTGCCTGTCAAAAGTTTGGACACAGCTCCTAATTCAATGTTTTTCTACATTCTAGAACACTCACCCACTCTTACTCACTCATCGTTTATACTGCATTATCCTGTATGGTCACGGGTGGGCTGGAGCTTATCCCAGGAGATGAGGGCACAAGGCGGGTACACCCTGGACAGGGTGCCAATTCATCGCAGGGCACACAAACATGCCCAGGGAGAACATAAAAACTCTGTGCACACAGAGTACAGAGTCGAACCTGGCTGGGAAGTGAACCCAGACCCTGGGGTGCAAGGCGACAGTGCTAACTGCTAAGCCATTTTTTAAGTCACTTTAGCAATACATGTTTTTAGTTTTAAAAAAATATTAGTGTTCGTGCATGTTATTCACAAGTTCTGACGCGTGTCTTTTTGTTACACAGTGTCACTGACGACTCCAGACGATCGTTGATTTCTTTGTCTCTTGTTTTATTTTCAACATTAAAGTACAACGGTTGTTACAGTTTCTTGCATAAATCCACTGTAGTCATGACAAGTTGTTTGCTGTGTTCTGTAGCTTCAGTAGATTACAGTTACAACAACTCATTTTATTGTATCTTTTAGCTTAAAGTCTTACGTGGCTCACGGTCAAAAGCTTGTGTACTCCAAACCTTTCTGTATCCTTCCATGTCTTACAGCAACTGCACAACTAACGTGCGTGATAGACATGCAGCTACATAACTGTGGGATAATGTCACAGAACAACTTATGAAATGATATCACAATAAAACTTACGAGTATAATACTAAATGCTTAAACCAATACACTTAATGGACTTACTGCTTAATGCTTAACTAATAAATTTAAATAAAATAAACACAACAACAAATTACAAGAATGAAATAGGGCCCTTACAATTAGCTTTATTACTATATAATATTATTATATTTTACTCAGATAGATAGATAGATAGATAGATAGATAGATAGATAATTTATGTATTGGTTTAAAGGCATTTAAATATATTTTTACAAATGGCATGGTGGCTCAGTGGTAGTTTTTTCACCTGCCATGCGGAAGGCCTGGGTTCGATGCCCAAACCCCAGCCACTGGATGCAGAGCCGGTCGCAAGCCCGGGTAAAATGGGAGGGTTGCGTCAGGAAGGGCATCTGGCATAAAACCTGTGCCAATTTGTTGTGCGGACCGGATGGTTGGCTGTGGTGAACCCTTGCAGGAAGCAGCCAAAAAAACAACAACAGCGGTAAGTCGTTATTTCTGTGGTCTTATATGTTGAGGGTTCAGGTCCCTCCTCGGGTCTGTGTGCGTGGAGTGTGCATTTCTCCGTTGTTTCCTCCGGGTACTCCGGTTTCCTTCCACAGTCCAAAGACATGCAGATTGGTGTTACCAAATTGCCCGTAGCTACATGTGTGTGTGTGTGTGTGTGTGCGCGCACGCGTCCTGCGATGGTTTGGCACTCTGTCCAGGGTGTAATCACCCCGTGCTGTAGGTCTCATTATTAATTATATTTTTTTACACTGGTCATATTACTGTAATCATGAAAGTTTGGTGACAGTACTACTTGGTATTTCTTACCCTGGAGATTTATTTAATAGGGAGAAAAAAGTCCTAAAGTAATACACTATACTTTCATAAACCTATGGTAAAATAAATATTTTATAAAATGAGATATTTGAGTATTGATTACTTTATGTATCATATAAGGAAAGGTGAAATAAGTTTTTTAAAAAAAGGCCATTTGTAAAGTAAAAAAAAAACGTAGATATTATTGCTTTTGGTGAGAGTGTCTGAAACTAATTTGTCTTGAATCCATGACAAACAAACAAACAAACAACCAAAAAAAAAAAAAAAATTCTTCGTATATTTTTCCTACCCATATTTTGAATGAGGTTTGTTCCTGGGATTTGATTGGCCAGAACGGCTCGTATCCTGCAGCTCATGAGCCAATCAGTGGTGAGGATACTGATATATATCCAATCCTTTTCCATTAGGTGGGATCAGTCGCAATGCGGGTTGGATAATAAATGTAACGGGACGGGAAACGGGACGGAACCGGAAGTTGCTATGACGTAACAGATGTTCTTCTCTACCTAACGCCAGGCAACCGCCAAGAGCGAGAAAAAACTTTGTGTAAGTCGACGGAAGGGCGGTTAAAAAGTTGATTAAAGTGTCGCCACGTGATGGCGGTCCAGTCCTAAACCGAGGCCGTGTCACAGATGTGGAGTTAGTGGGATGAACTCGAGGTATGATATCCAGCGGAGGCCCGGAGGAGGAGGCGGCGGCGGCGGCGGTGGTGGTGGTGGTGGTTTCAGCGGCAGCCCCGTCACCGGCTCCCCCGCTATGGGAGCGCAGGCGCGCCGCAGGAAGATGGCTCCCAGACCGGCGGATTATAAACTCCAGATCATCATCATCGGATCCCGCGGGGTGGGAAAGACCAGCCTGATGGAGAGGTTCACTGATGATACCTTCTGTGAGGCGTGTAAATCCACCGTGGGTAAGAAAAGCAAGAAGTTCTTCTGGATCTGATCCTGTGTGTGTGTGTGTGTGTGTGTGTGTGTTAGACCCAGACTGCTTGGGGCTAATGGATACACCCTCCAAGTTTTCCTAAAAGCTTTAACTATACCTCTGATCCCATTTAACCAGGCTTTAGAAGTAATTTGAGAAGTCACCCTCACAGTGTATACCATCAGGTCACACACATTTGACTGGGACCACACCAGTGTGTGAACCTAAAGTTTACTCTCTCACACATAACTCTAAAAATAAAATACAGACTGATGATGAGGGCCGGTCGATATGACTCCGTCCAGCAACATCATGATATGGTGGTGTGTTGGTTGGCACTGTGACCTTGTACCTTCAGGGTCCGGGTTCGATTTCCACATCGGCTCTGTGTTTGGACTTCTTCTCTCCGTGCTTGGTGGGTTTCCTCCCAGTACTCCGGTTTCCTTCCACAGTCCAGAGACCTGCAGATTAGGCTAACTGGCGTTCCCAATGTGCCCGTAGTGTGTTAGTGTGTGTGTGTGCTCTGCAATAGATTGGTACCCCATCCAGGGTGTACACGACCTTGTGACCCATGACACTGTATACAGAATAAAGTGGTCTAGATGATGAGTGAGTGATGGAGTAATATAACGGTCATTCTCACTATGATGTCAGGACCCTGCCCTAGCTTGTGTTCATTTACCAGATTAAAAACAAAACATAACTTGACTGTAATAAACATATTATTCATTAAAATATGTACTGATTTAATTTTTTTCTTGGTTTACAAATTGTTTAGAGTTTTTTTTATATCATAATAATAAATAATAATCATGTGAAACCTTAGTCATGTATAATGAAACTTTTGGAAACGAAAACGTCTTAAGTAACTCGTATACGTTTTGGGTATTCTCTAATTGCTAGACAAGCTGTTACGTTAACAAAATAATTTTTAGAGAAAACCTAAACTTTTTTTACACTGTTTTACATTGAGATTTAATAATAAATATTTATAAAAACCACATGCCAAACCGTGCTAAAAACACATTGGTTCGCAGACGGTGAAGATCTGAGCAATCACGGATGAAACCTGAATTGTTGTAAAAAGTTGTAACGCAGTAAGTAGGATTCCATGAAAAAGATGGGAAGGATAATGAACCTAATATAATAAACACTTAAGAAACAGATTAACGTTTGCTCTTTTTAAAGTAGATTTTTGAAATAAATATAGAAAAATAGTCCTTTTTAAAACGTCCAATCCATGGATGTTGCTCTTATTACATCGACCCAGATGTACTCTCATTTATTTCGCAAAAATTTTTTTTTTGTTTCTACTTTCTTTAGATCTGTTGTGAGTGATGATTATGATGATGATGATTATATAATTATTTGAAAATAATAATAAAAGTTTTATTATAATTATTATTAATAATAATTCGAGGGTGTTCAGCTCTGGACTTGTGATGAAATTACTTGTGAATAAAGACATCCGATGTCTCCAGTGATGGAAACCTAAGCACATTTGTAAGTCACTCTGGATAAGAGTGTCTGCCAAATATCTGATTATAAATGTAGGACATAAAACTGATTGATTAGATAAAACGCAGCAGAGGAGCGCTACGGGAGCAGAGCAGGTAGATGGCTAGCTTTCACTGTATTTGTTTATCAGCTCTCCTACAGGATTGGTTTGAAGTGCTCTGTTTAATGCTGGAACACTTCACCAGGTTTGAGAATTAGAATCATTCATGAAAAACGATATCTGGATTGGAAACTCTGAATGTCATCCCCTAAGCATGCGCCTTGTGTCTACTGTGTCGGCTATGTGATGAGCATAATAACACATCGCTGATTCTTTAGATTTGTCTTTAAAGCCCAAATCAGACATTAGCGTGTATAGCGATTTAGGGATTTTCCCCAAGCTCATGCACATATCAGTGTGAAACCTGACACTGACCCATGTCACTCACATGCTCAGGCCTTCAGATCGCATCAGACCGAGTTCCCAAAATAGTCCGCCTTTAATAAACAGCTGCCATGGTGCACAGCCTCCATTTTCTGCACCGTCACTCTTGTAACACACATCGTTCAGACGGCTGTTGACTTCCAGTGTCATCACAAATCTGGCGAAACACACCAGCAGGAACGCACCACTTAATGGCTAATACGCTGCTTGATTTTCACAGATGAAGTCACACATGAAGTGGGGGCACCTGAAGATTTATGAAATGCTCATTAATGTTAGTGCATTATAGCAGCTGTAAACTAGCTAGTTCGATTCCCGGTTGATGCTGTGGCTTTTCACAGCCGTGGGGGCCTAGAAAGAGCTGATTGGCCGAGCTCCAGGTGGACTAGAAGGAACCTAGCGCTCTCACATTAATCACGGCTCTACAGCCAATCATGGGAGTCTGTGAGCCCACGCAAGAGGAAGGAGCGGATAGCGCTGTCCTCCGAGCGTGTTGCGCCACTCCAAATGGTGCATGAGCGAGCAGTCTTAATGTGGGCATCCCCTAGTGACGGGTGGGAATTGAATACAGGAAAAAAATAAAATAATATATATAGACATATATATACTACTCACAATAAGCTAAGGATATTGTTATTTACATGAGTGCTTTTTCTATTTGCTCTGAATTTGAATGAAATAAGTAAAAGTTCTCTTTGATATTACTAATAATGTATGAGCAGAAACCCCATTTTCATTAGTTTAATATTTATTACCCCCAAAATTTAGACAATAACAGGGATAGCCCCAAATAACAAAAATTGACAATGTCAGTAGCGGGTGTTTCCACCATTTGCCGCAAAAACTGCTTGACGGCCACGTCTCATGCTCCTCACTAGCCTCATGATGTTTTGAGGCAATGCGTTCCACTCTTCCACAAGTGCTACATTAATGGCCATACCATATGAGGCCCTCCAACTTCCTGAAGTCAAGCTGTGACAATTCTGCCACGATGTGGTGGAGCATTATCATCCATGAACAGGAAGTTGGGGGTGTGCTGGCGGTATTGGGGGATGATGATGGGTTCTATGATGTCTCCGAGGTAAGAACGTGCAGTGACTGAGCCATGTACAATAACCAAATCTGTTTTGCGCTGACTGGTGATGCCTGACCAGACTGTTGCACCTCCTCCACCAAAGCAAACTCTGGGGACCATGTTGACCTCAGCGTATCATTCACCTTACCTTCTCCAGCAACGCTGACGACAATCATTTGTCAAACATGACGGTAGATCACTGCTACATTGTGCAGGTCACATGGTCTTGTGCCCACTGCAAACGTTTACGGCGGTGTCTTGGTGTCAGTGGAGTCACCTGCAATGATCGTCTGGCATTCAAGCCAAAGTGGTGGAGTCGGTTGCGAATGGTTTGTCTGGAAAGCCTAGTACCCCTCGCATCTCGTAAATGGGCCTGCAAGTGTGTGGCAGTTGCATAACGATGTCTGAGTGCATACAGTAGGTCCTTAGGTAGTGGTCATCGTTGCTGTCTGTCACTCGTGGGGCTCCACACCTGGGTCTGTCATGAACTCTGCCAGTAGTTCTGTGTCTTGATGCAAGTCTGCTGATGACACTTTGAGACACACCAAGTTCACAAGGTTCACAAACCTCCATGGCCAGGTTAAGTGACGTTGTGTGTTCATGGCTGTTTGAATGATGAACTTGGAACTTGACTTACTGGCATTACCAGCTTTTTATACCCACAGAATGTTGAAATTGATGCCACATTAAAAAAGGTTGTCCTTTGGGATTGGCCCCAATATAAGGCACACCTGTACACAATGAGATGCACCTCATTTTGTGTTTTCCATCACCCCAATACAAAACATTGGTACATATACGGTGTGTATAAGGATGTATTTTTCAGCCACGCTCTGAATGTTTCGCACTGTAAAAGTTAATCAATCGCCGACATTCATTTGTGTTCCATCACAACATTGCAGGAGGTGCAAAATACAGTACCAGTCAAAAGTTTGGACACAAGTTTGGATTTATTTTTTACATTCTAGATCAATACTGGATTATTATTTTTTAACTATGAAGTAACACATTAGGGAATTAACTAAAAACAACAATAGAGAATGGTATTTAAGTGTTTTTGGAAAAACCCGTTAGACCTCATGATGATACTGTCTCACATGAAGATCATCCCAAGACCAAAACGTAGGTCTGCTGCAGGGGAGAAGTTCATTTAGAGCCACCAGCCTCAGAAATCACCACTTAACAACCAGCAGCTCAGATTAGATCATGAGTATCAGACACATTACAGTTTCACCTCTTCAGAGGAGATTATGGTATATTTTGTAGTTTTACAATGAAGTGTCTATTAAATGTGTATAGACTTTGACCGGTAATGTAGTTTACCTCTGCGTTTGTGAAGAGCATTAGAGAATTGTCATAACATTTTACAATATAAATATAACTGTGTATATAATGATTTTGGTGAACACATGATGATCGTGTCACACATCTGCATTTTCAAACGAATAAACGAGGAAGTGCATTTGGTGACAAACTGGTCACGTTTTTGGGGGCACTATAACTATCAAATTTGCGATAAAATCTCATGGTTGTGCAGAATGCATAGAGGATTGGTTAAATTTGCGTTAAAAGTTGAAATTGCGAAATCATGGAGTGGCTGATTATGCAGAGTTTGCCCTACGAGTCAGTATGAATGTGCTGTTACATCAGAAATTAATATAGACCTGTGATTTGAACGACACTAAAGAGGTTTGTTAGAGCTGCTGTTCTAGAAATCAACACCTTTTGACCAATCGGATTTAACAGTTCAGCATTTTGTCTTATAGCTAATAACAGCCTGATATTTCATTATTTATTTAGTCTCTTCATCTCTCTCTCTCTCTCTTTGTCTTGTCCTCTTCTGTCTGCAAGGTGTGGATTTTAAAATCAAAACCGTGGAGCTGCGAGGAAAGAAGATCAGGTTGCAGATCTGGTAAGTGGACAGGATGTTCTTTAGTCTTTATCACCGACACGCACTGACTCTGTCACTTCCTGTGTCTCAAAAGCACAAGACGGGACAGATCTGTCCACCCTCCCTCCCTCCCTCCCAGCCGGGAAGTCTAAGACATATAACTCCCACCTCTTTCTCTCAGGGTCATGCTGACAGACTAATTCCAGTATCAGGATAATGCAGAAGTTGAGTCATTTTTATAGGCGGCTGAATGTTAGTCGTCTCCGAGTGTTAAAACTCTTCTTTGTGCTACAAAGTGTCATCTACAAGAGTATAGGTGTTAGAGTTTGATACAGAATTTAATCCTGTGCGTTTTCCCTCATGTCTATAATGCAAACATGTAGAGATTCGAAATGACGGGAAATGGGTCGAGCGGTACTAGGAGCATAAGGGGTCATTTTCACACATGAACTGGTACAAACATCGTACATATACAGGGGAGGTGTTTTTATTTAGCCAGTTACTATGAGTGTGTTACTATATGCTTCGCTTGCTGGAGACTAATCATCTTGAGTGAGCATTTACGAGCATCTCCTTGTGTAATTCTCTTTGCATTTCTTCCATCTGAATGGCTTTATTTCATCTCTTCCTTGTTACTTTTTACCCTCAGTTCCTGTTCGAACCCATTACATATTCGCATTGAAAAAGCAACTAGGTTTGATTTTGATTCAAGCTATCGATCGTGCAGTTTAAAAGTTTTGTTGAATTTTCATTCTTGAATTTTATTTTCATTCTTTTTTAATGATTGTATAACTGATGGAATTAAAGTCGCTAAATGCCTGCAAATAGGCAATACCGCCACCTACAGGAAACATTGATCATCGTTTTGTACAAGCCGTGCCTTTAAACAATCAACAAACACAAAGTCGTAAACATTTTCATTAAATCATTTTAGTAGTAGGCAGCACGGTGGCTTAATGGTTAGCACTGTCTGCCCTGCATCTCCAGGGTTCGGGTTCGATTCCCCCCGTCTCTGTGTGCATGGAGTTTGCATGTTCTCTCCGTGTTTGGTGGGTTTCCTCCGGGTACTCCGGTTTCCTCCCACAGTCCAAAGACATGCAGATTAGGCTACTTGGCATTCCCTTTATTGCGTTTGGTGTTTTTTTTTTTTTGTTTGTTTTTTAATACTTTAAAACCTGTAAGAAATATAGCTGCATGAGACAAATCACAATTTGAGTCACTGAATCAAATAAACAAATCACAATGCTCAAAACTTGAACCGAGTTAACAGTCTATATGTATCACATGAATATCACTGCAGCTGACTTCTGATAGATAAATAAATAAATAATGTTTGTGCCTCTCCAAGCTTACCTTCTCAAAATGGATGAGTGCACAAAGAAAATCTCCCTCTCTAAGACCATAAGATAAATCCATTAATCCAGTGGGAGATTGCAGACACAGAATAAGAATCCCACAGAGCTAAACATACACAAGTACTAAGGCGGATGGGGGAGAAAAGGGATGAAATAAAATATCCCAAGTGCACAAACATATTATTTATCTATTTATATATACTCGCATGACCAGGGAGGTGGTATGTCTTTAAAGACACACTTGTGCACATATGGCATGTAGGATTGTCCAGCAGCTGCGAGACTAAACAATTATACAGCAGCAATTCACTTCATCGGCAGCAAGGAGGTCGACAATACCCCGTCCCTGCAGGGATCATTAAAGAGCGTAACGGCTGCAGGTACAAACAACCTCCCATAAGGCTCCTTAGAGCAGCGAACCTGTCTCGGTCTGTTACTCAACGTGCTTAACATCTAGTTTTGTTAAGACAACACAGAGTGGATGAGAGTCGTTGTTCAATATGGTCTGTTTTTTTTTTTTTTTTTTTTTATGTGTGTTTTTGTTTTTTCTCTAGTGAGTCAGTGTGGGTGCTATGACTGAGCCTGCCTTTCTGAGCTGCTTATTAAACCTGTTGGCATCTCACACTCACTATTTGCCCCAGCACACCACAACATAAAACAAATCCCACTGGCCACAACAGTATGATGATAAAACACGTTACAAAAAATGACCTGCAAACACCAAGGGACCGGAGTCTTCTCAGGAAATAGAGGCGACTATCCACACACACACACACGCGTACAAACCCGATTCCGAAAAAGTTGGGACACTGTACAGATTTTAATTTGTAAGAATGCGGTGATGTGGAAGTTTTAAATTCTGTGTGGAATCCCCTCTTGTTTCTTTAATGTCTGGGGACTGAGGAGACAAGTTGCTCAAGTTTAGGAACAGGAACGTTGTCCCATTCTTGTCTAATACAGGCTTCTAGTTGTTCAACTGTCTTGGAGCATGAAGAAGACCTAAATGTTTTCTATGGGTGAAAGATCTGGACTGCAGGCTGGCCATTTTAGTACCCGGATCCTCCTCCTACGCAGCATGATATTGTAATTGATGTCTTCTGGCATTGTGTTGTTGGAAAATGCAGGGTCTTCCCTGAAAGAGATGACGTCTGGTGGGAGCATATGTTGTTCTAGAACATGGATATACCTTTCAGCATTGATGGTGCCTTTCCAGATGTGTAAGCTGCCCATGCCACACGCACTTATGTAACCCCATACCATCAGAGGCTTCTGAACTGAGCGCTGATAACAACTTGGGTTGTCCTTGTCCTCTTTAGTCCGGATGACATGGCGTCCCAGTTTCCAAAAAGAACTTTAAATTTTGATGCGTCTGACCACAGAACAGTTTTCCACTTTGCCACAGTCCATTTGAAATGAGCCTTGGCCTTGGCCCACTTCTGGATCATGTTTAGATATGGCTTCTTTTTTGACTGTAAAGTTTCAGCCAGCAACGGCGGATAACACGGTGGATTGTGTTGACCGACAATGTTTCCTGGAAGTATTCCTGAGCCTATGTTGTGATTTCCATTACTGTAGCATTCCTATATATGATCTTCATTTAATTTTTCCGGTCTTTCATTGTTAACTGTCCAAACTTTTTTTGGAATGTGTAGCTCTCATGAAATCCAAAGTGAGCCAGTGTTTGGCATGACATTTCAAAATGTCTCACTTTCAACATGGATATGTTATCTATGTTGTATTCTGAATAAAATATTGAAATTTGAAACTTCCACTTCATTGCATTTTGTTTTTATTCACAATTTGTACAGCGTCCCAACTTTTTTGGAATCGGGTTTGTATTAGGGCTGTGCGATTAATTGAAATCGTATCGAAATCGCGATGTGAATATGCTTGATTTCTAAATCGCCTTACAGCGAAACTTTTAGTTTTGAAAGTTAAGTTGCACAACGTAGTGTTTTTGTATAATTATTTATTTTAATGTGTGTGTTATGCGCTAAAATGCCCCCCTGTGGCAGGAGGACGTGACAGGGTGGCAATTTAGCGCATAACAGTGTGCCTCAGTTTTTTTGATACTTAGTCAGCTACAGCCCTAACACACGCGCACACACACACGCGCACACACACACTTACTTTTTGCCATTGGTCTGTTCTAGAGACATGTTACAGGACTTTGATAAAGATCTATTTATTTTCCTGTTTCATATTCACACTGTAAAACATGTCTGTGTGTCCCAAAATCGTCATTAAAATCGGAATCGCAATATTGTTTAAGAAAATCGTGATAGGTTTCTTTTGTCCATATCGCACAGCTCTAGTTTGTATGTATGTATGTGTGTGTGTATATATATATACACAGGGAGAAACATTAAGGGGAGCCAGACTCAACAGAGAACCCATCCTCATTTGGGTTCTTCCGGATATCAGAGAGTTTTTCAGTCATGCATTATGTGTGTTATCGGTTATATATGAGTAAATCTGTGACCGAATCGTGGGCACCTAAGGGTCATCTATGACGGACTGTCCGTCCCGATCCTACAGAAAAGCTAATGCACTCAGTGCACTACAGCCCGCCACGCACAGGGCTAAAAATTAAAGAGTTGAAGGTTGCAGATCTGTCCTCCAAGTTCCCCAGATCTCAATCCGGTCATGCAATATCATTTCTGTTACATACAAACACGTTGGTAGATTTCTGTGACAGTTGCTAGCATGTATACAGACAAGACTATAAACTTATTCCCGAAATCACTGCTAAAAAAAATCAGCGTTGAGACTCGCACTGAAGGGGAATGAGCGACACAAATGCAGTCCTTGTGCAAGTCCGAGCCTCTTCAACATAGTGTTTTTGGCTACAGACTCATTTCAGGAAAAAAAAAATCAAGAATCATTATGTCCTCGGAATGATTTTTTTTTTTTTTACCGAATGCTATTTTCATTACAAATTATATTGTAGATGGCAACTTGAATGGAAAAGTAGCTGAATTTCCAAGTATCTCATTATACTGGGAGGTTTAACTCTATGTACCTCATACTAGGGCTGGGCGATAAAACAATAACGATATGCATCGCGATAGACACGTGATCGATATCAATAAAAAATGTGTTCGATAAAACGTTCGATAATTTTTATTCTTTGTCGGAAGAAAACAGAGGTTGCAAAGCTAGTTTGGTTGCTGTCATGCGCACTCGCTCCGCGACCGGCACTAAGACCCTGAAGTAGTACGGTCGCGATTCAGGAAGTGTTAAAGGAGACAAGAAGGCGCTTCACATCACTCAGTCATTGAGTCTGCCCATGCTGTTTTCGACGCTTCGCCGGATCTTATGTGATTTTGGGTCCAATTCCTGATTGAGTGTGTGTTGCTAGAACGCGGTGTTAGCTTCTCCGCTTTATTTTGTCGTTTCTCACGGCAGCGCAACAGCCCGTTAATTCATGCCCATGCAGTGGGAAAGACAAACGAGTCGATGCATGTCCATTCTTTTATTTTCTGCGTTGTCAGGTGATATTACAAATGTCCGGTTGGAATCCGTACTTAAATCAAACCAAAAACTACTAAAAGAAAACAGGTTCAGGCTCTATATTCCAGCTCATCTCACATTTCCACGTTCACGCACATTGGACTGCATTACCCACAAAGCATTGCCCGCACTGGACTACACTCCCGTAAACAGCTGCCGTAAAATCGACCTTTCTCCCGCAATAGCAGGTATAATTGTGTAAACTCTTGCTCTCGGCGTGAGAGAGTTCTTACAATGACTCGTGTGGTTATCCTGCCTGTTCACGCTATTTCCGCGTTTGGATTTACCGTCCACGCTACAAGGGCTAGCTGCTAGTCTTCTGGTCCGCTTCCAGTTGCTCGTGACAGTTGCATTAACAAAGGCTCTCGCTCTCTGGTAACCTAGCAACGTAGGGAGTGATACACTAACGTCAATCATGTAACAGTATCACGTTTGGTTGCGCCATGTCGTTGTCTCATGTTGGTCTGCTGGATTCCTCTTCAAAAAGCAGAAAATGCACTTATTTTATTACACTTTATTAAGCATTTCTTACATTTTCTTTCATTTTGCACCTTAAATGTTTAGAGATGATTGTTAAGTGTTCGTTGTGACTTTAGACTTATGTTTACATTTTAATTATTTTCCATGGTTATCGACATTTCTGTCTTAATAACTGAGGGGACTATGACCAGGGGAAGGTTTAGTTTAAAATAAAAATGTTTAAATCGAATATATTTTTCTCCTGGTCCTTATTTTAAATGGGTCTTAAAAATATTAATAATTATCGATATCGACCGATATGAAACACTGATATTGTGATACAGTTTTCAGCCATATCGCCCAGCCCTACCTCATACTCCTTAAAGAGTCGTTAAAAACTCCTCCAAGTCTCAAGGCTTGAGAGTTCCTCCAAAGTGTGTGTTAATGTAAATACTCTTCAGATAATCCATATTCTTATACCTCAAACTCCTCGTTTCACTCCCCCTCCCCCTCCTAAATGAGCTGCTGCTCAGCCGCGCCGACCCCGAACCTTTAACTCTTCACCCTTTACTAATCCCACCTCCATCTCTATATGTTGTGTGTTTGTGTCGCATATCTACCGACATCCGGCTACCCAGCATCCTCGGCTTCAACACGATTCACCTTAACTTGCCATCTCTGCCATGCCACGCCTCACCTATCACTCTGTGATCATCATACCCTGTTTGTTTCGACTAATGTCCACTAGGGTGGATAAGGTACAGTAAAAACCCAGGTTGTCATTTTTAAATGTGGTAACAAAGTAAAGTGATTTCGATTAGACAGATTAATATAATTCCAGCGTGAATAATTTGCAGTTTTCATTAGGTAAGTTTAATCAATCTGTCAGATATTTACATACATAATGCACGCATGCAATCTTACTAAACTGCTGATTAAACCGGCTGCAGGTCCCAGTGCACGTCCATGCATGCGACTAACCCACAGCCTTGTCATTTATAAATCCCTGTATCCTAGCACGTCACCGCTGAGTGAGAGTATATCATAAAGCGGATTAATATTCATACAGTCAGGAAGTGATTATTTTATTATATTTGGAGGTGCCGTAACGTTGTGGTGTTTTTAGGGACACCGCCGGTCAGGAGAGATTCAACAGCATCACATCAGCCTACTACCGAGGCGCTAAGGGAATCATCCTGGTGTACGATATCACCAAGCAGGAGACCTTTGAGGACTTGCCCAAATGGATGAAAATGATCGACAAGGTATTAATAAGACATAGCTCATAACTTTTTACGCCTATGATTATAATGCTAATAATTCTGGAAACGCTACACAACATTTTGTTTGTCCAACAGTACGCGTCAGAAGACGCCGAGCTCCTGTTGGTCGGGAACAAACTAGACTGCGAGTCCGACCGTGTCATCGCGCGTCAGCAGGCCGAGAGGGTGAGTGTGTCTCACTGTTTTTTTTTTTTTTTTTTTAAACACGCCCATGTTGAGGGATGGAATCTATGACACCATTCTATGAGCCACTGCATTACTTTATCAGCTCGTGATGAGCCTGAAGCAGAACATGGCATTGAGACACGGTGATGAGTGTATTCTTTTATCGAAACAGTCAAGAGAAGCTACATCTGCGCTCTGAATAACGGTAGACGTCTCTATCATTAGGTCTGTGTGTGACAGACAGTTTTAGAAAAGTGCTGCTGCTACTACACCCTCTTTTTAGTGTTATAATTTACGAGGCGTGGGGAAGTCAGAAAGGGCAGGCAGCTATATTTATTTCCTCAGTATGTGTTTTTACTGACTAAGCTATATTGCGTGTGGTGTGTTTTTATTGAATTCAGATTACTGGCATAAATTTGTTTTCTTCTCTTGCAATAAATCAGGATATTTTTCATAATCACTTAGCAACAAAACAAAGCCTCAGATGAGTCACATAATTGGCCTGCATCAAGCAAAGAAAACAACTAAGGAGGCGACTAAGAAACCAAGATGTTTTACCTCCTCAAATGCCTAAAAACTCAACTTGACCGCGCAGGTCGAGTGGTTGTGCGATTGCGCGCATGCAGTTTTTAACCATTTATTGGAGACTGGTTCAAGAGTGTGTAATGAGTGTGGGTTTGAGACTGATTTGCTCAGAGTTAAAAAAAAAAAAAAAAGGCAGATTTGAGGCTTTTAACGCACACAATTTTGATAATGTAATGCCATAAAAATGCATTTCTGTTGCACCATTCGGAAGCTTCTGCGCCATGTACAGAATCGTTTATATTCGAGGCTAAATGTCAACTTTGCAGAAGCAACGCGGTCTTAAACACTTGAACGCTTGGGGCGATGGTGTAAGAAGGGAAGCGCATGAAGCGAGTTCAATCTGAGGAGTGTTTTAGAAAATGTAAAAAAGGACAAAGAGGATTTATTGGATAAAAGAGGAATTAAACTGAAAGGAAGATGATGATCAAGACCAGAAGGTGGCGGTATGCAATGCAACTTATTCAATGTGACGAATTAACAAATAATTTTTATTTATATATGTTTCGTAT